>NC_091172.1:27667704-27967704 GCF_040958095.1 Procambarus clarkii
TACCTCTCAGCAAGGGTACTAGTCTTGTGGCAAACCTTTGAACTTTTTCCAGTTTAGTCTTGTGCTTGACTAGATATGGACTCCATGCTGGGGCTGCATACTCCAGGATTGGTCTGACATAGGTGGTATACAACGTTCTGAATGACTCCTTGCACAAGTGTCTAAATGCCGTTGTTATGTTAGCCAACCTGACATATGCTGCTGATGTTATCCTCTTGATGGGCTTGATATGGGCTTCAGGGGACAGGTCTGGCGTGATATCAACCCCCAGGTCTTTCTCTCTCTCTGACTTGAAGAATTTCATCTCCCAAATGATACCTTGTACTTGGCCTCCTGCTCCCTACACCTATCTTCATTACATTACATTTGGTTGGGTTAAACTCTTAACAATCATTTGTTCGACTATTCCTTTAGTTTGTCTAGGTCTTCTTGAAGCCTCAAGCAGTCCCCTTCTGTTTTAATCCTTCTCATAATTTTGGCGTCGTCAGCAAACATTGAGAGGAATGAGTCTATACCCTCCGGGAGATCATTTACGTATATCAGAAACAGGATAGGTAGGAGTACAGAGTCCTGTGGGACTCCACTGGTGACTTCACGCCTATCTGAGGTCTCACCCCTCACTGTAACTCTTTGCTTAGGTACTCCCTTATCCACTGAAGCACTTTACCAGTTACTCCTGCCTGTTTCTCCAGCTTATATACCAGCCTCTTATGGGTGTACCAGTCTCTCGTGTGTGTGTGTGTGTGTGTGTGTGTGTGTGTGGGAGGGAAGGTTGAGCTGTTTCACATACGTAAATTAAATTATATTAATCTATTGACCTGTAAATATATTTCGAAGTTAGTACAAAAAAGAAAGTCGCCAACCTTTGCATATTGAATGAGGCATAATGTAGCACCTAGTGGGAGGCGGATTGCAACATGTCACTGTTGGCTTGAGTACGGTTGCCAGGAAGTGTGGCAAGATAAACAACAAGATCTCAACAGGTCAGGCCGGAGTCGGTGGGCGTCAAATGTGGTCAGCAGTGACGCTTGGGGTAGTGGGGGTCAGCAGTGACGCTTGGGGTGGTGATGGTGGTCAGCAGTGACGCTTGGGGTGGTGGTGGTCAGCAGTGACGCTTGGGGTGGTGGTGGTGGTCAGCAGTGACGCTTGTGGTGGTGGTGGTCAGCAGTGACGCTTGTGGTGGTGGTGGTCAGCAGTGACGCTTGTGGTGGTGGTGGTCAGCAGTGACGCTTGTGGTGGTGGTGGTGGTCAGCAGTGACGCTTGGGGTGGTGGTGGTCAGCAGTGACGCTTGGGGTGGTGGTGGTCAGCAGTGACGCTTGGGGTGGTGGTGGTCAGCAGTGACGCTTGGGGTGGTGGTGGTGGTCAGCAGTGACGCTTGGGGTGGTGGTGGTGGTCAGCAGTGACGCTTGGGGTGGTGGTGGTGGTGGTCAGCAGTGACGCTTGTGGTGGTGGTCAGCAGTGACGCTTGTGGTGGTGGTCAGCAGTGACGCTTGGGGTGGTGGTGGTCAACAGTGACGCTTGTGGTGGTGGTGGTCAGCAGTGACGCTTGGGGTGGTGGTGGTCAGCAGTGACGCTTGGGGTGGTGGTGGTGGTCAGCAGTGACGCTTGGGGTAGTGGTGGTGGTCAGCAGTGACGCTTGGGGTGGTGGTGGTGGTCAGCAGTGACGCTTGGGCTGGTGGTGGTCAGCAGTGACGCTTGGGGTGGTGGTCAGCAGTGACGCTTGGAGTGGTGGTCAGCAGTGACGCTTGGGGTGGTGGTCAGCAGTGACGCTTGGGGGGGGTCAGCAGTGACGCTTGGGGGGTGGTCAGCAGTGACGCTTGGGGTGGTGGTGGTGGTCAGCAGTGACGCTTGGGGTGGTGGTCAGCAGTGACGCTTGGGGTGGTGGTGGTGGTGGTCAGCAGTGACGCTTGTGGTGGTGGTGGTCAGCAGTGACGCTTGTGGTGGTGGTGGTCAGCAGTGACGCTCGGGGGGGTGGTGGTGGTGGTCAGCAGTGACGTGTGGGGGGGGGGTGAGTGTGGTCAACAAACATCAATAACAAATCACATATTTACCGTTGAATATTTACAACCTGCGCGCTGTTCCTAGTTACATTTATGCCGATATTAATTAGTACAGATATTCGTTTAATATACACCGCAGGTGATTGGAAATTACCTAAAATATTCTAACAAAAGTCATGTTATTTTTCTCTATTTTATTATTTAAATTATCGTGGGTGTTACAAAATGTATACAGCGAAGGTGAAGACGTGACCAAGAGGTTGGCAAGTGCATGTTACGAGGCCACGAAGTCACTCCAACTACACATCCGGACGCAGGCTTGCGCGCGCGCGCACACCTTACTGACACTGGTTGTTTACGTCGGGTCGTCATGGCAACCCGGCCACGCGCGACGCCACCCTGCTGTTTGGTCTCCTTGTCTCCCTTTGCGTGACGGATGGCCTCTAGTGGGCAGCTGTTCCCCCCTCGTCCCTGCCACCACCCAACCCCACCACTCTCTTTTTAACCTCTTTTTAACCATTTTTGTTTAGCGCCAAAAAAAGGCAGTCTTTTCGTGGCTGACGTCTGAAGATAATGGATAGACTGTTCTTTATAAAACGGGTTCATTGTTTAGGAAAATATATTTAGAATCAACCTTATAATATTATGCAAGTTTAATATTTTATCAAACAAATGAGGATCTGTGAATACGTGTATTTGTATTTTTATAGAACCTCTAATTGTGTATTAATGATGCATTGAACTCGTGTGGTTTAAAATGTGCAACTTTTCTTAATAGTTCTTATGGGTAATTTGGATGGTAGAACAAAATGTGCACTAATGATCCCAGAAGAAAGATAGTCCTTGTTTAGCACTAATTTTGTAGAGCCCGAAGAAGAAAACAGCCATACCTAACTTCCCAGGTCCTAGTATATATAAGATACTAGGTATATTTAGTATACCTAGTATATAGGTATACCTATACCTAGAATATTTAGTATATACCTAGTATTTAGTATATTTAATATATATGATACTAGGTATATTTATTATTATATGTAGTATAATATGTAAGATATTGTGCTAGGCTTAGGACAGGCTAGGATTATGGTTTTATTTCACTTAATGCCTTTTAGAATTTCAATAGTACAAACTAAAGGAGAGTACAAACGCCTGAAAGTCTCACTCTTTCTCCAATAGTTCGTATATTTTGTACAAACCATCTGTATTAATCTAGGGTCTTCTGTCATCTTTTCTTGATATATTAATTAATCCTAAGTGTTTAACGTAATGTAAATCTGGCGGTGTGTGCGCTAGGCCGAGCGTGTTATTGTCCGCTACTGTTGATGGGTTGACTAATGTGCTGATTGATGGTTTGCTTCGTGGGGTGGACCTAGCCCCCCTTGGACTGGACGGTAGTATAGCGACTGCTCTCGCTTCGTGTAGGTCTGCGCTCAATCCCCGACCGTTCAAGTGGTTGGGCACCATTCATTTCCTACTTCCCATCTCAAATCCTTGTCCTGATTCCTTTCCTGTGCTTTAATATTCCTTAAAACACACACTAGCTTGATCCGCAGTTCCTCTCTCTCTGCCTCGTCCCCCTTCCTGCGATCAGCGCCTGCTGAACACGTCTCTGGGATAAATATTCTTGGCAATTAACCACCAGGTGTGTGTGTGTAAAGGTAATTTTAGATAACGCAGATTACAAATTGGTGATTGGCCAGGAGGGTGTGGTGGTAATTTGATTGGTCAAGAGGGTGTGGAGATAATTGAATTGGTCCAAGAGCCGGTGGTGATAATTGATTGGTGAATAGGGGGTGGTAGTAATTGATTGGTCAAGAGGGGGTGGTGGTAATTGATTGGTCAAGAGCCGGTGGTGGTAATTGATTGGTCAAGAGGGTATGGTGATAATTGATTGGTCAAGAGCCGGTGGTGATAATTTATTGGTCAAGAGTTTGCACCAGAGGTGGTACCCCCTTTTAGGTATATATATATATAT
The DNA here is from genome assembly GCF_040958095.1 of Procambarus clarkii. Taxonomy (NCBI): domain Eukaryota; kingdom Metazoa; phylum Arthropoda; class Malacostraca; order Decapoda; family Cambaridae; genus Procambarus; species Procambarus clarkii. Next base: position 27,671,684 of record NC_091172.1, read on the forward strand.
ATATATATATATATATATATATATATATATATATATATATATATATATATATATATATATATAATATAAATACACACACAACACACATATAATAGTGTGTGTATAAAGTTGTATAGATAGGGGGGGGGCAAAGGAATGGGGGGGTGAGAATTAAATTTAGTTTAAACATAAACATAACGTCGGTGTCGTGTTGACATGCCAAAGATCACATCAGACGTAAGCAGCGAGAGGAACGACCGCCGGGGGGGCGCGGGCAGGTGAGAAGGGCTTAAATTATATACTGAGGTGAACGACGTGAAAACAAACCGAGCGACTAAATTGTGTGATGCCTGGAGGTTTACCGAAGGGTTTCCCCGTGCACTATACACTGTGTACCTGTCGCCTCTCTCCAATGGTCTGCGTTGTGTACCAGCCGTCTCCTGTACACTAGGAATATCAAGACACGTGCCTCGGTCAAGTCTCTCGTTGATACGTTAGGATATTGATTGGTTGATATTAGAGTAGTTAAGGATGAAGATGGAGGGGGAAAGGTTAAGGGGGTTTACTTCCAGTGGGAATTATCGCTAGCAAGGTAGTGTGGGGGTAGGGGGTTGGCCCGGGTGAGGTAGTGGATGTTGTTGTTATAGATTCAGCTGCTCGGAACACGTTCTAAGTAGCACGGGCTATGGTGAGCCCATAGTGGACTTACCTGGCACAGGAGCGGTGCCTAGAGGTAGTGGAGATGGATATTGTCGCGGACGCGGTAGATAAGGGGGGGGGAAGGGATTGAGAAGATGGTGTAGAGATCAGGTTGAGATTGATAAAGAGTGGACACAGATGCCATCTGAAGATGTCTGGTAGAGAATGTGCAACAGAAAAGATGAGTGTGACTGTGAAGGATGAGATGCCCCCCTCCCCCCCCCCCCACCCACCCAAAAAAGGGGGGCAATAAAATATTAGAAGTGAAAATTTGAGAGAGCCATGAGGAAGAAATGAAGCCCCCCCCCCCCCTCTCCCAACAATCCATGAATAAAGAGAGGGGGCAGTTAAATATCGGGGGAGGGGATGTTGGCAATCGAAGTTAATGGTTGATGATTGACGTTGATTTTTTTATGGATGGGAGGGCGGGAGAGGGGGGTTGATACAGGTATAAGGTTGAATAAGGGAACCTGAGAACCTATTGTGTTATGAATAGAAGCTTGTTTGAAATGGACGTTTTAATAGGGGGGTCATGTGGGACAAAAGGAGGGGGTCATGTGGGACAAAAGGAAAAGAGTTAAGCCCCAGTCGAGGGAGAATAGGGAAGGTGTCATTTGAAAGGGTTGAATCCGGGGGTGTTGGGCTAGGGTGGATAAAATGGGCGTTGGAGGGGTGGGGGAGGGGGGGGGAGCAGTGTGCATTGATGCGTTGAGTGAAAGCCGGAAGTTCCTAAGTAGTGAAGAGGCAGCAGAGGTTTGAAGTAAGATGATTTGGATTGGTTTAGGAGAGTAGAGGGAATAGGTGGTTGATAGCGATGGTAGGAGTTCGATGTATAATGTCTTGTTGAAAATGTGGGGGTTTGTGTGAGAACTTGTGTGAAAATAACTCATCCTTCGTTTGGATTGATTTTGTTCGTAAGGATATTGTCGCAGCAATAGCAGAACTGGTCACAGCTTCCTAATGCAAATTGTGCATCTTCAATTTGTGTAGAGCAGTGGTGTAGGTATTAGGTAACAGCAGCAGTCACCGTCGAGCAGTGGCAGCAGTTTAAGTCATGGTGTGAGTAAGTAATGTGGAAATAGAGACGATGGTGGCAGCAGCAGCAGCAGTGGGTGGGGGAGGGGCGGCGGGTCGGGCGTGTGGCATCACCCCCGCTTATGCATCATGACGTCACCACATCCGGGACCTTCCCCCACACCCACTCGTGTCCTTAATAGTCGAAACTGCAAGCAACTCCGCCCCGGCCACCCATTGCCTTCACCCGATGTGGTATTGCCAAGCTCTGTCTTCACACAGGTACCTTTAGAGTAAAGCCTTAGTTGGAGCATGTAATACGCCGCCGCCTCAGAAACTCTACATACAGGGAAATACTCCAGGAATCGAAAAGAAAAAGAAGTTTGGCATTTAACAACCTAAATAAGGACTCGTTCAAGATACCTTACCTTGAGGTTACCTGGAGGTGCTTCCGGGGCTTAGCGTCCCCGCGGCCCGGTCGTCGACCAGGCCTCCTGGTTGCTGGACTGATCAACCAGGCTGTTGTACGCTTATGTATACCGTATAGATAAATGCTAGAATACATAGTACCGGCCTGGAGTCCGCACCTTGAGAAGCAAAAAACTCAAATTAAAAAGAAGAGAGATTTATAGTAAGATTTGTGCCAGATAAAGTAAGTTTAAGCAATGAGAGGACAGGAACCAGGGATTGGTGTACCCCCCAGCCGCTCACCTCACCCCTGTACCACGACGTGTTATACAGCCTGGGATTTCACTTACAGAAAGACTTGCTACAATGCCGTAGTGCTTGAATGGAGGTGAAGGAAAACCCTAATATATGTGTAAGTGTACTAAAAACCTAATTTTCGGGTGTATCCTACACCTTTTCTCACGGTACTGTGGGTTCTTGTTCAGAACATTGTGTACAGTACCTTACCTTGAGGTGTTTTCGGGGTTAGCGTCCCCGCCGCCCGGTCGTCGACCAGGCCTCCTCGTTGCTGAACTGGTCAACCACGCTGTTGGACGCGGCTGATCGTAGCCTGCCGTATGATTCACAGCCTGGTTGATCAAGTATACTTTGGAGGTATTATCCAGTTGTCTCTTGAACACTGTGAGGGGTCGGCCAGTTATGCTCCTTATGTGTAGTGGAAGCGTGTTGAACAGTCTCGGGCCTCTGATGTTGAGAGTTCTCTCTCTCTCAGAGTACCTGTTGCACCTTGAGAAAGGTTGTAGGTTACATCCACAAATTTGTCTTTTAGCACTTTTAACATAGACTTGGTCTTTTTCACCTCTGTTGCACATATACTTATACCATGTGATGGTACAGGGGGAAGGTGCGCGGCTGGGAGTACCCGATGGCTGGTTCAAGTTGCCTCATTGATCCAATATATCTTCTCATAGATGTACATGTTCGTGTGATTTCTTAGTGCATTAGTGCCGGAATTAAGAAGGTCAAGTTACAAGAATAGGTTAAGGAAACACACTCAGAACCTTAGAGGAAAGAAGGAACTGAGGGAATATGATCACTACCTTTCAAGATTCTGGGAGGAATAGACAGTGTGGACAAGACCGTCCTCTATATATGTTGAGAAAGCATGATGAGTGCCCGTAGGTGACGGCTAGAAAGTTGGAAAACCCCAGGAAATACTCGTACACGGTAATCAACAAGTGGAATGGCCAGTTAATGGCGCGTTACCACGTGACTTCCCGCACGGCATCGATCGCCCGTTATCTAGACTCCTCAGCTGTTGCAGTTCACAAAATCCATATACCTCTAAAACAGATGGCCTGGCGATTATGTGCGCGCGAGGTCCCTTCCCCTCCAACCCGCCCCCAGTTCCCCTATGTCAATAACGTGAATGCATGGGTTCTCCGGTAAAGTTAGTTAGGATCGTTGGGACAACAAATAGGCTGGGTTAGGGTCGTTGGGGCAGCGCAAGACTGGTATTCGTTGTTGGGCTTCCATGTGCAATTACTGTGTCAGGTAAGGTAATTATCAGGGGAAAGCGCTGAGCCATTACGACTGTATAGCACTTGGAAAGGATACGAGAATAGGGATTTTGGAAAACAGAGGGAAGGAATGGTGCACGACCATTTGGACTGAACGCCGACCTGCATGAAGCTCTTCCGTCCAGTCCAAGTGATTGGAGTCCTACATTGTTCACCATTGTCAGTTATATGAAGCCTGCTAACCTTTCAAGCATGCAAGCCGCAGCAATGGATAAAATCCCAACTACATTTTACTTTTACGTGAACTGAGGCAACGAGTGTAAGGAAACTTGGCCAAATGTTCCGTCTGCCCGGGGAATCGAACTCGATTCAATCAGTTGTAAAGTGAATGCCCTAACTAGGGGAGTGAATGCCCTAACTAGAGGGAGTGAATGACCTAGGGGAGCCGGTCAGCCGAGCGGACAGCACACTGGACTTGTGATCCTGTGGTCCTGGATTCGATCCCAGGCGCCGGCGAGAAACAATGGGCAGTTTCTTTCACCCTATGCCCCTGTTACCTAGCAGTAAAATAGGTACCTGGGTGTTAGTCAGCTGTCACGGGCTGCTTCCTGGGGGTGGAGGCCTGGTCGAGGACCGGGCCGCGGGGACACTAAAAAGACCTGAAATCATCTCAAGATAACCTCAAGAAGATAACTATTTATTGTCTGTACTCCTTGAAAGCATAACTCTCCGCAACAGGCATCTAGTCCCCTCCAGGATAGGAGAGTCAGCCCACGTGTGCCTCCTTGCTAGCCTCCGGGCTTACTGCGATTGATGTATACCCTCGTGATTTGGCTCTTCTCCTGAACTAATATTGACCTAAAGATTTTCCATTCGGTCATTGTCTCGCTCGTGCCCGGACACTTAACTCTTCTATAGTGTAAACAACCCACCATCTAACCTCGAATCTCCAGTGACAAAAAGGATCTATTACAATGTGCTAATATTGCTGTAGGGGTGGAACTCTGCACCCGGGCTGAGAAAAGGGTGTTGTTCTTGGAGAACAATATGTGGACTTGGACGATGTTCAGCTGTTGCACTCCCACTACTACGCCCCTTCTTCACCCACCCTCCTTCATCATCGTCAACCCCCTCCTTCTCCCCCTTCACCCCCCCCCCCCTCGTCCACATTTCCCATGGAGTTGACCTTCCTGGCCAGAGGTTATTTACGCATCCCACAAAAGGGAGTAGAGATAGAAGAGCACATCACGTCCATACGACCTCTGTGCATATGCCTCGTCTGTTTTCACACTGCTACCAAACACAATTTATCTATAGCTTTTTCGTACATTTTTCCCCACTTTACCAATATCACGTGTTGCTTTCATCTATCGTTCTCCCCCTTTCTCTAGTGTTCCTTGTGTATTTTATCATTCTCTTGCAAATATCTTGTGATATTTGTATATATTTTTTGTGTGTGCTCTCTTGTATTATTCGTCCTGTCGCCTTCCTAGAGCTTACACAGTCCTTACCTACAGTCGCGTATTGTGCTGTACTTTTCATGTTTCCCCTTTTCTCTTGTTCCCCCTCCAGGCTTTCCAGTTTCCAGCTTTTGCTCCTCTTCCCCCTCGGCTTTACTCTTTCCTCCCCCCGGGATAAGCCCCAGCCTCGCTTCTTCCTTCCCCTCGCCCGTCCCCTCCCACCCCTTCCCTTTCCTCCCCAACCTCCCTCCTCTCTTCCCCCGTCTCTCTCTTCCTCCCTCCCCCCGTCTCTCTCTTCCTCCCTCCCCCCGTCTCTCTCTTCCTCCCTCCCCCCGTCTCTCTCTTCCTCCCTCCCCCCGTCTCTCTCTTCCTCCCTCCCCCCTGTCTCTCTCCTCCCTCCCTCCCTCCCTCCCTCCCTCTATCTCTCCCGTCCATTTTCCTCCCTTCCCTCACCGCTCCCACCACGCTAAACTTCCCAAGAATCTCCCACTTCCTCTGCGCCACTGCCTCAAATCTTATAACCAACTTAACCTAGCCTTCTCTCGCCTATTTGCATTTTTACTGCACTTCCACTGTTTAATCCTCCCCTCTCCACTGCTTCCCACCCTGCTTCCCCATCCCCGCTTCCCTCCTTAACCCTCTCCTCTGCTCCCCGCCTTAACTTCTCCGTGGTTGAGATGCATAACCGCAAACTTTAAGACAGGAATTCTCTTTGGTACCTGGCGATATCGGCGTACAGGGGAAAAGACTGCCAGGAAAGTGAAGGGTTCACTTGTGTTTCATGTAGTATCACCAGTCGCCTGAACCTTGTGTTGCCTGTAGTATCACCTGAACTGAACCTTGTGTTGCCTGTAGTACCACCAGGCATCTAGTTCCGTTGTGGTTGAGGCGACGGTTACAAAGATTGATTGATGAAGATTAAGCCACCCAAGAGGTGGCACGGGCATGAGTAGCCCGTAAGTGGTGGTCCTTTTGAGCCATTACCAGTATCAAGCGCTGATACTGGAGATCTGTGGAGGTGCGACTGCACCCTGCGTGACGGGAGATGTCTCCCGTGTGGACGGTTACAAAGCTATAATGTTGTTTGTAGCTTGAGGGAATGTCAGGTGCCCGGCGCCAGTGAAGGAAAATTCTGGGCACTGCCCTGATTGGCTAATGCAGACTCCTACATAATACAGAATAAACATACAGCGCACAAATGCACATAATGACTAATGGTCGTGAAGGAGTCTGTAGCCTAATACTAGAACACTGTATAAACATCAGAGGTCCACGGTTGTTCAAGATCCTCCCGGCGAGCATAAGAAATATTGTCAGAACAACCGTGGACGTTTTCAAGAGAAAACTGGATAGTTTTCTTCGAGGAGTGTCGGACCAACCGGGCTGGGGTGGGCCAGCGGGCCGCTCCAAGCAACAGCCTGTTGGACCAAGCGCGCTCAAATCAAGCCTGGACCGGGCATGGAGAGCAGAACAACTAGAACACCGTACAGGTAGAATTCAGGTACATGCCAATAACTAGTTTTACACGTGAGTAACACCACCAATCGCCCACGTCATGAGGGGAACATGGTCCAGCTGGCAATTGGTCATCCAACACCTGAAACTGGCTGTCAAATCGACTTGCCCTCTCATTTAACACCCTGTCCTCCGACCAAATCCATTACCACGAGAAACCTCACTCCCCCCCCCCTTCCCTTTCCTTTCTAACCACCTGGATAGTTACCTAGATATTTGTGATGGTCTGAAAGCATATTAAAGTTACAATAAATAATCTACATGTAAACTGGCAAATGAACCCTTGGCGTAAACAGAATTATTCTCTTAAATTTTAGTGTAATAGAAATCGCTGGTTTAAAATATAAAAAGTATGTTAAAAACGTTTTCTTTGGGTAGGGGCTGTAAGCGGAATTGGAGGGCACACTGAAGTAGTTTTCCAACTCCATATTTCACAGTATTGTCAGCAGTACATCGTATTAACGTAACCAAAACGTAATGAAACCCAACCGAACCATGGATTAGAGTATGAGCACGAACCATGATAGAGTAGATAATAACACATATTATGTAGTCATCCCTAATCCATTTCCTTGTGCGGGTGTCCTTCAGTGTTAAGTATTGTAATAATGAGGGTTTCTGTGCGTCGGACATAGGTTAAGAGGGTTGTGTGAGTTCTTACGGTTTTAATTAAGCAAAATAGTTGCATTTTTTAGTCTCAAATCGAGAAACACACTATCGTCCCTGTAGTGGGTAGGAAAATATAGTCCCTGTAGTGGGTAGGAAAATATAGTCCCTGTAGTGGGTAGGAAAATATAGTCCCTGTAGTGGGTAGGAAAATATAGTCCCTGTAGTGGGTAGGAAAATATAGTCCCTGTAGTGGGTAGGAAAATATAGTCCCTGTAGTGGGTAGGAAAATATAGTCCCTGTAGTGGGTAGGAAAATATAGTCCCTGTAGTGGGTAGGAAAATATAGTCCCTGTAGTGGGTAGGAAAATATAGTCCCTGTAGTGGGTAGGAAAATATAGTCCCTGTAGTGGGTAGGAAAATATAGTCCCTGTAGTGGGTAGGAAAATATAGTCCCTGTAGTGGGTAGGAAAATATAGTCCCTGTAGTGGGTAGGAAAATATAGTCCCTGTAGTGGGTAGGAAAATATAGTCCCTGTAGTGGGTAGGAAAATATAGTCCCTGTAGTGGGTAGGAAAATATAGTCCCTGTAGTGGGTAGGAAAATATAGTCCCTGTAGTGGGTAGGAAAATATAGTCCCTGTAGTGGGTAGGAAAATATAGTCCCTGTAGTGGGTAGGAAAATATAGTCCCTGTAGTGGGTAGGAAAATATAGTCCCTGTAGTGGGTAGGAAAATATAAAATCCACAAAGTATCTCCGGATAGCCTAATAGGCTTATTTAAAAAAAAATACATTTTCTTTTTATAATAATTATTTGGTGGGTAACGTGAAAATGAATAGCTTAACAATAGCGTGTGTGTTTTTTTATTTAAATTAAAGTGCCAAATGACATTTTGTGTTTCATAGTTTGCCTTAAGCCTAAGCCCCACTATCCAATATAATCCTATGTCCCCCACGGCGCCCAACCCCCATCTCTACCCCGTCAGTAGCCCCTCACCCCCTCCCTCCCCCCCCCCCCCGCCTCGTTCCCATCACCCCCAGTCGGTAATTCTCATAAATCACAAGTTGGTTGGCTCTATGGTTCCTCATTTAAAATTCACATTTATGCCTATGACGTGCTTGTAAGATCAAAATGATATACCGCGCGCCATTCTGATCCTCAGGACTCTTCCATCAGTAGGGCGGGGGCGGGGGGGGCTCGTGTTCTCTTCCCTCCCCTCCCCCCCCCTCTACGCCTTCCAGGCCTTCCCCCAATGCTTCTCCCCCCCCCCCCCTTTCTTATATCTTTTTGTTTTCACCTTTCTTATTTTTGTGCTCTTCCTTTTTTTTCTCTTGCTTTCCGCTCTCCCTTAACACCCCCCCCCCCACCCTACACACACTTTTTTCTTTCGATTTGTCCTTAGGCTGATGTTATTTAGGGTTATTAATTTGACAAAAGTACCTTGGATTACACACACAGAAATCACAATAGCGTGATGCATCAATGAACAAATCCACAAGGGCCGTGACGAGGATTCGAACCTACGTCTGAGAGCATCGTCGATTAAGGCGGCGTCTGAGATGCTCTCAGACGTAAGAACAAAGGCAACTGCAGAAGGCCTATTGGCCTTCGTGGGTTCGAATCCTCGTCACGGCCCTTGTGGATTTGTACTTTAGATTGTCTGGTGACTCTCAGACACTGTTGAGTGAGGGTACATATACGCCAAGTAGAGGAGACTGATTCTGCTGCACACAGCCTGGGTCACGAGTGCTGGCCACTTACTGGGTGGCTTACTGCACTCGTTGATATAAGACGGCAACACACACACACACACACACACACACACACACACACACACACACACACACACACACACACACACACACACACACACACACACACACACACACACACACACACACACACACACACACACACACACACACACACACACACACACACACACACACACACACACACACACACACACACACACACACACACACACACACACACACACACACACACACACACACACACACACACACACACACACACACACACACACACACACACACACACACACACACACACACACACACACACACACACACACACACACACACACACACACACACACACACACACACACACACACACACACACACACACACACACACACACACACACACACACACACACACACACACACACACACACACACACACACACACACACACACACACACACACACACACACACACACACACACACACACACACACACACACACACACACACACACACCCCCCCCCCCCCCACACACACACACCCACCCACCCACCCCTACCTACCTACCTACCTAACCTAACCTAACCTAACCTAACCCAACCCCCCCCCCCCCCCCCCAGGAAATACAGGAGACATCTCCCGTCACGCAGGGTGCAGTCGCACCTCCACAGATCATCTATTGATACTGGTAATGGCTCAAAAGGGCCACTACTTACGGGCTATTCATGCCCGTGCCACCTTTTGGGTGGCTTAATCTTCATTAATCAATCACCAGGAAATGCCATCATTGACAACTGTGAAGTGCGTACTTATCGTAGGGTCTCAAATCTGCCCGTGCCTGGTGCAGACGATGAGTCACAATAACGTGACTGAAGATATGAAGGCTGAACCGCCGCGCACCGGGAAATGAGACGACGACGTAGTCGACGTTTCGGTCCGTCCTGGACCATTCTCGAGTGGATTGTGTGGTTTATTCATTCTTCATTGGTTTATTCGTTCATATGTACTCATTCTCTGGTGTGTGGTTCAATCTTCGTACATGGTGCGTGTCCACTGGTAAGCCAGCCCGTTCTCTTCATTGGCCACTGCGTAAACAATCCAGCCTTCTTAACCCTCACCAGAAACGTAGAAACCCATAACGCACCTAACTTATCACTCCTATGCATAGAAAACGTTGATATTTGGGGGGGGCGTTACTTGTCATAGTATCTTGAGGTTATCTTGATGATTTCGGGGCTTTAGTGTCCCCGCGGCCCGGTCCTCGACCAGGCCTCCACCCCCAGGAAGCAGCCCATGACAGCTGACTAACACCCAGGTACCTATTTACTGCTAGGTAACAGGGGCATTCAGGGTGAAAGAAACTTTGCCCATTTGTTTATGCCTCGTGTGGGAATCGAACCCGCGCCACAGAATTAAGTCCTGCGCGCTATCCACCAGGCTACGAGGCCCCTCGTATTTATAACGTTGGTTGCCATAACGTACAAAATGCGACCTAATTATTGAGAAGAAGGGTTACATCAAGAGCCCAACACTTTAGACACTGCCTTGTTGCACGGCCACCTTACATGGCATTTCCAGTCCACATTCATCGTGAAAAAGAACAGATTTCTAGTTGTCTTTGCGTTGAGGCAAAGTACCTCGAATGGTGTTCTGCAGCATCCATTGCAGCAACTTTCCATCCCATTTAACTTTCTCTTTAATTAACTCCAGAAGCGATACCTGGAGAACACCTTAGCACACCAGCTTGACAGTTTCAGGACTTGTGTACAGACGCTGGTGTAAGAAGGGGTTCATATTGTTCTTGCTTCATGAAGCCTTCTGGCATTTTTTGTTTTGTTTTAATAGTTGTAACAGTAATGTGGAGGCGGGTGGGAGGATCTTGATGACCTTGAGCGATGCTAGGAGAGGCGTCGAGGCGAGAGGCCCTAAATTTCTACATACCGTCTAGTGGGTGATTTTCACGCCCTAGTCTTTCGGCGACTATTTCCTGTAAAAATTTTATAGGTTTTACTTAAGTCTGATGCCTATACAACATTGTCTATTGAAGCATTCTCCAAAAATTAGTTTTTTTTTTTAACGCCAAAGTATACATAAATGGCATTCATTCCATCTGTTATAACGAGACAATAAGGTAATCACATTTATCTGATTTCATTTCAATCAGATAAATGATGTAATCATTTATCAGACCCCACTGGCCGCTACCACACCTTGTCCACTTGACCACAACCACCATTATTAATGTAACCACCTTCATAATTACCACAACCACCCACACCCTGTACTCATTAAGCACCTTGTAATTCTTGCTTCCCCTATACCCATTACACCACTCTTTTCGTATCGTGTTATTAACGACCTGGAGATTACCCTCTGTTGATAGCCAACGATCAAATTATATCTATGGTTATGGGATGGTCTCTAAAAATAACAGCGACATTAAAATATTGTTGTGTGTGAATTCGGAAATAAAGGTTATATTAAAAGAAAGATGGAAGGGGGGGGGGGTTAGGAGAGGGTGTGGTGTTGGTTAAACTCTTGTGTTTTGGACAAACGTTAGTCAAGCAACTTGTTGTGGGTGGAAGATGGTAGGATCCACAGGTCTGCTGCCTGGCATCGATTACCCTCCACCTACACAAAGTGGTCGCCACTTAAGAATTAATAGGAGGCGGCCGTCATTCACCTTTATTGCATATTGGTATTCGGAATTGGTATCGCAATTAGTGGGATTTGTGTCCGTGTGTATATTGATCGCGAGTGGTATCACCGGGGCTCGAACACGTGTTGCTTAATTAGTGAGGCACGCCGGTATGGTTGATCAGTTTTAAAATTTACAGCGAGCATGAGGCTTTGGAAGCTGAATGGTATTGTGCAATATCTGTATCGTCAGTCTTGCGAAGCTCTCGTTATAGGGAGTTTGTATTGCGTGAATACTTCATCTTGTGGATAGTTTTGAGGCGTTAAAGTGATTGGAGAGTTTGGGGAAGAGGTGAGCTGGTGTGGAAGTTGAGGCTAGAGTTTAGGTGGTTTCCCGAGGGGGCTGATGCTACCCAGTGAAGAGCAGAGGTGCCATAGGCTGTGTCAAAATACCCCCCCACCCCAGTAAGCACGATAAATATTGGAGGAACAGAAGTGAATTATAGGAGTTATACGGGCCTGTGAGCCGCTCCAGACTGTTGGACTAAGCGGTCGCGTCAAGTCTGGACCCCTGGGTCGGCTTTGAAGAGTAGAATTCCCAGAATCCATTCGAGACATGGTCCGGGTACTCCACCAGGTAGGTGTGACTGAGCTGTCACTGGGGTCAGTGGGTGCGAGTGTGGCGTATGATTGAGTCGTGACACAAGGGTGACCTCGAGGGCGAGGTGCACCAGAGGAGGAGACAGCGGCTGTGTGGTGATTACTGTGTGTGTGGGTCCGGGTGGTGAGGTATTGACGTGGGCGAGAGTAATTATGATTGATAACACACGCACACGCGCACGTGTGTGTGTGTGTGTGTGTGTGTGTGTGTGTGTGTGTGTGTGTGTGTGTGTGTGTGTGTGTGTGTGTGTGTGTGTGTGTGTGTATGAGAGTAACTCTTCTGTCACTGGGAGACAGAAGAATTAGAGGGGGACATGATCACCACATTCAAGATTCTCAGAGGAATTGATAGGGTAGATAGAGACTATTTAAATTAACACAAGGGGACACAGGTGGAAATTGAGTGCCCATATGAGCCATAGATACGTTAGAAAGAATATTTTCAGTGTCGTGAGTAGTTGACAAAAGGAATGCATTAGGAAGTGATGTAGTGGAGGCTGACTCCATGCACAACTTCAAGTGTAGATATGACAGAGCCCAATAGGCTCAGGAACCTGTACATTAGTTGATTTGACAGTTAAGAGGCAGGGCCAAAGAGCCAGAGCTCAACCCCCGCAAGCACAACTAGGTAAGTACACACACACACACACACACACACACACACACACACACACACACACACACACACACACACACACACACACACACACACAACAACAACAACAACAACAACAAAACAACAGAGACAGACACAGACACACACACAGTCAGTCAGAGAGTGTAAACACTCATTGCTGGGTCGGTCATCCGCCAGCTGTCAGTCCATCCTTGACCCAAGAACATATTTTGACACCTCTTCCCCCCCCCCCCTCCCTTCGCCTGCGTCCATTTCCACCTCCTGCTCTCATTTCTCATGATTACATTTCTCCGTCTCCCGCCACCCTGCTCATCATCATCATCATCCCTTTCAATTGCATGTTTTTTTTTTTATTGGGTATTTACCCGTACCACTCTCTCGGGTACCTCCCCCTCTCACCCTCTGGTCGTCGTGGTCGTCAACTCATCCTGCGATAAGTATGGGCTGGATACTCCGATGTGTTCTCTTGATTAGCCACAACGTACAAAATACAGAGTACTAACCTAGCCAAAGTAGCAGGAACCCCAGCCACCCACCTAACTTAACCAACCGATGCGTATAACACGTGGATTTCTCTTCGAGTCTCTACTTAATATTTTGTAATTAGTTGGGAACCGTAACGTCTAAAATGGGACGTTTTGGTTGAGAGAGATGAGGTTGATAGTGATGACAGCCTTCTCCACCAGATGCTGTAATATCATGTATCTCAGCAACCCGTTATCGCACTTTCGTATAGTCAATATTGACTTACTAAATACGTGCATATGTGACATACTTAACATACTAGTTTACCTTGAAAAAGCTTCATAGAAAACACCGATCGATCAAGGTAAACTAGTATGTTTAGTATATCACATATGCACGTATTTAATAAGTCAATATTGACTGTAAGAAAGTGCGAGAACGGGTTGATCTCAGTGGGTTTCTCTCCCCGATTTGCTTTACATTTTTTTTACTGAAACCAGTTTGTTTCAGTTATTTTAATACTATGTTGGTTTACCATGTTACCATAGTAAACCTCAAGTATTTGCGACTATCCTCTCACGTCGGGGCATCACGTTCACTCCTGACAGCTGCCACCAGCAGGCTACTCATGCCCGCCTCACCTCTTGGGTGGCTTAATCTTCATCAATCTTATAACCTTAGTTCGATCCCCGTATGAAGGCGCTTCTTTGTGCTAGCTGCATTAGGCTTGTTACTGAAACGTCTCGGAAATGGGAACTTCACCAACATTTGGTTTTGTATACTGTGTCGTATACAAAATGTATACGTATGTATACTATATATATATATACTATATCGTATGTATACTATATATATATATATACTAGTATACGTATACTATATATATTATATATATATATAGTATACTATATCGTATGTATACTATATATATATATATAGTATACATATAGTATACTATATATATATATATATATATATATATATATATATATATATATATATATATAACGCCGTATTATCATTCAAACTCAAGATCACTCGTCTCTTAGTTTCGAGTTACCGTGTGGAAAGTTTTATGTAACCTAAATGGCGTGTTGTTTATCCTGTTCAGCAGGGTGTTTAGTTCATTTATTATGCACCTCATACCCATCGTGTGGGCGGTAGTGGAAAGGGTTACAGAGGCACATAATGGGCTCAGGGACTGAACCCCACAATTCATTTAGCTAAGCAAGTTAAATCTTGATGAGCTAGTTACAAAATTCAGTATAAATCGTCACATCAACAAATGGTTTCGAGATCGACCACAAGCACAGTTTCTAAATCAAGCAACTGACATGTGTGGAGGGAGAAAACTGATTTGTGTATTAATATTTTTCATTAACTCCTCAATTGACCACTGTAGGGCATGTTTGATTTCTTTTATGTTTCTTCTACAAGAAATTTGTTAGGATGCCGCCATATCTACTTTGTGGTTTAACTTTGAATATAAAATTGCCCAGGTCATGTGCTGTTATCAGTTAGTCTCACGGGACCTCCCGTGTCCTCTCCCAACCCGTTCTCGCAAATTCGTAAAGTCAATATTGACTTATTAACTACGTGCATAGGTGATATACTAAACATAATAGATACCCTTAAAAAGATTCATAGAAAACACCTAACCTATAATAGGTATAGGTTAAGTAATAATTGTAATTACGAAGCAATAAGATGCTTATCTTAAGATACTAACAAGGTTAGGTAAGGTAAGGTCGGTGTAATAAGTCAATATTGACTTACTAAATTTGCGAGAACGGGTTGCCTCTCCTCCAGCGGCATTCGGAGACTAGCAAAGCGGATCACTTTAGGTTGTGGTTAGTTTTGAATTTCAAGAGGACGTTATAAGCCAAGTTTGGTGCAAACATATAACCATTTTGTGTGGTGTGAGAGGTATGGGCAGGTTGTGTCAAGTGTTGGGGCTGGCTATCATGTGGCATTTGTCTTGGCTGTCGGTTAATTGGCGTGAGATTACGTTGGGTTGTTTACCTTGTCGACTAGGGCCGGACGTGCCTGGGCGACAGCGCCGGCGATTGTCAGCCCTTCAGGCCACCCCCCCCCCTACCCCCCTCCCAGGGCCCTAACCCCCTCCCTCCCTTCCTGCCCTGCCTGCCCCCCTCCCTCCCCAAACACCGCTTTGTTTGAATTTACTCGTACAGTGGAGGGGGGGGGAACTGGGATTATACAGTTCACATTTCTCTCCCATATGGCCTTATCAAATGGCATTCCCTCCAGGCTAGCCCTATTCCGTCGTCATATTGGCTTAGCGCTCTCTCATAATCTAACTTCCACCCAACCATTGTGTATAGATCAACGGGTGATTATGTCGTTCGGGCAGCTAGGTTAACCATTTGGGCCTGGCCAGTAACAGAGTTGGTGACCACGCAGACGTACGCTTCCTGTCGTAGTGACGCGTGAACACACCTCAGAGTGGGCAGGCAGGCGTGAAGAACCCAAGGTGTATATACAAATTTATTGTATATAAAATTGTATAACTGTCTACCAAGTAAGTGGGTTGACACGTAGCAGAGCCAAGAGTGAGTACAATTACGATCACGCAGGTCGGCGTTCAATCCCCCCGACCGTCTACAAGTGGTTGGGCACCATTCCTTTTCCCCCGTCCCATCCCAAATCCTTATCCTGACCCCCTTCCCAATGCTATATAGTCGTGGTGGCTTGGAGCTTTGTCCTGATAGTTCCTTTTCCTTTCCTTTGCTGCCTACAAGGCTTCTGCGCGTTAAAGAAAGGTTTTAAAGGATTTTCCTTTTTAAACTGAAAGCGTATCATATCCTGTGTGAACGGGGCATCTTTCATGTCGATTTATTTATTTGCGATTTATGTGGCTATTCGTGTGGGTGACAGTAGTTGCCTCTGGTGTGACACGGTTCTCGTTGACTGTTGTTGGTTTAGTTCATCTATTATGTACCTCGTACTCGACCTGCGAGCGCTAGTGGAAGAGGTTAGAGGCGCTTAATGGGCTCAGGAACTTAGTCCCATTGTTAGTTTAGCTAAGCAAGTTACAACCACCATGAAAGTCTTCGTGCATAAAACTATCCTTTTGTTTTTTCTTGAAGTGTCGACCAACCTGGCTGTAGTGGATATATGGGCTTGCGGGCCATTCCAAGCAACAGCCTGTTGAACCAAGTTCTCGAGTTCAAGCCTGGCCCCGGACCAGGCTTGGGGAGTAGAAGAATATTCAGAATCTCATCCAGGCACAGTCCTGTAAAGACTTGTTACACAGACTTGTAAATATATACATTAACAGTCTATTCACAGTCTTTTATGAACCTTGTGAACAGACGTGAACCCAAGAGGCCCTAATACAAAACGAGAGTTTTAGTTTTAACTACTTTATTATGGAACTGTGCCATGAGTGGTAGAAAGTTTTGCCACATAAAGGGTTCAAGAACCAGACCACACAACAATCTCTTGAGCTCAACAATTTCCGTTTGTCGCGTAGTGTGCTTTACGTAGTCCAAGTGGTTAATGCATATCTTGTGACAAGTCGTCGATCTTGTATGCCAGTAATGTTGACTACAAGGAGTTCTGTAGCTTGCCTGACCAAGCATGAAAAGTGTCTCAGGAACCTGCCCCCACTTTACAAAGGGGGGGGGGTTGTCTGGATTGAGCCTCCCCCTCTTAATAGCCAATCCACGTAGCGGCCAGCTGCCGATTTGCTATTTTAGCAGCGTGGCATTAAAGCAAAGGGGAACACTGAACCATTTAAATAAGTTGAGTAAATTTAAAATCAGAAAAAGACTCTTGAATCTTTGTTTGAGAGTATGGTGGTTGATTTATGGAACAAATTCCTAACTAACATACTATACGTGGAATCTGAGGATTGCTCCATGTGAAGGTGAAGTGTGTTTCTCCAAGTGAAGAGTTGAGAGTGAGTGAGATAATGAGTTTGGTTAAATATAATTAGAAGTTATCTCTTGTGGGCCAGTAAGGCTGCAGTTATGTTCTTGTTAAGTATACGGCATAAATCCATACCAGTCCTTTGAGACCTCTTTTCCCACCCTCCTTATTCTTCTATCTCTTTCTCCACATGCTCTCTTCCTCCCCTTCCTCTCGAAAATTAATTTAGTTTAGCATTAAATATCTTGGTTTGGGGTTGCAGCTCAGGTACGCCGAAAGTTTCATAATACTCTACCAACTCTTGGTCAGCTGACACCGGGATCCTGTTTTCCTTCGTGGTAACGTGCCCTGGCTTATACTGGGGTGTAGGTGTATAGTTTCCTGGGTGGTAACGTGCCCTGGCTTATACTGGGGTGTAGGTGTATAGTTTCCTGGGTGTAACGTGCCCCGGGTTATACTGGGGTGTAGGTGTATAGTTTCCTAGGTGTGACGTGCCCTGGGTTATACTGGGGTGTAGGTGTATAGTTTCCTAGGTGTGACGTGCCCCGGCTTATACTGGGGTGTAGGTGTATAGTTTCCTAGGTGTGACGTGCCCCGGCTTATACTGGGGTGTAGGTGTATAGTTTCCTGGGTGTAACGTGCCCCGGCTTATACTGGGGTGTAGGTGTATAGTTTCCTAGGTGTGACGTGCCCTGGGTTATACTGGGGTGTAGGTGTATAGGTAAGTTCACATGTGGACCTGCCTGACGTATGAGGTAGCCTGACGAGGCGTTTAGATTTGCTATTTGTGCCAGCAGGATGGAGCTATCAGCTCTTGGACCCCGCCTGTTTTAATCGTGGGTTGTCTAATGTACTGATTCCGACCTATTTTTCTTCATCGTATCTAATACATATATATTTCATCACACGAACGCGCGCACAGATATTCCCCAGGATGCATCCCGTAGCTGCTGTCTAAACTACCAGGTACCTATTTACTGCGTGGTGAACAGAAGCATCAGGTGAATGAGACTTTGCCCATTTTTTTTTCTTGACCGGGAATCAAACCCGGGCCCTTTGGACTATGACACGAACGCTGTCCGCTCAGCTGTGAAGGGGGGGGGGGTGAGGGTGGAGTCATCTGGAAGCTGATAAGTGGTGTGGGGGCAGGTATGTATATATGAGTGAGAGAGTGAGTGTGAGAGAGAGAGAGTGAGAGTGAGTGCGACTGACGGCGTTGGGTTTTATCGTTGTGTTCTGGTTGGGTGAGGAGTTATGGCCGGTGGAGTTTAATCAACTTTGTAAAAGGTGCCAGGTGAGCTGGATTATGGAGGAAGGAGTGAAGGTGAATGGGATAGATGGAGGAGGGGAGGGTGATGTGAGGGGGAGGAAGGAAAAGAAGAGTGGCTGGGGTGAGGGGAGTAAAATATGAAGAGGGGAAAGAGACAGGTTGGGGGGGGGGGAAGGAGGATTTTAAAGAAGGATCACCTGAACGAGGTCCAGAAAAATGTAAATATTACAATCCATCCTCCTTAAAGGATATAGTACTTTAGCACATATGAGGTTAAACGTGTAAATATGGACTGTTGCAGCCGGCAAGTGTTTACCTTTTGCAGGTAAGGCGTGAAGAAGTCGCCATTCCCTGTCCAAAGAGGATAGGGAATGGTGTAGTGTGTGGTGGTGCCGTAGGTGGTGTGTGCTCACGCTGGCCACCTCACCCTAACTGTTGTTGTTTTAAGATTCGCTGCTTGGAACAAAACGTTCCAAGTAGCACGGGCTATGGTGAGCCCGTAGTGGACTTACTTGGCACAGGAGTGGGGCTGTAACTGATGGTGTTACAGCCCTCCGAAACTCAAGCGTTTAGAATGGCGTGCCACCCTCGGCGTGCCACCCTCGGCGTCCCAACGTGCCACCCTCGGCGTCCCAACGTGCCACCCTCGGCGTCCCAACGTGCCACCCTCGGCGTCCCAACGTGCCACCCTCGGCGTCCCAACGTGCCACCCTCGGCGTCCCAACGTGCCACCCTCGGCGTCCCAACGTGCCACCCTCGGCGTCCCAACGTGCCACCCTCGGCGTCCCAACGTGCCACCCTCGGCGTCCCAACGTGCCACCCTCGGCGTCCCAACGTGCCACCCTCGGCGTCCCAACGTGCCACCCTCACGCTGAAGTATTATTCTGCTGGGGACGTTGTATTGACAGGACGGTGGAGTCTGTCCTTTGTTCAGTGGCGGGTACGGCTGATGTTGGGTGGTGAGGACAGGTGGCCAGGGGAGGGGGGAAGGAGGAGGGGGTGACAAAAGGGGGGGGGGTTGCTGGCCTGTCAATGATGGAAGGGGGGGGGGGTTGCTGGCCTGTCAATGATGGAAGGGGGGGGGGTTGCTGGCCTGTCAATGATGGAAGGGGGGGGGGGGTTGCTGGCCTGTCAATGATGGAAGGGGGGGGGGGTTGCTGGCCTGTCAATGATGGAAGGGGGGGGGTTGCTGGCCTGTCAATGATGGAAGGGGGGGGGGTTGCTGGCCTGTCAATGATGGAAGGGGGGGGGTTGCTGGCCTGTCAATGATGGAAGGGGGGGGTTGCTGGCCTGTCAATGATGGAAGGGGGGGGGGGTTGCTGGCCTGTCAATGATGGAAGGGGGGGGGTTGCTGGCCTGTCAATGATGGAAGGGGGAGGTTGCTGGCCTGTCAATGATGGAAGGGGGGGGGTTGCTGGCCTGTCAATGATGGAAGGGGGGGGGGTTGCTGGCCTGTCAATGATGGAAGGGGGGGGGGTTGCTGGCCTGTCAATGATGGAAGGGGATTGTGTTACGAACGTACAGATAAGGGTGTGCTAGGTGAGGGGGTGGCGGGGTAGAGAAGAATTGTTGGAGGGGAGGGTGGTAGTGGTGGAGGTGAGCAGCGGCGGTGGTTTGACACATATTTATTGTCTAATCCGAGGGTTTGTCCGACGGGTCATTGATGGTGAAGTGTAATAACACATTCTGGAGAGCGGAGGGGAAGGGGCAGAGGGCCAAGAGACAGCATGCCTCGTCCCTCACACTGGGCCACTGCGCCATATTCTACGTAACATGAGAACATTATTGTGCCCCCGTGGTGACTCCAGGAGCCAGAGGCTTACCTATGCTCCGTGGTGACTCCAGGGGCTTACCTGCGCCCCAACAAAAGCCAGTCTCTTCCATGGCATGGTAGTTTGGGAGGGGAGAGGATAATGTTGCACCACAAATAGTTGGAGATCTTGACGGCAAGAAGTTAAACGGTTGAAACAATAATTATTGTCAACAGCTTTCTGTTTGGGCAAATTGAATATCCTTATTTTAACGATATTGTACAGGATACGTAATATTATATAACTGAAATCTAAACAGAAGTAAACTTGTCAAGTTAAAATGTACTAATTGGAAATCTTTTTAGAATATTGGCTAAAATTTGTTAGTTCTGACTTTCCTCAAGATGGGAAAAGCATCCAATGTGTGTGTGATTTTTAAGTACATAGGTCGTAGGCTACGTTTCTCCATAAAACCTTCATAACCTCTAAAGCATCGAGATCAATGATGTGTCCACAAGACAGCATTACATATTGAACGCGTGAATCCCGTGTTTACACATTTTTGCGAGTGAACAAGTTGAATTAACTAGATCAGGCTTAGTATTTGAAGACTTGGTTCAGCTTTTTATGCCAAGTTATTAAATGTCAAGGTTGGGTTCAGGCCGGGCTTGGGGAGTGAAAAGAACTCCTAGAACCCACTCCAGATATACTCCAGGTATAGGTAATGTATATACAAATCGTGGTATGTAGTGTTTGCTGCTAAGATTGATTAGTGTGCGAAGAGCCAGTCTTAGTGGTCTGGTAGGTGAGGTTACCTCGTGTTGGTTCGGACGATCAATGTTCTCGCGACACGGTATCTAACCTGGTCTCCTTGTTAACAGTCTAGTCAACTAAGCTGGTAGACGCCGCCACCGCTTTCTACACACAAGCAGTCTGACAGTACAACAGTCCAGTTGATCGCTTGGAGGTGTTAACGAAGTTTCCTCTTTGACCCCCAAAAGAGAGAGGCTAGTTACGCTCCTTATATTAGAGGGAGGTAGTCTAATAGCAGTGGGACACTATAACATGACTCATTAGTGTGTGTGTGTGTGTGTGTGTGTGTGTGTTGCACCCCTTACTTTTTAACGGAGTTAGTCTGCACATTGTCGTGTAAGGAATTATTTGTGTTAATTTGGAAAGTCCCTCTTAATATTTTCCAGAGTGTAAATTATTTCGCCTCTTATCTTTTGCCCATGCTGAAAGGGGTACAATTTGAGGGATCTTAGGCGGCCGCACAAACTACGTCTTTTTCTTGAAGGGAATGCAGCAGTAAAAGTTCTCTCTTAAGTTCTCGAGTCAGCAGGCATTATTTGTTTGTTCTCTCAAGTTCTCGAGTCAGCAGGCATTATTTGTTTGTTCTCTCAAGTTCTCGAGTCAGCAGGCATTATTTGTTTGTTCTCTCTTGTTGGTCAGGTTCTTGTTCTCCGGGCTATATTGTTCTTGGAGTTATGGTAGCTGCTTTATTGTGTTCTATATAAGAAAAGTTTCCTGTCATGATGACTCCCTAGTCTGTTACGTTGCTTTTTTCATTCTGTAATGTTTTGACGGCATTTTATTTCGCTCCTGTTTTGAGTTCTTCGTTTTCATCACCTCGCAGGGGCTGAAACTTGTCTTCACTGAAAAAGCTTGTTACCGTGGCGCATTGAAAGACTTCATTACACACAGAGATCACACTAACGTGATGCATCAAATGAACAAATCCACAAGGGCCGTGACGAGGATTCGAACCTGCGTCCGGGAGCATCCCAGACACTGCCTTAATCGACTGAGCAACGACAGGGTTAAAAGGGTTGAAACCGAAGTTCTTTTAACCCTTTTAACCCTGTCGTAGCTCAGTCGATTAAGGCAGTGTCTGGGATGCTCCCGGACGCAGGTTCGAATCCTCGTCACGGCCCTTGTGGATTTGTTCATTCGAAAGACTTCGCTTACATCAGTTGGAAGTGTTTGTTGTGTCCTATTGTTCCTAATGATAAAACTCGTCAACCCGTTCTCGCACTTGCTTATAGTCAATATTGGCTTATTAAATAAGTGCATATGTGACATACTAATTGATTGTGAATATTTTAGTTTACCTTGAAAAGCTTCATAGAAAACACCGACCTCACCTAACCTTCTTAGTATGTTAAGATAAGCATCTTATTTACAATTATTACTTAACCTATCAACGGTATAGGTTAACCTATCAACGGTATAGGTTAAGTAATAATTATAAATAAGAAGCAATAAGATGCTTATTTTAACATACTAAGAAGGTTAGGTGAGGTCGGTGTTTTCTATGAAGCTTTTCAAGGTAAACTAAAATATTCACAATCAATTAGTATGTCACATATGCACTTATTTAATAAGCCAATATTGACTATAAGCAAGTGCGAGAACGGGTTGAACTCGTAGTGTTCTCTGTAAAGGATATGGCGCTGTAGTTTGTTCCCTTGCCAGTGTCGGAGAGGAGAATGAGGAAGTACAATATCCCAGAGAATGATCTACATTCTACTTTGTTGACAATTACTCTTTTGGCTTCTGTTTATGCCAAACGAATCACCTGTTTTAAATTGTACTTTTGTAAATAAGGAAAATTGACGTAATTGTGCATTATTCAAACGAATCCATGGAATGGGCATCGGCGAAAAAACACAATTTAAAGTTTGGAAAATATTTATAGAAAAGTAGGAAATTTTTATGTGGAGATTTCCGGGAGGTAAAGCTGATCACAGTAAGCGGTTGAACTGGACAGTGGTTGGAGAGCTGTCAAAACTTTCATAGAAAATTGAAGGCACATTAAGCAGACGATGAGTCACAATAACGTGGCTCAAGTAAGTTGACCAGACCACGCACTAGAAGGTGAAGGGACGACGACGTTTCGGTCCGTCCTGGGCCATTCTGAAGTCGGTTGTGAGAATGGTCCAGGACGAACCGAAACGTCGTCGTCCCTTCACCTTCTAGTGTGTGGTCTGGTCAAGGCACATTAACATGACCCTATGAATAATGAAGAGTGAGGCGAGTGGGAATGTGCCCGTGAGTGAGTGAGTGAGAATAAGAAGAGTGGTGGAGGGAATGGGTAGGAGGAAACCACTCGATATATGGAAAAGCAGTGGACAGGGGTTAGTAGAAAGAGGAATGTTATTTTTGGGATCATCAGGCGAGGGCAGAATTGGAAGTTAGTATTGCATAAGAGGTTTAATAAAGTTGAGGGGTGTAGAGCCATCAGGGTATAGATGGGGCGGTAGTGGTGTGTAGAGAGGCATGTTTGTAGAGACGGAGTGGTTGGGATCCAGTGGAATAGTTGCATTGATGGCTGGTGGTAGTTTGGGGTGAAAAGTTTCGATTGTGGAATTGGTAATTGTTTCTTGCAAATATTGATTAGACTTCAAATTAAGTGTTAATTACGTTATGTGCGTATGCACCCTCGTGGGTATAAGGCTGCAAGATGATTTAGACAAACTGAAGGAATGGTCCAACGAATGGCTACTATAGTTAAACCCAAGTAAATGTAAGGTGATGAAACTAGACGGAGGAAATAGGAGGTCAGACACGGGATACTGAATGGGAGATGAAAGTCCTTCACGAAACAGAGAGAGATCTAGGAGTTGATATCACGCCAAGCGTGTCTCCTGTAGGCCACATCAAAAGAATAACATCGACGGCGTATGCGAGGCTGAGTAACATCAGAACTGCCTTCAGGAACCTGTGTAAGGAATCATTCAGAACCTTGTATAACACATATGTAAGACCAATCCTGGAGTATGCGGCCCCAGCATGTGGAGCCCGTACCTCGTCAAGCACAAGACGAAGCTGGAAAAGTTCAGAGTTATGCCACTAGGCTAGTCCCAGAACTAAGAGGCATGAGTTAAGAGGAAAGGCTGTAAACTGCACCTCACGTCGCTTAAAGACAGAAGAGCTCGGGGAGACGATGATCACCACATACAAAATTCTCTGGGGAATTGACAGGGTAGACAAGGATGGATGGTACACGGGTGGTACACACTCAAGGGACACAGGTAGAAACTAAATACCCAAATGAGCCACAGGAACGTTAGAAAGAACTTTTTCAGTGTCAGAGTAGTTAGTAAATGGAATGCAATAGGAAGTGATGTGGTGGAGGCTGACTCCATACAGTTTCAAATGTAGATATGATAGAGCCCAGTAGGCTCAGGAACCTGTACACCTGTTGATTGACAGTTGAGAGGCGGGACCAAAGTGCCAAAGCTCAACCCCCGCAAACACAACTAGGAGAGGGAGACCAAGGGAGGGGGGGGGAGGAGGCGTTGGATAGTGAGACAAGGATGGGATGTGTTTTGATTTGGGGTATGCGTCACTGATCTTGGAAGATGATTGGCTTCCTCAACAATTTACATATTGTTGACACTGAGGCTGGCAGACTTCTCTATTGTGCTCGAGATATTACCTGTAGCTCGTAGGTTGGCTTGGTCTTAGCGTATTTAATATAGAAATTGGTTCGTATTTGACAGTAATTGTATACAGCGAAGTTGTTGTTGAAGATGGATGCTTTTAGAGTAGCGTGTTGCGACTGCTTATCTCGATAAGGAAAAGGGAAGTACCTTGTTAAGGTTCCCCGTTGTCTGAGACAGGAATCCTGTCATGTAATATAGCCCCTCCTCTTCCCCCCCCCTCCCCCCTAGGTTAACGATTGGCATTTCCAGGATGCAATAAATAAAAGAATCATCAGGTGTAAATGAAACCGTGCTCAAGTGTCTCGCCCTTCCCATGAAATCGAACCCTGGTTCAATCTGTTGAGAGCGGAATGTGCTCTCATTAAGCTACAAAGCTTCTTGTAGGATACTTTTCGCATGCTCTATACAAAATAATAAGTATTCGACGTATTTCTACTGTAATATCATCTAGATGAGATGTTGAGGTTCACTGCTACCTATCTGTGCACGATGTGTACAGTCGTTACTTTATTATGAAGCAAGTCTGTACTTCTTCCCGGCTATTCTGAAGGAATCTGGATACTTGGCCGGATGGAACGTAAATATTAATCCTTTAGAACTCCGTATGAACTTTGGTGTTAACTCTCGGGGAGTGTTGTTTGTTCTTAATTTTTATTTGTCATCTTTACATATCTGCTTTCCACTCACTTCATATTATTTTCAAACTACTACTTACCCACGTAGAGGGAGCCGGCGGCTGAGCAGACAGAACACTGGACGCGTGATCTTGTGGTCTCGGGTTTGATCCCGGGCGCCGGCGAGAAACAATGGGCAGAGTTTCTTTCACCCTGATGCTCCTGTTACCTAGCAGTAAATAGGTACCTGGGTGTTAGTCAGCTGTCACGGGCTGCTTCCTGGGGGGTGGAAGCCTGGTCGAAGACCGGGCCGCGGGGACACTAAAGCCCTGTAATCATCTCAAGATAACCTCAAGATATACCTTTGCAGTCGATCCTTTGCCCCCCCCCCCTCCTTCCTTATCCAAATTTTACACTTTCATTCAACCCTTCCAATCCATTCTATCCCTCTAATCCATTCTCTTCCTCTCCCATTTCTCTCTTCCTCTCCCACTTCTCTTTACCTGCCACCTTTGTGTTCGTTTTCCATCTTAAATTTATTATCTTTCCTCTTGCAGGTTCGCCTGTTTTGACTAGCCTCTTCGTGTTCTTTTCGCTCATGTGTGCTTGCCTTCTTAACTTGTCTGGTGTTACCTGTCGTCGTCTTGCTGCGGGTCGGGCGTGGTGCGCCGCCGCTGCTCACGGTTTCCAGTCCTACCGAGTAATTGTCACGTGACACCGTGTACGGCAGCAATTACTTGGGTTGTTATCTGCTAATGACCTACATGCTCTTCTGCCGCTTCCAAGTCCCTCAGGAGACGCTCGTTCTCTACTTTTGTCGGCATCCTTTGTGTGTGTGTTCACCTAGTTGTGTTTGCGGGGGTTGAGCTTTTGCTCTTTCGGCCCGCCTCTCAACTGTCAATCAACTGTTTATTAACTACAATTTTTTTCCACACCCCACACACACACTCCAGGAAGCAGTTCGTGACAGCTGACTAACTCCCAGGTACCTATTTACTGCTAGGTAACAGGGGCATTCAGGGTGAAAGAAACTTTGCCCATTTGTTTCTGCCTCATGCGGGAATCGAACCCGCGCCACAGAATTAAGAGTCCTGCGCGCTATCCACCAGGCTACGAGGCCCCTTTGTGTGTGTGTGTGTGTGTGTACTCACCTAATTGTGCTTGCGGGGGTTGAGCTCTGGCTCTTTGGCCCCGCCTCTCAACCGTCAATCAACAGGTGTACAGGTTCCTGAGCCTACTGGGCTCTATCATATCTACACTTGAAACTGTGTATGGAGTCAGCCTCCACCACATCACTTCCTAATGCATTCCATTTGTCAACCTACTCTAACACTAAAAAAGTTCTTTCTAATATCTCTTTCTAATGTGTGTGTGTGTACTCACCTATTTGTGCTTGCGGGGGTTGAGCTTTGGCTCTTTGGTCCTGCCTCTCAACTGTGTGTGTGTTGGTGTTGCAAGTCAAAATGTTGCTAAATGTCGTGGTGTTTGAGAGAGAGTGGGTTTAAGGTTTGATTATATTTTAGTAAAGTAAAGAATGTGGGTAACGCGTTTTATTGGGGGTGAGTTTTCATCTTTTAGGATGTAATCTGACGTGCGGTAATACTAATTTATTTTGTTGTTGTCCGCAGGTAAGTTTGGTGCATGGCGAATGATGAGTGGTCGGTCGTCAAAGACGGCGGGAGTTGTAAGTATATAATTGAGTTTTATGATGCACCAGCCAGAGCTTATTGAGCTTTACGATACAAGAGTCTCTGGGTTATATTGCACTTGATGAAGCAGCAGCGGCCGCCTCTTCTCTTTTGTAATACAATGTGATGGCGGCGGCCCTGTCTTTGACGGTAAGGTGGTCCTTGTTTCCTTTGTGGGGGCCGCTTTTATCTCTGGCTTCTTCGGTTTCCTCATTTTATAGCGGCGTGTTTTCAGTGTGTGCATAGTGGGGGTGGCTCCTCCAGGCTGCGTGGCGTGCTCTTCGTGTCCACGTCAACCCGTGTACAGGTATGTGTCTAGCTCCTGCTGGCTCGGGCCCTTCCTCCTGCTTGTCTCAGAGGTTCGTGTTGGTATCAATGGTTGCCCATGATAAATATATATATTTAGCGCAAGTGACAGCCCAAGACTTCCTTGCACAACAATGACCCGAAGTCATTATGGTAATGGCCATAATTTTAAGTTTTAAGGTTTTTGTTTTATTTTTATATTCTGGGTTAAGATTGAAAGCATTGATGGTGCTCTGGACGAAATGAATGTCTGCTTGTTTTGATGATGAAAAATGGTGGGATATATAACCCAAAAACGATGGCGAGGGAGATTGTCGGGATGGGGATTGTGTCGGTTTGAAGACCAGATTTGAGACTCCTTACAGAATAATTATTAGTGTGACGGGTCTCATCCCGCAGCTTGGCTGTTGCATGTTCACAGAGCCAGTCATGGGCGCTGGTGACCGGCTTGTGCCCTCGCTCGCTAGCTCTTCCTCCTTTCTTTCTCTCTCACTCAACGAAATATCAAAAGCAATTTAACCCTGCTTACGGTATTAAACATTAGGTCTTTTGTCTTATATACAGGGCCGTACGTGAAGTGCTTCCACAAGTTCAGTTTTGTACCCAGTTTCCAGGTTGTGCCGTTCTTGGTGTCTTCCCAGTGTCAGGTGGTCCACGCAGTGTGTACTTGTGTACACTCTTAGTTAGTTCCCCAAAGCATTTTGCTCACAGTGATTAATGATGAACCAATTACCGCGTAACGTGGTGGAGGTGGGGTCCCTCAATTGTTTCAAGCGTGGGTTGGACATGTGTATGAGTGGGATTGGGTTACAAATAGGAGCTGCCTGACCTCAAGGTCAAGGTAAGGTATGGGCTAATAGGCCTTCCGCAGTTACCTTTGTTCTTATGTGATCGTCTCTTGTTGTTCTTTTCTTATTCTTTTCTTTTTACGGTTGTTCTTTTAGTATATTTGTAGCTCATGATTTGTCGGCTGAGACTAGTCTGGTGGCATGGATATCTTGCTAGTCTATATGGCATGGATAAGACTATATCGAGTTTTCTTAGACGAAGTTCAGACGTCCTTCGTTGCATCGCCTAGTTCATATATACTTAGTCTGACCCTGCTGGTGACTTATCACTGTGAACATGATGAGTTTTGTCGCTTATGTACTCATTAACCACCGATGGGGCTGTGGGGGACAGTGTGAGTTTGGCGTCTGTGGTATTTCGATTTGCCTCTGCTTTCTTAGCTCTCCTGTACATGTCCTTATTGCCCGACATTCTTCCGTCTTGTATTCTTTTTCCATTGCCAAGAATATTGCCTGGCCCCAGGCCGGGCTCGGGGAGTAGAACAACTCCCGAAAACCCTCAGGTATACGAGCTTCGCTTGTACAGTGATTGTTTTTGTTCTGAGAGGGGTTGAATTTAATGATTGCCTCCTTGTACGTTCGGGTAAGGCTTGTCTGTCATATCTTCTGGGATATATATAGATGTTCATAGATGTTAATCTTCTTGTTTGAGGAGCTGTTCACTTGAGACAGTTAAGCAAGTCCGAGCTGTGTCTGGGTACAAGTGACAGGATGAACAACCCAGCGGGTTTTCTTCCTATTGGGGAGTGTTGTACATGCTGCTATGGCGGTATGTCCACTCACAAGATGAGTGGCGCTGCCCAATAAACTCGCCCCTCGGGGCAAAATTTAACAAAAAAAAATGTAAAATCTTGTGGGATATTCGTATCGAGGTCTGTCGGGTATTGTGTGAGAATGTGCACATGTCAATATACACTAAATATATACGTTGAGGTGCACCAAATTTCTCTGTTTTGTCCTGGGCTGTGTTCAGGACTACAGTATATATTTGCTGGTTAATCAGCAAGCTATTGTAATGGCCTTAATAACCCTCCCGAGTTATAAGGCTTAAGCCTAGCACCAAACCAAGGGATGAAATTGACACACAAGAGATTTCCAGATGTGTTATTGGCTCCCACGCGCTATTGACGTGTTCAGCTGTTGCAGGACAGGTGTGAGGCTTATAGCGGACTTTGACTGAATGTATCTCCACCTGGAAACCCTAAATCGATAGTGAGAGCGTAATTCTGTCGAAGGAAAATTGGATGGCGTCTACAAGACCCCAGCCCCCGCCCAACCCTTCATCTTGCAAAATGATTACCCGGGGGTGGGGGGGAATGTGGTTTCCAGACTAGTATACATTCTTTATTGGAGGAAAATTAAACTATGGCAATCTTGTCCACCCTCCCACCCCTTGTATCCACTCCCCGCCGCTCCGCTCCAAGATGTATACAATGCCTTGAAAAATTGAAAAGTGTTGGGATAAGAGAAGAGTGGGTGAGCGAGCGGTGTGTAGTCGAAGGGTTGTCGACTTGGGAGAATGGTTAAGGAGAGCATGGTAAGAGTCGTAGCTCAGTCGATTAAGGCAGTGTCTGGGATGCTCCCGGACGCAGGTTCGAATCCTCGTCACGGCCCTTGTGGATTTGTTCAGAGTATGGTAGAATTTCTGATTGGTATGGTTGACGGGGGGGGGGGGGGGTGAACTGGTAGTACTTGCATTTTTGTGATTGTGGGGAAGTGAGGTCTTACCTCTTGTTGTACCTGTTGAATAGTTAATAATTTAACTGTTTTGACGTTAGATTTCGTTGTCGAATATGGCGTTAAAGTTGCGGATGGAGGTAGTGGAGAGGGTGGCAATGGATGATATGTGGAGTGTACGAGAAGGTCGTCGGACAAGGGTATGTAATGAACGGTTTGTGAAACTTGAGATTGGAAGATGGGACGGAGGTGGGGGGGGGGTGCAAATGTAATAGTAATAGTATCAGTCACATGAGGACTTAGAATTCAAATGCATTAAAGGTTGGTAAAGAGTAATAGTTCTTGTGTTACGGATGACTATTCAATCATGAGTATTCCACTATTAAGATATTCTGGTACGTAAAATTGTTCCACAATATTTCATACCAGCTGCATGTACAGTAATAACAAATTAACAGGTCCACTATGTTGATTTTGGGTAATTAATGCCAATTTAACTGCGTAGGTTAAAGAAGGTTATCTCGTCAATCTCTTAACCTGTCCTCTTCAGATACGAGACCGGTATATTTAGCCTCTGTAATATGATTTCTGTGGTATTTGTATAATTGAGCGAGTTGCCAATAGGTAGAGGTAGAGGAACTGTGGTTGGGGGCAGCCATTATGAACTGCTGAGGCAACAAATTGGTCCTAGACGCTGAGAGTATTAACTTCATTAAAGTTAAGGAGTTGTCCCAATGGGAGAGAACGTGCTCCTGCGGGTGTCACACGCCTTGGTGGTGTGAGGGGGCATGTAGAGGCCCCTTTGGCTGTGAAGGGGGGAGGTACCTTGGGCTGTGAGGGGGGAGGGGTATAGGAACCTTTGGCTGTGAAGGGGGAGGTACCTTGGGCTGTGAGGGGGGGAGGGTGTATAGGTACCTTGGGCTGTGAAGGGGGGGGGGTATAGGTACCTTGGGCTGTGAGGGGGGGGGGAGTATAGGTAATTATGGGGTGAGGGGTTGTGCAGGCACTTGGGGGGGCTGTGAGGAGAGGGGGGGAGGGTATACAGGCATCTTTTGGAATGTAGCCATCACAACCCGGCCACTACATGCAGGTACTGTATAATTATCCGTTGTATTCTTTAACCGTATGTGTGCCGTATAAGGTCTCTGTATACTCCAGTTATCCGCCTGTCCTTACCTTGCAACACTTCAAGGTAAGGGCCCCTAAAAGAAAATTAAAGGCAAGTTCAGATTTTTTTGTCTTTCCTCGGAAGGGTAGTTTATTGGGCAGCGTCACTCGCACTGTGAGTGAGCAAGCCGCCATGCCTTACCTTGTGGTGATTCCGGTCGCCACGAGGGAGCCGGTCGGCCGAGCGGACAGCACGCTGGATTTGTGATCCTGTGGTCCTGGGTTCGATCCCAGGCGCCGGCGAGAAAAAATGGGCAGAGTTTCTTTCACCCTATGCCCCTGTTACCTAGCAGTAAAATAGGTACCTGGGTGTTAGTCAGCTGTCACGGGCTGCTTCCTGGGGGTGGAGGTCTGGTCGAGGACCGGGCCGCGGGGACACTAAAGCCCCGAAATCATCTCAAGATAACCTCAAGATAACCTCAAGATTCCGAGGATCTGCGGCCCGGTCTCGCACCAGGCCTCCTGGTTGGCGGTCTGCGGCCAGATTCACGAAAGCACTTACGCACGCACTTACGAACGTGTACATCTTTCCTCAATCTTTGACGGCTTTGGTTACATTTATTAAACAGTTTACAAGCATGAAATCTTCCCATTCAACTGTTATTGTTATAAACAGCCTCCTTGTGCTTTGGAGCTCATTAACTGTTTAATAATGGAAACAAAGCCGCCAAAGATTGAGAAAAGATGTACAGGTTCGTGAGTGCTTGGGTAAGTGCTTTCGTGAATCTAGCCCCTGATCAGTCAAGCTGTTCGACGCCGCTGCTCGCCGCCTGACGTATGTATCACAGATTGGTTAATCAGGTATCCTTTGCAGGTATTTATCCAGTTCTCTCCGAACACAGAGACTGGCCAGTTATATGACCCCTTATGTACAGAGGGAGAGTGTTGAAATTCTTGGGGTTTTGATGCTGATAGTTCTCTTTCAGTGTACCTATTGCACTTCTAATTTTCAATGGAACTATTTTGCAAATCCTGCCATGCCTCCTAGTCTCATGTGATGTTATTTATGTGTGCAAATTTGGAACCGGTCCCTCCAATATGTTCTAAGTGTTAATTATTATGCATCTCTCGCCTGTGCTCTCGAAAATTCAGCTTTAAACAATTTAATCGGTCCCAATAATTTAATGTTTTATTGAATGGATTCTAGCAGAAAGGATCTTTGCACACTCTCCAAGTAAGTAATTTATCTGTGAACTCTAGCCAGGGAAGATTGACCAGGTACGAATAATTGGGTACCTAGTTGTAAACCGTCTGGCGAGTCATGTTCCAGGGGAAACTAGTAGAGTAAGGCTTACCATGAGCTATGCCAAGTGAAAACTGTTAAGCCTGCTGTTAAAAAAATAATACAAAATAATAACGGTGATGAAGGCCGACTCCTTGTTACTGAAGTTAACATATTTGAATAAGGGGAAAACATCAATTACGACCTTGCTCATCCTTTGGCAGACAGTTACAATTTTCACGAACATATTGGAGTGCAATGCAACCTTCGCTCATGCACTTGGCGTAATTAGCAAGCGCGCGCATGCACATCTGTGTTTGTGTACTGTTTGTGTAGGCGCAAGCAAGCAAACAAGGTACACACACAAGCTTCACTATAGTAGTTAAACATTGCCGTAGCTGGGAAGGATAATTGCCATGTCGTATGTGTGATCCCCGGTGGAACTCAGAGGTAAACTCAGAGGTAAACTCAGAGGTGGACGGAGCCGGGTGGTGGTCCTGTGCCAGGTCCACCGGTACACCTGTGCCAGGTCCACCGGTACACCTGTATATGACTATGTGGAGATGGCAATTGTTACTTGTTAATTAAAGGTCAGTCATCAGTGCGCGCGAGGCGAGGCTGGGCTGTGCACACCTGTTATGACGAATAATTTGCGCCAATTAGTAGAATTGATGTGTCTGATGCGAGTGGTGATTGTGTTTGTATCGGTGATTGGTGCGCTTAATGGTGGTACATCAAGTGTGACGCGCCCACCAGCTATCACCCCGAGATTGGTATATAAGCCGGTCACAAGCAGATTGGTACTTCCCCCTCCCCCCCCCCCCCCCAGGCTCACAGACGACACTTCAAGATGCTCAGGCGATGACTCACAATAACGTGGCTAAAGTAAGTTGACCAAACCACACACTAGAAGGTGAAAGGACTACGACGTTTCGGTCCGTCCTGGACCAATCTCAAGTCGATTCATCTTTTGATTCGATTCTGATTGGACGGACCGAAACGTCGTCGTCCCTTCACCTTCTAGTGTGTGGTCTGGTCAACTTCAAGATGTTACACGACCATAGACAACAGTCACTCCAAACACCTACTCATGCCCGTGCCACCTCTTGTGGTGGTTTAATGATGTTCATCAATCAAAGATTGTTACTTAAGGACGCTCGCACAAGTGTGGTACTTCCATCTTGAGTGCGTACCTGTACGTGTGCGTGCAAGGGAGCAAGTCTAGGTGTGCGCCCCGCCTACGTGCCCTGGTGTACCTGTTGCCTGCGTAAGATAATTATCCTGACGTAAGAAATGTTTGTCGAATCTGTCAGTGTTGGAGTGTGGAGCGTCACGTCTTGCTCGTGTAATTGGAGTGGACGTAGCGCATAACAAGACCAATCAGCTTGGAGAGGTGAAGCAGCAACGCGTGCACATTTACCCCCGCGTTGCCCGCTCCGAGGATTGCTTACTACGCCATCACGTCATCCTAGACTATTATAATGACTACCCTCGGGTAATTGGGCTGCCACGCGGTAAACCCTTCGTGGGTTACCGACGGCGGCTGACCCATGTTATTCCTGCTCGAGGGATGTTTGTGTCCTTTGATCTATTACTCCTGCCACATGGCTTCACGCACTTACGGCTTCCATGGTGCAAAGTTAGCCTTTACACTAACTTCTTTATCCGTTCAGTGGCGAGGAGAATGCGAGTATGTTGATCAGACCACACACTAGATGGTGAAGGGACGACGACGTTTCGGTCCGTCCAGGACCATTCTCAAGTCTATTGTGAGAAATCGACTTGAGAATGGTCCAGGACGGACCGAAACGTCGTCGTCCCTTCACCTTCTAGTGTGTGGTCTGATCAACATACTTCAGCCACGTTATTGTGACTCATCGTCTGCATATGGAGAATGCGAGTATATGCTTTCATAGGCTCCAATGCTCTCAGGCAGGAGTCTGGTATCGTCGAGTCATGTATGATAAGGAAAGCTGCGGACGCTCTCATCCCTCAAGCCAACATACTCGGTAAAAGGATTTCCATTTCCATTACGCCTGATAACATAGCTATGATGGGTACTTCTTCCCATTGTCAAATATTTTTCTTCCTGTTTTGAGCCAATTGTGCCCACTCTGTAGTGTTAATTACTCTGTTCAACTCGCGCCTGTTGTTTTTCTAGATTCAGCTACGCGGAACAAGTTCCAAGTAGCACGGGCTATGGTGAGCCCGTAACTTACTGGCACAGGAGAGGGGCAAGTAGCACGGGCTATGGTGAGCCCGTAGAGAACTTACCTGGCACAGGAGCGGTGCTGTGTGCTCGCGCCTGCTCGTAGTTAATACTTGTTGTTTCACCTCATCAAACATTGCATGCATCATAAGTGGAACCATCATAGGAGTTTACTTCAATAGGTTACCTTTAAATGGGGTGTGCTTTTACATAGAACCCATATTACGGGATCTTTTGTGTATTTACTTGCTATGGTCGGCTCTGCTTGTATTGAAGTGCGTCCATATTCCCTGATAAGGTTTGATGTTCACTGCCTCAACTCTCTAGGGCCCCAAGTCGTGATTATTCCTTTAAAATTGACATTCGTCTGTACATTGGTTCTACCTATTTTGGCCCTGCTGTGTTTCACCCTCATTCTCTCCTATTGTTCATTCGTGAGGTCAACGTAGTTCCCCCAAGGACTGCATGCGTGTTTGCTTGCGTGCGTGCCTGTCTGTCTGTGTGTGCAAGCGCGTAGGGGTGTGTGTGTGTTGGCGCGTAATTCAGTGGGGTTTTTATTAGCTCCTTGACGGTTAATCGCGTCTTGAATAGCACTATTGGATCACCAATGTATTTTTAGAATCAACCGCCTTCACTACTTTCTCCCCTCCCCGCTATCTCGTTCCCCCTTTTCTCCCCTCCACCATATCCTTTTCTCCCCTCCACCATATCCTTTTCTCCCCTCCACCATATCCTTTTCTCCCCTCCACCATATCCTTTTCTTCCCTCTACCCTATCCTTTTCTCCCCTCTACCCTGTCCTTTTCTCCCCTCTACCCTGTCCTTTTCTCCCCTCTACCCTGTCCTTTTCTCCCCTCTACCCTGTCCTTTTCTCCCCTCTACCCTATCCTTTTCTCCCCTCTACCCTATCCTTTTCTCCCCTCTACCCTATCCTCCTCCCCCCTCCACCCCCATCCTTTTCTCCCCCTCCCTTCAAAGGCCCACGACTTTTCAATCTCCTGCCAACACGCATAATAATTATAGCTGAAACAATAAACATTTTCAAGAGAACTGGACAAGTTTCTGCTGGAGTTACCGAATCAGCCCGGCTGTGATGGCTATGTGGGCAATGTAAAACATCTCTCAAAATGGTCAATAAATAAAGATGGTTGTTAGCAATACATTTGGCAGGTATTGACAGCTCTGGGACTAGGTTTTACCTGCTGACCTCTGAATGGATTATTTTTCCCTCCTGTCTCTCACGTCTGTTATTGCTTCTGTCTCTACTCTCTGTATCCCATTCGTTCTCCTTCGTCTTTACAAGTCTTCCAGGTATCTTTAAAAGCAAAGATGATGGAGACACCAGCTTAATTAATTAATAACCCGTCGCAATAAGCTGGACCTTATTGAAGTTGTACTGATGTTGCATAAGTAGAGAGTTCTAAGGATATGTATTGATTGGTATAAGCTTGAAAGACAGCTCCTCAAATATAATGGATCAGTGAATTTTACTTTTAAGAGTTCGGGCAGATGAATAAGCAGGTTAGCGTTTAAATCTTGTATGTATTGGGAAAAGGTATCATGCCATGGAGCTGTTCGATTGACAGTTCATATAAAATAAACGTGAACTGGTGGATCGCTCTCCTTTGGTCCCCAATTGAGGTTTTGGTGTTGACAAGATCAGTACATATATATATTATATATTTTATATATATTATATATATTATTTATATATATACATATATACACACATACATATATACATATACACATACACATATACACATACACGCACTTAATCGAAATTTGCGGCTTCGGTAACGCCCACTCTCGACTGGGGCGTCCTCATTTTCCACTCATCCATACACTTACCATCTCATCACCATTTCAATTCTTTGGGAGAAGGGGGAACGGGTGAGGAAAGTAGGGAAGGGGAGGGGTGGAGGGAGGGAAGGAGAGGGTGGAGGGAGAGAAGGAGAGGGTGGAGGGAGAGAGTAAGGGAGGGAAGGATAGGATGAAAGGAGGGAGGGAGAAGCAGGGGGGAGGGGGGGGGGCGAACAGATGCACGCGCGCAAGAGAGCAGAAAAGAGTTTTAAACGTTTCGGCTTAAATCTGTGGAAATTATTTCCCCTTGGGAATAGAAAATATTATTTATCATTTCTTTGCTTGCCTGCTCGTATAGACTAAAGTTTTCTCCTCTATATGTATACAAGTGCTAATGCACATACGTCCGAGACGCAGACACGGCGCAGGAGCTAGAGATAATATTTGCAAGTTACGTAATTGCCACATTTTGTTGTTTAAGGAACCACCAATTGAGTGGTAAAGACTGGGATGAGTTGCAGTGTTGTGTGTCAGAAGTAATGGGAAGGGGTGTGGTGACCTTAGAGAATTAATAAGTAATGTGTGCCCAGTTCTGGATGTAATTTAATACGCTCGTGGATACAGTGGCACACACATGGAAGGTTACGAGGTGGTGGTTGTCGCTTTATTTCTCCGGCCTGGATGCCACCTTTCATGGCGGCATTCTGCCGGCTTTCTGCTCTGCTTTATCCCTAAACCTTTTAAAGGGGGCTCTTACATTACGCCTTCTGTCTGTTCTATTTTCCCCGACGCTCTCGTTTGGGGCGGCCATTGAAAGCGAAGGGTTCTTCTGGCCGTGCGCGCACTCCTCAGTTTCCAGGCGGTAGATTACCTCGGCGGCGCTGATCTTACCCATATATACCAGAGCACTCACTGCTGTCTCCTCGCCTCCGCTCACCTCTCACTCTTAACTTTTTCGCGTTTCCTGCTCTCTTTATTCTTTACTTGATGGAAGAGGGGTAGTGGGTGTCTTTTCGCCTAGATTAGTTGTACTTGCAGGCTCGAGTCTCAACTGCAAGGCCTAACCAACTCTGCCTTATGGCCATTTTGTGGTTTAATGCAATGAATGACTGCTCTCACGTTCATTTTTAAAATTGCGTTTTCAGGCTGTCGGTATGTCTGCCTGTCTACGTGTGTGTGTCGGGGGGGGGGGGGGGAGGTAAATTTGCCTGACAATTTTGTACAGGGTCGAGGGTGTGTTGTATTAATACAGCGATCATGTGAGTTTGGAAGTAGCAAGAGACATGAACTAATTTTTTTTTTATTTTTTTTTTTTTTTACCTGCCCCACCAATCGTCTCCCCCCTTTAATGACTTCATTAATTTCGCCTTGCTGGCTGTTATCCACTGCTGCCAGCCCCCTTCTCACACCCCTCCCCCTTCCTTTACCCTCTTCTCCACTCCCCTTCCTTATCTTCCTCTCTCCCCCTCTCCCCTCCCTTACCCTACTCTCCCCCTCCCTTACCCTACTCTCCCCCCTTCCTTACCCTACTCTGCCCCTTCCATATCCTTCTCTCCCCCCCCCCCTCCCTTTACTTACCCTACTCTTCCCTCCCTTCCTTTCCTTACCCTTCTCTCCCCTTTCTTTTTTTCTTACTCTCCTCCCACCCCCTTTCGATTGAAAATCGAATGGGGTTGGAAGGGGTTTACCCTCCTCTTTTAGCCCCCCTCCTCTCTCCCTTCCCACCCTCTTTTTTTTCCCTCCTCTCTCCCCTCTCACCCACTTCTTTTCCCCTCGTATCTCTCCCTTCCATTCCCCTCTCTAATTAACCATTATAGTGTGTCATCCTCTGCTGCTCTTGACCACTGCCGTTCCCTCACCATACCTAGGCCCCGCCCCCCTCACCATACCTAGGCCCCGCCCCTTCACCATACCTAGGCCCCGCCCCTCCTGGTATCTTAGGTTATGTCGAGCTATTTCTTCAATGTTGCCAATTTGCTGAAATTGTTTTACAGATTTAATTTTGTGTTGCATAATAATCGCAGAATTCATCTTCTTTTTTATGTCTTCTGTATTTTTCTTCATCATTCTTAAAATTCTTCATCTGTCTTAATTCATAATTTTTAAGTTTTCATTCCTTTCATCCTCCTCAAACCATCACCCAGATCCGTCGTGAACCAGCCCGTGGTTAATTATACTCTACTCCCCACTCTTCAAGCTCATTATACTACCTATACTCATTTTAAGTCTACTTCATTAACCTCAACTCCTTAGACTCCTTTAACTCATTATACAGATGTCCTTATTATACTCATTAGAGCTTTAAGTCATTACAGCGCACTGTATTCATTACACTTCTCGTTTCATGGTAACTGCCGGCCCGGCAGTAAATTATAGGCTTCGTTGAAAACATGTATAATTTTAGGGTTTCTGTTAGGGGGCACCCTCAGTGCGATTTGTGTAGAAAATGCATTTTCCTTCGTTGGGTTGCGTTGTGTGGTATCTAAGGCCTTCGCTGGCTCGCAGGTGCGCTGGCTCGCAGGTACATGTGTCGTCAAGCATTCATTGCTCTGCCTATCTTGGTGCCGTGGGTCAGTCATTGTGTGTGTTTATAATGTACAGGTCACGCCAGTGTCACGAAGGTTCGTCCTTGCTGGCCTTGAAGATTCCTACTCCTTGGTGGTGTTGCCCTAGGAACAGTCTCAAGGTAGCCTGGCCCTCCTGCAACCTGCCCTCCTGCACCTGCCTTCCTGCAACCTGCCCTCTTACAAAGAACGTCGCCTTTCGCTCGTATGCGTTACATAAGGCCAAAAATTGTCGTATTAGAAAATGGAAAAGACTCGCGAAAGTACTGTCCCGTTTTCCGTTTTAGGTCCTCTGGTAGGTTAGGAGAGCACACTTTAATTTAACCGTTTTCTTGACGTTGGGGCACCTTAGGAGTCCCGGACGGGCTGCTCAAGGCCTGGCTACGTCGTCCAAGTTTTGTTCTATTAATTTTATAGAGGGCTTGAGAAAGAAGGCAAACAACTAAACCCGACTTTCCCAGGCCTGGTGTAGTAGTTGTATATACAAAATTTCGCCTAAGGCCAAGGCTTGCTGATTTAGGCCTAGGGCAGACTTAGATTTAATGCTACTTTTACTTTCTTACACATTCCATAATTCCAATAGTACAAATAGAGAACCTTTTGTACAACAGTTCTTATTTTGTACATGCCATTCATAAATTTTTTTAGGGTGCGTTGAGCGCATCTTGTGTGTGTATTTACCTAGTTATATTCACCTAGTTGTACTTGCGGGGGTTGAGCTGTGCTCTTTCGGCCCGCCTCTCAACTGTCAATGAAACTGTGTGTGTGTGTGTGGGGGGGGGGCACGTTCATCCTGGTGCCGACCTGTTTTCTATTTGAGGGTAAACTGCAGCTGTTCTTGGGGTATAGGATGATTTAGGCGCGCGCACATTTAATTAAGGTACTGGAGATTGTCGCTGCAGATGGAGGATGTATAACTCGTATATTTAAACCTATTTAGACAAAATACGGAGTAACATTTGGCATTGAGGGGGAGGAAAAGCGAGAAGATAATTGAAAACGTGTTGTGAGGAGGTTGTTTTGCTGTGATGGCCATACCCCGGC
This sequence comes from Procambarus clarkii, assembly GCF_040958095.1. NCBI lineage: Eukaryota > Metazoa > Arthropoda > Malacostraca > Decapoda > Cambaridae > Procambarus > Procambarus clarkii. The sequence continues at coordinate 27,711,553 of NC_091172.1, forward strand.
CGGCCCCCACCAACCTTTCCCTCCTCCCTCTCGTTACCGGCGGCACACATTTTCCATTGATTAGGTCGACTTGGGAGACGTTGCCGAAGCGGAGGAGGAAGGTGAGGATGGTTGTGGTGGGCTCTGCGCCCCCCCCCCTCCAACCCCCCCCCCTCCCCTACGTCATTCACTCCCTAGGGTTCACTCCGTGAAACACCTTAATTATGTGAACTGCTTAAAATCCCTCAAATTGCACTCTCTGGAACGCATTGTGAATGCGTGTGTGTGTGTGTGTGTGAACGATAAACTATATCTGGAATGTGGCTCACAATCCCGCGAGATAGTTTGTTTCTTTAGTATGACATAGCCAAGTTCTTGGCACAAACCTCGTAACCCTTCATATAGTCTGGGGTAGCTGCTTTAAATGTCCAGGCATCAAAGTAGGTTAATACCCAAACATACATCTAGCGAGATCGATTCTAACTTGCACATTGATATAATTCCTTAGGAAATTAGGGGGTATAGCATTATATGCAAAACAACCCAGTTTGAAAGACATTAAGCAAGCACACTTAATTAATTAAGAGGATTGTGTAAAATTGTTGGTCCAAGGCTTTTCATCGCCATTTAAATGCAAGGGCATAACCAAGATCTCTGTTTAGGAGTGAATTGGATAAACCCCTTCAGAGGTTATCTGATCAACAGGCAGTTTAAGGTGATAACAACCAGGAGCCAGGTCGGATTCTGGGCTAAGGGGGAAATCATTCACGAAACCACCCCCCAAGGTGGAGTGCAGGTAGACTGGTGGGGGAGGGGTTGAGGGCTGGGGGTGGCTATAGGAGGAATAAGATGGTGGGGGTGTGCAAGGCTGGAGTCCAAGCGTGTGGGGTTGAGGGGAGCAGCCAGACTGTTAGTGTTGTTGACAGAGATGACGGTGTTCCTTCTCCCTGGAGCCTGGACAAACACGGCCCATACTGTCCGCCCTTCACAGCCCGACGCCTTGCGGTCCTCTCCAGTTGTACAAAGAAGCCTATGAACCAGAGACGGATGGTATAGTTAGTGCCCTGTGATGTGGTACGAAGCGGGTCACCATAACCTAATGAGTCACCGTACTATTTAGGTCACCGCTAGTTTAACCCAGTAGGTCACCGTAGACACCTATCTGGGGGTCACCGCTAGTATGACTCAGCGTTAGTATGACTAGGTTAATGCAAATTCTGTTAGAATGCTGCTGTTATATTTTGAGAATTGTCTAGCATACATTAGAAAGTAATGTAGCGGGTAATCTGAGCCGAGGCTCGAGACCATGAAGGTGAGAATGGGTCATTATAACTAACGAGGGCGGGCGTAGTTGGGTTGTACTGATGGTGCATTAGGGTCGTGTCAAACGAATTATTACACCCACGCAGTTTACCGTTTGGCTTGACAGCAGTATGTTGGTCTACATGATGCGTTAGCTCTTGTGTAAACTCTTGCTGGTATATTTTCCTCCACTTGTGTCACGTTGTGTCCTGTTCTTTGTGAAGAGGAAATTCGAGTTGCATATCAAACAAAAAATAGCGAGCAAAGGTTGCGTGTTAGCGAGATGAGAGAGAAATATCGGCATAATAAAAGTGATGCTAATTACTGCCAGGAGGCGGCTAGTGAGCTTGGTCATGTGGTGCATATTCCAGGGGACACCGACCTTTCCTCTGACTGACTGACCGTGCTGGTCTGTCATGCGTGCTGCTTGGTGGACGCATCTACGGTGACCAATCCACACACAAGACAATGAAGGGACGACGACGTTTCGGTCCGTCCTGGACCATTCTCAAGTCGATGTGTGAGAATGATCGACTTGAGAATGGTCTGCAGTTATTCATATTCAGATTTAGGAGTATTTTTATTTTGTAATAAATTCTTTTAAAATGTTTTCAGCTTGTACATCACAAACGTAACGAGGGTTGGTTGCAAGCAGTTTTGTGCGTGGCGATTGTTGGCTTATTGGGCACGTTGTAGGCGGCGACGCGCGTGCTGACGCGTGTGCTGTGTTGATTATGAACATTGCAGATCAGGAGACTCGATAGTACAACTATTCAAGTACTTGGATGACGATCACAAAGGTCAGCGCTGAATCAGTAGGCTGGGCTAAATGGCTAGCGTTGCTGGCTTTGAAAGCTGGGAACTCCTGTAACCCTGATTATCATAACAAAGTTGCCAACCCAAGTTCTGTCGGCGCGTTGAATTTACATACGAAGGCTGGACGGGAAGACTTTTTGATGGGGAAATTGGGGAGGGGGAATTTTGTAGCGAAGGGCTACGGGCAAAGGGGTACTGGCGACCATCTGGCACAAGCCTCTGATGAGCTGGAGGGGGGGAAATGTATTTTTCCCCTTAAGGCCATTATATATTTTAGGGTGGTGGTTGCAGCGGGAGCCAATTAGCCTGTGATGAGGGGTGTTTGCAGCTGTGCTGTGAGAAAGGAAATTGTTGATGCCGGGGATTGTCTGTTGGATAATGGATTTAGTGATTAGTAATTATGTGTCTCGGTGCTGATGCTGGATATTTGGGACTGGCGGTGGTGGTGGTAGATGACGGGCTCACCATAGCCCGTGCTACTTGGAACTTCTTGTTCCAGGTAGCGAATCTTTTAACAACAACAACAACAAATGGTGGTGGTGGCTCTGCTTGTTGGTGTCAAAAGTAAGGAGGGCAGCAGTTTGTATCATCCGGCACTGTATTAGGGAGTGATTGGAAATTGGCACCAAGCAGACTGCCAATTTATGATATGAAAGTGTTGGCCAGGAAGAACCTCCCTAACATACCCCTCTTGTTGACTCTTTGAAAACAGCGCGTAAAGCTAATTGCCTTGACAAAGGTGATTTTGTTTTAGAATGTGATTACATCTGTTAATTGCCTCCAATACAATTGTTAGCTCTTTTGTTAAGGCGAATAATTATCTGGAGCGTATTGTACATGAAGGCCGGAGAGGAAGTCACAAACAGCGCGGATCTGCTGCTGCTGCTCGGGACATCACGGCCTGTATGGTGAGGTCTGTGATGTGTTAGGGATGTACTCGCACATACCATTATACGACAAAGCGAGACAGTAACAAAGCTTACATGCCCAAGCCACCCAGAGGTGGCTTAATCTTCAGCAATCAGTCTGCAACAGAGGCATCGCACCTCATCACCAGCGCCCCGGGAATCGTCACACTGCTAGAGGTAACAGGTAACAGTGTAGAGCAGGGGTGCCATAGGCACAATCAGAGAACACTGTATAAACATCAGAGGTCCACGGTTGTTCAACATCCTCGCAGCAAGCATAAGAAATATTGCCGGAACAACCGTGGACATTTTCAAGAGGAAACTAGATTTATTCCTCTAAGGAGTGCCGGACCAACCGGGCTGTGGTGGGTATGTGGGCCTGCGGGCCGCTCCAAGCAACAGCCTAGTGGACCAAACTCTCACAAGTCAAGCCTGGCCTCGGGCCGGGCTTGGGGAGTAGAACTCCCAGAACCCCATCAACCAGGTAACCCAAGCAACAAACATCGTTTGGGATGAGACATGAAGGGTAAGAAGGGTCCAAGTACACTATGGTGTTTTATCAGTAGAGAATTTGGATTGGAAGCTCACGAAACCCGAGTTTACTTTTTATTGTATATATATATATATATATATAGACACGTGTACACTCAACATGCGTTGGTGTATATATATTAAAGATGCACTGCTTTGTAGCGGAATGTCGAAGAAGGGTGCTGCTATTCAAGTGATACAATGTTTACTTAGGAAATGTATATGTTTATCTCTCAGAATGTTCGGTAATACGTTTATTGCTTGTGATGTGTATCTATGTATGTACATCAGTACTTACATAGATCGTACATCGACACGATGCACTGAACGGGGGTGAGAATAGCCTGAGCTACCTCATCCCTTTGTGTGTATTTTACCTCAATAAACTTATTTCAATTTCAATGTTTACTCGGGAAATGATGCATTGCCAGATACGCCCTGCCTACCACCTCTCCCACCCTATGCCTTTCAGTTCATGTCTCCCCCCCCCCCCCCCAGGTGAACACACGCACACACCAGAGACTCTAAGGGAAATTGACAAAGTAGACAAAGCAGCATTGTTCGTAGCTAGGAACAGTAGGAGGGAACATGGAAACTCGAGAGGCAAATGAGCAGCCCATCCCCTTGTTTAGGTAGCACTTGTGGTAATAATGAGGACCATAGTACATATATTGACGTAAAAAATCAATTAGAAAGTAGAAATGGGTACTATTGAATGTGGTCAACCAGGAAAAAGATTTGGTATTTGTTGCATAGAAAACTCATGCTAACTTAACCTTCCTAGGCCTAATGCATTATCCGAGGCCTAATATAGCACGTGTGCGCTATATTTAGGCCTAGGAATATTTAAGCTTGTTTCTTAACTTTATTTTCGTTCGGGCAATGAAGGTCATCTTCAAGAGGTGGACCAAACTCTCACAAGTCAAGTCTGGCCTCGAGCTGATCTTGGGGAGTAGAAGAGCTCCCACAACCCCATCAACCAAGTAAAGTGATTAGCACCAAATTATATCTTAATTGTCAATTAGGTCAATGCATGTACGATAGTCCACACAGTTACAAAAAGTACTGTCTAAACAGGAGGACGGGTTGAAATGAGAGAGACGCCTGAACGAACTTTATCGGTGTCAAGAGCTGTTAATAAGTGGAACTAGTTACACGTAGAAGTCGTTGAGGCCAATTGCATTCAGAGTTTAATGTAAGTAAGATAAAGGCGTGAGAAACGAGTCATTGCATTAATCAATCTCAGGACTTTTGAAAGGCGGAGCTAGGGACCTAGCTCGACCCTGCAAGCACATCTAGAACATGAACATTCATACACATGGTGTCAACAAGGCCTGCTAACCGCTTGCTACAGTTGTTGTTATTGTTATAGATTCAGCTACTCGGAACAAGTTCCAAGTAGCACGGGCTATGGTGAGCCCGTAACTTACCTGGCACAGGAGCGAGGCAAATAGCACGGGCTATGGCGAGCCAGTATTGGACTTACCTGGCACAGGAGCGGTGCTGTCTCGCCTGCTACCATAACTCGCTCTATATATCACATTTCTAAAACTTTTCCTTCACCTACACCTCTCCATCCTCTTTGGAATCCCTCAACAAATACTAGTACACTCCCCTATACGGCTGGACAACAGGTGGGCCGCACTGAATGGTGATGCGGAAGCCGCTATTCACAAGGCCAGATTCGACAAAGAACTCGAATGACGAGGCTAGTAGTAGGCGGGGGCGTACCTACACCTCGCTTCCTCGTAGTCACTGAGAGGCAAGCGCTCAACAATACCCTTGCCTCCCACCCACAGTACCCAAGCCACTACCACCCACCACCAGCACAAGATGAGGGAGGGAGGGAGGTAAGGAGGATAAAAGCCCCTTCACAGTGAGAGAAAGCATCCAGCATACGTTTCCAGCATCCACAAGAGGGCGAAACCCTCCCCCCCCCCCCGTCGCCACCCCCCCTCCCAGGCGCCACCCTCACCCCCCCCCCCCCCGGCGCCACCCTCAATTCCACCCCCCCCCCCGGCGCCACCCCCCCCTCCCCCGGCGCCACCCCCCCTCCCAGGCGCCACCCACGCCTCCACCCCATACCACCGTCACATTTTAACATAAAAGCTATATACAGAGGGATTCGTGGTATTGAGCGACAGCCCCGCTCCTGTGCCAGGTAACTCCACTACGGGCTCACCACAGCCCCTGCTATATGGACATTTTGGTTCCGATTAACTATATCTAAAACTAGAAGGTAGTATTCCTTTTAAATATTCCTAATATTTGTATTGGTAGATGCATCGCAGAGAATACATATGAAAATATGTTAGACCCAGCACAGTAAACCTGGGGACACGGTCGGCGGAGCTGGTCGGCCGAGCGGACAGCACACTGGACTTGTGATCCTATGGTTCCGGGTTCGATCCCGGCGAGAAACAATGGGCAGAGTTTATCACGCTATGCCCCTGTTACCTAGCAGTAAAATAGGTACCTGGGTGTTAGTCAGCTGTCACGGGCTGCTTCCTGGGGGTGGAGGCCTGGTTGAGGACCGGGCCGCGGGGACACTAAAAAGCCCCGAAATCATCTCAAGATAACCTCAAGATAGATCAAACCATATCTAGTTGCAGTTAAGGCAAGACCCGCAGCTCAGGGTGGTAGCTAAGGAGTGTAATTGGCAGGTCTCGCCAAACAGCTTCTTCCATGATCATTATCCTCCGCCATTCTGGAGGAAAATAATGGTGGCGGATCATGTTTGCTTTCGTCTTTGTTGAAGCCTCCGGCAGCTTTCTGCAATTTCTTCGCCAATTTGATTTCTAGAAATTACGTTTGGTTATTTGTTAACTTGTAAGGTTCCAGTTATGTGATTGGTTGTGAGGTAGCCTATTGGAAGCAGGTTTTAACTCCTGGATTACTGTAGATGCTGGACATTTGATTATTTAATTAATATAGTTTTGAAGATGGAAATCGGGTTCTAATTGGCTTAATTTACAGTTGTAATAAATTTATATTTTCAATAGGAATTAGTTCGAGAGGTTTATTTACCGCTGCTTCCTGGGGATAGATGTGTGTGTGTGTGTGTGTGTGTGTGTGTGTGTGTGTGTGTGTTGCCTAATTGCCTAATTGTACTTGCCTAATTGTGCTTGCCGGGGTTGAGCTCTGGCTCTTTGGTCCCGCCTCTCAACTGTCAATCAACTAATGTACAGGTTCCTGAGCCTATTGGGCTCTGTCATATCTACACTTGAAACTGTATGAAATCAGCCTCCACCACATCACTTCCTAACGTATTCCATTTGTCAACTACTCTGACACTGAAAAAATCTTTTTAACTTCTCTCTGACTCATTTGGGCACTCAGTTTCCACCTGTGTCCCCCTAGTGCGTGTGCCCATTGTGGTAAATAGTCTGTCTTTATCTACCCTATCAATTCCTCTGAGAATCTTGTATGTGGTGATCATGTCCCCTCTAATTTGTCTCCCAGTGACGTGACGTTTAATTCCCGTAGTCTCTCCTCGTAGCTCATACCCCTCAGTTCGGGTAGTAGTCTGGTGGCAAACCTTTGAATCTTTCCAGTTTAGTCTTCTGCTTGACTAGATATGGACTCCATGCTGGAGCCGCATACTCCAGGATTGGTCTGACATATGTGGTGTGTGTGTGAGAGAATGAGAGTGAGAATTAGGATTAAGGACCTGCCCGAAACGCTATGCGTGCTAGTGGCTGTACAAGAATATAAGAACTCTTGTGTATATAAATAAATAAACTTAAAAATAAAATACTGAACATCTGCAATTAAATAGCAATATCTTATTGTTTTTAAAATTACGGATTCTGGGTTAGCGTGAATAGATAATTATTGAAACCTAGATTTTGTTTACATATTTAATGACATTTTTTTCTCCTGTTTCAGGTGGGTGGCCGGGCTGTTTGTGGGGGGTGTCGGGCACGCCTCTCGGTAATTATGATGATAGACATCAAGATGAAATTTAAGTTATTTTAAGAGGAATAGATAGGTCTGTTGCTCCTGTGTGTGCTGTCTGCTGTCTTGTCTGTCTCCAGGCAAGGGGGAAATTGCCCCCCTCCCCACCCCCTCCCCCCGTCACGCATCCAGTTATTGGCCTGACCGAACGGTGGTTTAACACGCTGATGGATTGACTCGGAGCTCTCGGGGGAGACGTTCAGGGCTTGCATCCATCGAGCATTTGCGAAACCTGTATATCTTTCCTCATTTGTGGGGCCTTGTTTACATTTATTAAACAGTTTATGAGCGCCGAATCACTACGAAGTTGTTTATAACAATAATAATCTTGGGTTGTGACGTTTCCAAGCTCATACGCCGTTTATTAAATGTAAACAAAGACACCGTGTTTGAAGAAAGATGTACTGGTTTCGCAAGTGAATGCCTGATGACGACCTGGACAGGTCAAACAGGCTTCGTAGAGTGGACGTCAGGTTGTCATCTGTTATCCCCCCCCCCCCCTCCTTTCATCCCAGTGAAAACGCGTGTGCCTGCGAATGAGAAAAATGGATTTGGCAATCCAAATCTACGGGATTTTGATTCCTACACCATCTTACGTGTGTGTTGTATGTGAGGAAGGTGTCAATATGTGCCACACGAGTTCCTCAGTACATGGTGTGTGTGTTCTCGTATGTGTAAGTGTCATTTGGAAATTAGCTTTCCTCTTTTTTACATTTTGAATAAAGATGTGTAAAATTACCTATTGTCTATCAATCATTGGATCCTTCTTTAGATGTGTAAAGGTAAGTTTTTATTTTATTAAGCCACCCAAGAGGTGGCACGGGCATGAATAGCCCACAAGGGCGCTAGTTCAGTGGTGGCTACAGTGTATTGGTGTAGGTGGGTTCGAGGTTACCTCAAGCTCTCCACGTTGTGTCGTTGTCCTCACTCGCCAAACAGCATGCTCTTAATTCACTGTCTTCCTCTGTTGCTTTTTCACTAATTTCCATTTTTTCCTCAAACGGATCATCTCCTCACTGTTCTGTCCTGCCTCTGATTCGTTCATTTACTTCTACTTCTTCTCCCTACTCCCTCCTGAGTTTCGTCGTCTTCCTGCGTTTCCACGTCAGGGACATTACCTTCACCGCTTGTAATATTTCCCGAGCGAGCGAGCGAGGGAGGGAGGGCAGGTGACAGGTCCACACCCGTTGACAAGGCCGACCTCGACACCGACCCGTCTGTCTGTCGCCCGTGTTGTGCGAGGCCTGGGGGGAGCCGGGGGGGGGGGCACTAATGGAGGCCATAAGATAACACAAACAATCATGACTTTCGATCAATACCAAAGTGTTCCAAGCTGGTGCATTCGTCTGTGTATTTTAAATACCTTCCCTCGCCACCCAGTGATCTATCTTGGGGGGGGGGGGGCGACTGGGGTACAGGTGTGTGTGTGGGGGGGGGGGCGACTGGGGTACAGGTGTGTGTGTGGGGGGGGGGGGCGACTGGGGTACAGGTGTGTGTGTGGGGGGGGGGAGAGCCCTTCAGGTGAGACTGCAGGTGTGTGTGGGGGGGGGGAGAGCCCTTCAAGTGAGACTGCAGGTGTGTGTTGGGGGGGGGGCCCAGCGCATAGGTTCGACCCCTCATCAGGGCTCCCGGGGAGTTGTTGATAAAAAAGTCAACTTTCAGGTTGCCCCTCACTACATATTGTTACTTTCCACCAAATAGTCAATATAAGTACTTTCATTTTAGGGGGGGGGGGAGGGATGGGTTGCTTCTGATGTTGTATTTGTTTGAATCATAATTGCTCGCTTAAGTCATTTTGGCGAGAGGAAGTTTGACTTAGGCGAGCCGTGGTAGTGAGGCGACGGCAGTGACTGACAGTTCCCCGCTGGTGAGAAATGTTGACGTTGTTGTCGTTGTTATAGATTCAGTTACTCGGAACAAGTTCCAAGTAGCACGGGCTATGGTGAGCCCGTAGTGGACATTACCTGGCACAGGAGCAATGCCTAAATGTTTACCTTATGTGGTCTTTGAATGTTTAGAGGTGTCTGGTGGTCAAGTAGAGTTGCTCACTGTAGACTTTTTCTTATGTATTTCTCAATATCTGTTGCTAAGGAAGCTCTCAACCTCTTAACACTAAAATCGGTTTTAGTGTTAAGATTTTGAGCTTTATGAAGTTTATTCAATGTAGTAAACACTTAACATTCCAGATGGTATTTCTAGAGTTGACGGCTGGCTATGCCGAGGGCGCCAGGGATTGTATAGCGTTGTTTTCGTGCCTGTCGAGTGGTTGGCAACTATAGGGTACAAATTTCTATCCCCTCCCCCTCCTGTAGGAGCATCAGTTTCCATAGATTCTCAGGATAGCCGCAGATTGACTGAATTGAGCTGAGCAATTACACCCCTCCCCCTTCTCCTCCTTCCCAATGTGAAGTTGTCAGTTTTTGGGAGATGGGAGAGATGGTTGTTCCAGGTGGGATGGAAGGGAAGCGAGCGCTCTCTGGATCAGCCGCGCCTCTGTTATGAACGCCTGTAATACGTTATTGCTGGTGTGGTAATGGGTTGGGCGTGCTTGAGCGGATATTAACCATGGAGAATGTGTTTGAGCTCACCTTATTGGTAGCTGTGAACGTGTGCCAAACTCTTATGTGGGTTGTGGTAGGCGCATACCGCTTTCCTGGCTAGTAGTTGCAGAGTGGTTGGTAGGTATCTTGTACCTGCTGGATACCTGCTGGATACCTGCTTGATGGAGGTTCTGCCAGTTCTTCTACTCCCCCAAGCCCGGCCCGAGGCCACGCTCGACTTGTGAGAGCTTTGTCCATAAGGCTCGGTTGGTCCGGCACGCCTTAGTAGTAGTGGCGGATCTGCCTTATCTAGGGCTGTTAGTCACAAATGTCAGCCGTCATTATGAAGGATAGTTGTTATTGCCAGGAGTACGGAACACGGCCGGGGTCTCTCTCCGCTGTAATTAGATGAGAGAGTGATGGGTTGTTGGTGCGTCACTTGTGTGGTGGTGTATGTAGGTGGTGGTGGTGGTGTAGGTGGTGGTATAGGTGGTAGTGATGCTGGTGGTGGTGTTGCTGGTGGTGATGTAGATAGTCGATTTACAGTTCTACTTCCCATGTGATTGCTTGGTCCTGTCGACAATTTGACCTAAGTAGCCCACAGGTCCACATAGCCATCACAGTCCAGCTTATCCAGAAATACAGGAGAATAAAAGTTCCTATTAAAAGCTTCAACCTGTGCTTGAGCAATATTGCTGATATTTGCTGGTTAAGGGTTTGAAGACTCCTGGACCTTGATATTCGCAGTAAATTGCAATTGCTCAAGTTTAGAACCTACCTCGTGTATTTCCTCGTGTATTATGAGCTCGTTCTCGTTTAAATAGTACAGTTTGAGTGTCTTGAGGCGATCCCGGTAGATAGCATGCTTGGCTGATTAAATGTGGGCAGAAAGGCTTCTCACTATTTTATAGCTCTTGATATTTCAACAGCCTTGAGGGGAGGCTTTTGAGTAAGATCCCATGAATATTTTATTGCGTTTTGTTCGCTAAACGTTCAGATTGTCAGATGTTATCATCCCAAGATCGTGGTCTCTTCCTTCTGTGAAGCTTTCATCATGTTGGGCAGTCTAGTAAGAAATTTGTGCTTAAACAAGGTAAGATAAATTTTGTGGTCACACGGCGCCATTGAGCCTTGTATACGGCGCTAGATAAACTATCGATACGTTAATCGTTTAAAGAGAACCCGTTGTGTGGTAGTGAAGGTTTTAATTTAAAGTTTCCCCGACGTTATTATACCTTGTTGGAAAGCTGGCCGGTGCCGGGGGGAGGAAAGTATCGGTGGAAACAGCAACGGGGAAATGCTGAGATGGGAGTTTAGGGTGGAAAAACACCCCGTCGATTTTAAAAGTATCAGACTTGTTCTCTGGGGGAGGGAGACAGGGAGAGACAGGGAGAGGGAGAGAAAGAGGGAGAGACAGGGAGAGGGAGAGACAGGGAGAGGGAGAGACAGGGAGAGGGAGAGAAAGAGGGAGGGAGAGAAAGAGGGAGGGAGAGAAAGAGGGAGGGAGAGAAAGAGGGAGGGAGAGAAAGAGGGAGGGAGAGAAAGAGGGAGGGAGAGAAAGAGGGAGGGAGAGAAAGAGGGAGGGAGAGAAAGAGGGAGGGAGAGAGAGAGAGAGAGAGAGGGAGGGGGGGGGGTTGGGTGAAAGAACACTAACCAGGGGTTCAGACCCTGAAGCTACATCAGGTCTGTACAATGTACACACTTGGGGCAGTTTAATGATACAAAAATGACACCGCAGGTAGGAAAAGGGAGAAGAGGACAGAAGAGAGGAGAAAGATATGAAAAGTGTAGTTAGGTGATGGGGGGGGGGGGGGAGGGAAAGGGATTAACCAAATGATAGTAGGGGAGGGGGCAAATGGGGAAATACAGAAAACACTTGAGAATCGAAATGCGGGGGGAATACTAGGTGGAAAGGCATGGAAAGGAACAGGAGTGTAATCATGCGGAAAAGGGAGGGGGGACCAGAGAAAGCAGGGGAAGTTTTGGCTGCGGGCCAGGAACAACCAGACAATAGATGGGAATAGTTCACAAGAAGAGGACAATAGTGAAAGTGATCGTGGCGAAAGGGGCTGAGAAAAGGGCACCAAGAGGATGAGGATGAGTTAAGTGAGAAAAGATCTTAAGGGTTAAGGGAGATAAGAGCGTGATGGAAGGAGGAAACGAAGACATAATGAAGCCAAATTGTTTCGGAAGATGTAGGTTAGGAGGATAATCTTGGAATAGTAGTATGGGATGGAGGGTGGGTAATTGGTGCCATAATTCGTATTATTGGGCGCAGGAAAGGTCTGAGGAGGAGTATTGCGAGAGGAAACAATTGGAAGCACCGAGTCAGAATGGATAACGAGGAATGTTGGATGATTCCGAGAACCTTAGGTAGGATAACGAGATATTCCTTGTATTTAACTTCTGGTATAAGTAGTAGTAAATTGAATCATTCGGATTAGTAATTGAGACAATTTGTGAAAATATTCAAATGAGTTTTATGTAGAATTACAGTAATTACTCAAAAGGTTAAGACACTGGTGTTAACAGAGTGAAAAGGAAGTTGTTAGAACCAAGCAGCAATTGAGAACGTTTAGGAAGGTAACCGCGTGTGTGTAAACAGACGCTCCCTGGAGACAAGGGTACTGCGGGAACTGTCGAGATACAGTACTAGACAATAATGTTAGGTGTTGCTAAGGAAGCGATCTACCGGAATGTTTGAGCTGTAGTAAGCGGTCTGGTACATGGTGGTGATCTTCATGTATCCTATTCACAGGCTAGTACCTAGGGCATGAGCATAAGACATAAGACTTTATCGACTGTCGTAGCTCAGTCGATTAAGGCAGCGTCTGGGATGCTCTCGGACGCAGGTTCGAATCATCGTCACAGCCCTTGTGGATTTGTTCATGAACATAAGAGCCCATTAACAGTTAATGAAGTTAAACCTAGAACACGCAACCTAACATATCTAGAGCAAACGTGAGTCTGACATCACCCTAGTTATAAACACTCATATTTTCTTTCCACGCTCAGGGGGAAGAAAATTCATCATTTTCATAGCAAACATGTATGTTACTCTTGAACTCCAGTGTCATGTCATGAGCTTGGGACATTATAAGAGGTTGTTGATGGCCATGCTGATGGACAACAACATTCAAGATTGAAATGATGAAACTAGGAAAACGAGTGTGTTGATTGGACAGCAAAACTGTTTATTTTGTATTTGACGTAAGCACAGCGGCATTTATGCTGCTGCTATAGAGTATATTTAGGAATACACAGCTTGTGGTCCCATAATCTCCTTACTTCCCCGTTTTGCAGGATAGTTAGCCATACGAGGCACCACAAGTGGCAGTTGGCAAGAGGAGGATTGTTGAAGATGCTGCTGAGGGGGGGGGACAAAGAGGGCAGAGAGGGGGGAGGGGAGGGAAGTGCTCCTCGGACAACTCCTCCACGATGTTTTATTCCTCAAGAAGTAGAGACGTAAAGATCTACACCCGCAGCACGCAGTTCACAGCGCTCCTTTTTCAGGTTGCAAACAGACTACGCCACGCTGACCTTTAGGGTGGATCCGTGCGATGTAGAAGGCTGAGAATATCGACCTTCTGGCCTCGCTGCTTCTCCTTCCCCGTAACCTATCCTACTTCAGGGGTGGGGGAGGGGAGGGGGAGGGGGGTGTTTGAATAGTTGGATTTGGTGGTACTCGAGGGTGGGTGGCTCTGAAAGGATCATTTGTTAGAGCTCGGTGGTATTACGTCCAGTATATTTATATGGTGGGGCTTGAGGCGCGCTCTCGTATATTTCCCCTTCCCTCCGGCACACCTGTCCTCCCTCCCCTCCCTCCACCAGCACTCCGTCTTGCCTTAATACACCCACCAGCGGAGCAGGCACTGCTCCTGTGCCAGGTAAGTTCACTACGGCTTACCATAGCCCGTGCTACTTGGAACTTGTTGAGAGTAGCTGAATCTATAACAACATCCCACCAGGGCGAGTAGGCATCAGTACGTGCTGTTCCCTTTACTGATTCTTCGTAAATATACGGACGTTACATTTATAGTTATTACATGTACAAATCGAGTCTTGACAACGGTAAACATGGTTTAAATTGCAACTTGGTACTTTAAACATGCTACATAATATTCATGCTTAGATAATTTAAAGTTCCACGTAATACCTTATATATATAGGAAATGTACATGTTTATCTCTCAATGTTTGGTAACAGGCTTATTGTTTGTGATGTGTGTCTATGTATGTACTAACACATTGTACTGAACGGGGTGAGAATAGCTTGAGCTACCTCATCCCTTTGTGTGTATTTTACCTCAATAAACTTATTTCAATTTCAATTTCAATTTCAATACCTTATGGTTACCTAGGAGGAGGTATGGAGGAGCCGGTCGGCCGAGCGGACAGCACGCTGGACTTGTGATCCTGTGGCCCTGGGTTCGATCCTGGGCGCCGGCGAGAAACAATGGGCAGAGTTTCTTTCACCCTATGCCCCTGTTACCTAGCAGTAAAATAGGTACCTGGGTGTTAGTCAGCTGTCACGGGCTGCTTCCTGGGGGTGGAGGCCTGGTCGAGGACCGGGCCGCGGGGACACTTAAAAAGCCCCGAAATCATCTTTAAGATAACCTCAAGATAGATCAAACCATATCTAGTTGCAGTTAAGGCAAGACCCGCAGCTCTGAAATCGTCTCAAGATACCTTGCGTTAGTTCCGAGGATTTACGTCTCGGCGATCCGGTCTCCTGGTTGGTGGTCTGGTCGACCAGACTGTTATACGCCGGTGTTCGCAGGGGATTCAGAGGCTAGCCTGACTAAACCTTCCGTTATACACACAAGCTCACATAACAAAGATCACACTTGAACCACATTTAAATTGTCAACAATCCACGTACGTGTGTGTGTGTGTGTGTGTGTGTGTGTGTGTGTGTGTGTGTGTGTGTGTGTGTGTGTGTGTGTGGAGCATTCTTACACGACGTCTCCAGCTTGACAACGGAGTCCGCTGTCCTCAAGACCGGCCGCGTCATCACTGTCTTCAGCGGGAAGCTCTTCCTGTTGAGGGTCTCAGGACCAGCATCTTCCGACCTCGGGCTGACCCTCGGGGTGTTGTATTCTCACAGTCGAGTACCTTAATCTTGTACACGTGCAGCGTATAATTTGGCGAGATAATGCGGAGCTCTTACCAAAGTAGAAGATTTTCCTTGAGATGTAAGTAGCAAGTACGCTGCAATGTTCAGAATTGATCTGGATCTTACCAGGACCCATTTTTATAACAAGCGTGATACAACCCGTTCTCGCACTTTCTTACAGTCAATATTGACATATTAAATAAGTGCATATGTGACATACTAATTTATTGTGAATCGTAATATCGTAATATTGACATTGTCTGCGTATTTGGCTGGATAGGTTAGCTGGTTGGTCATGGTTACTAATGGTCTAATTAGTGACATCTATAATGGAGGAGAGGGAGAGCGAGGTGGAGACACTGACATCTGAGTAGAATCCTTAACTCTCCCTAAGACTGGTCTCTCCCTAAGTCTCTCTTAAGACTTCTTCCTCCTCCCGTAGTTTAAGTAGATATCCAGCGCTGTTCTTGTTCAGGCGATGACATTGTTGTGTGATTATTTTGTTCTGCTGTCCTAGTTATGTCCTTTCATGATCTTCAAATGATTCGGGTTAGATTCGGGTGTTCAAAATGGAACTTGATTAATTAGCGCCTATAAATTATACCCGATGAATCGGGCGGCTGTGATTAATGCGTTAGGCAGCTAGCAACTGCGTCCAACAGCTTGGTTAACAAGACGAGACGTTCAGGGATCGGGCCCCGGGGGACGTTGATCCTCGGAACCAACACAAGGTATACGGAAGGTGTAAGAGACAAGCGATAAACTGGGGGAAATTCTGAAACATACAAAAGTAGTAGTTGAAAGAAACGCGATAAAGGGGAGAGGCGAGGATGTGTGGGAGAAAAAAGTGGGAGGGAGTGGAAAGTCCCGAGCGAGAAAGGTAGAGGGAGGGAGGGAGGGTGTAGCGAGAGGGAGAGTAATAAATGAGGAAGACACGGTGAGCAGCAATCTTGTAAAACTGGCTTTTGGTATCTGCAGTGAGGCGTGCTCATGTATCTGTCAATGGTGGCCGGGACGCAATATGCTGATGGACTCTGCTAGTGCACCATGTTCCTTCTCTCCTCTCAACCCCACCCCTCTCTCTCTCCCTCCCTCCCCCCGCCACCCATCCCTCCCCCCACCACCCATCCCTCCCCCCTCCACCCATCCCTCCACCCATCCCTCCCCCCTCCATCCATCCCTCCATCCATCCACCCATCCCTCCACCCATCCCTCCACCCATCCCTCCCCCCGCCATCCATCCCTCCACCCATCCCTCCCCCCTCCATCCATCCCCATCCATCCACCCATCCCTCCATCCACCCATCCCTCCCCATCCCTCCCCATCCATCCCTCCACCCATCCCTCCCCCCTCCATCCATCCCTCCACCTATCCCCTCTTTCACTCCCTACCTCCTTCCACCCTTCCCCCTCCCCACCCCTTCCATCCCTCCTCCTTCTCTTTTCCCCTCCTTCTCTTTCCCCTTCTCTCTCCCCCTCCATTCTCTATCCCACTCTCTTCTCTTTCATTTTTATTTATTTTTCTCTACCTCTTTCTCTTTACCTCTCTCTACATCTTTCATTCTACATCTCTCTGTTTCTCTCTACCCCTTCTCTACCTCCCTCTCTCTCTTTCTACCCCTCTCTCCCCCCTTTCTCCCCCCTCTCTCCCCCCTCTCTCCCCCCTCTCTCCCCCCTCTCTCCCCCCTCTCTCCCCCCTCTACCCATCTTTCTGCCCCCTCCCCCCTGCACCTTGATGTACGCTACCCCCTACCATGGGAAATGCCCTCCCCCCATCTCCCCCGCCACTCCCTTTCTTGAAGCTTTATGCCCTGCCACTGGCAAACTTCCCTCTCCTCTCCGTCCCCTCTCCACCTTACCCCCTTAATTCATAAACTTTTTCTTGGTTTACCTTCGTTTGGGTGGGAGAGGGGAAGACGTATTTTGCCTTCTCCCAATTTTTTCCCTCTCCTACTATTGACACCCGAGCGTCGTTTCTCGATTTTTTGGGCCGATCATGTCAAAACTTGGCACGCGTATTCCTCGCCACAGTAAGCTCCCATGCTCTTTTTCTTCATTTATATTTTGGGCCTCCTTTTCAAATTAAGAATCTTGAGGTTATCTTGATGATTTTGGGGCTTTTATTGTCCCCGCGGCCCGGTCCTCGACCAGGCCTCCACCCCCAGGGAAGCAGCCCGTGACAGCTGACTAACACTCAGGTACCTATTTTACTGCTAGGTAACAGGGGCTTAAGATGAAAGAAACTCTGCTCATTGTTTCTCCCCGGCGCCCGAGATCGAACCCTGGACCACAGGATCACAAGTCCAGTGTGCTGTCCGCTCGGCCGACCGGCTCCCCTGGTCCGGCTCCAAGAATGTCCTGGGTGGCTGAGCGGACAGAACACTGGACGCGTGATCCTGTGGTCCCGGGTTCGATCCCTGGCGCCGGCGAGAAACGATGGGCAGAGTTTCTTTAACCCTGATGCCCGTTTTACCTAGCAGTAAAATAGCGCGGGGGACACTAAAGCCCCGAAATCATCTAAGATAACCTCAGGATATAACACATCTTCATTAATTACAATTTATCTGAAAGTTCAGAAAACAAAGACCAGTTGCAGGTGAATACATAGCTTGTACGGTATTTTTTTTATTTTTATTACTTAGTTTCATTTGTTCCAGCTGTGTGCCGTCTTATTTGATCCTGTCCACTCTCGCACCTCTATATCAGTCCGATTGCCACTTTATCTTTTTTAAACTTAGTGTAAATAATTGCATTTTTAACTATGGCATCATCTGTATTAGAAAAAGTGTAGGGTGTGTGTGTACTCGCCTATTTGCCTATCTGTGCTTGCGGGGGTTGATCTTTGGCTCTTTGGTCCCGCCTCTCAACCGTCGATCAACTGGTGTACAAATTCCTGAGCCTACTGGGCTCTGTCATATCTACATTTGAAAGTGTGTATGGAGTCAGCCTCCAGCTCATCACTGCCTAATGCATTCCATCCGTTAATTAACAACTCTGACACTGAAGAAGTCCTTTCTAACGTCCCTGTGGCTCATGTGGGTACTCAAGTTTCCACCTGTGTCCCCCTTGTTCGCGTACCACCAGTGTTGAATAGTTTATCCTTGTCTACCCGGTCGATTCCCCTGAGGATTTTGTAGGTTGTGATCATGTCTCCCCTTACTCTTCTGTCTTTCAATGTCGTAAGGTGCATTTCCTGCAGCCTTTCCTCGTAACTCATGCCTCTCAGTTCTGGGACTAGTCTACTGGCATACCTTTGAACTTTTTCCAGCTTCGTCTTGTGCTTGACAAGGTGCGTGTGCGCGTGTGTGCGCGTGTCGAAGGGGGGGGGGGGGTGCTGTGGAGGGAGGCATCTGCTTCGATATGTGTCATTTCTCTTGTCTTGCCGAGTGTGGCTTGTGTGTGAACTATAGTGGACATTGCCTCCAACGGGAAACATGTTTGCTAATGTCCGTCGACGGGTCTACAACACCACCCCCCCCCTCAATCAACCCCCCCCCCCTCAATCAACCCCCCCCCCCCTCAATCAACCCCCCCCCTCAAATCAACCCCCCCCCTCAATCAACCCCCCCCCCCCTGAAGCACCCCCTCAATCAACCCCCCCCCCTGAAGCACCCCCTCAATCAACCCCCCCCCCTGAAGCACCCCCTCAATCAACCCCCCCCCCCTGAAGCACCCCCCTCAATCACCCCCCCCTCCTCAATCACCCCCCCCCCCTCCTCAATCACCCCCCATCATTCACTCCCCCCCCTATCAATCACCCCCTCAGTCACCCCCCTCCCTCAAACTATCTTCTTGTCTTGCTCGCTAACACTTAGGAATTTATTAAATTTTGGGAAATAAGCTGCCGAGGTGCATAAAATGAGCGCCCGTGCTGAAATGTGTTCCATTGTGTCATCTCAAGAGAACACTTTTATTGTATAAGGTTATCACCGCCGGGAAGGTGTCGGATGGCTGTGAGCTTGGCTACATAGACATGTTCATATCTCAGATATTTGTTTTCTTCTTTCTCTTGCACAGTCTGATCAAACCTTCCCCCCCCCCCCCTTTCTCCACAACACTATCTTGGTTCTACAGGATTAGCAGAGATCCTGTATGCATTTCGTAAAGAACAGCTAACCTTCCTCACCTCGTATATAATCCTGGCTCTAGAAGTTAATTTATTAAGAGGCGACTATAGGAGTATACCTGATTTAGCTTTTGAATGTATTCATATTAGGGACGAGGTGAATTTGGAGTTACCTGTGGGGTCAGAAATTGGTGTTGATTCGATGCGTTTGTTGAACCTTTTGCATATCTCGAACGTTGAGAACCCGTTCCATCTGCAAGCGGGAGTAGAAGCGCTCCCTGAACCCCGTCCAGGTTGAGGCATGCGCGAGATGAATGGTAGATGGAGTGTTGTC
The DNA here is from genome assembly GCF_040958095.1 of Procambarus clarkii. NCBI lineage: Eukaryota > Metazoa > Arthropoda > Malacostraca > Decapoda > Cambaridae > Procambarus > Procambarus clarkii. Next base: position 27,731,101 of record NC_091172.1, read on the forward strand.
CTTGAGAAAGGTACAGCCGGAGTGAAAGTTGATGGCTCACGATGTTGGCTCAAGCTGGGGATGACTGGAGAACGTTGACAGCACACTTGCCAGCATGACCACCAGTTTCTCTGAAGTTCTCTGACTCTGAGGACTGCTGAAATAATCGGTTTGTGCATGCATGGAAGGAGGTCATGCCTCCTTCCATGCATGCACAGACCTTCTAGATCAACTGCTTGCGCAGACCTTCTAGATCAACTGTATGCACATACCTTCTAGATCAACTGCATGCACAGACCTTCTAGATCAACTGCATGCACAGACCTTCTAGATCAACTGCATGCACAGACCTTCTAGATCAACTGCATGCACAGACCTTCTAGATCAACTGCATGCACAGACCTTCTAGATCAACTGCATGCACAGACCTAGATCAACTTGCCTCAGGCTGGGCTTGCCCGCGCTGCCACCGATCCCTAAGGCCTATTATTCATTAATGTTAACGTACTCTCATTTCATAATAGGCATTTTCTCGAATATAAATTAATACTATGTGCTAGAAGATGTGAAGTTAGGCTTAGGTGTTGTGTTCAGAATTATTCGTATTAGCAGTGCTTAGATGAAGCATTTAGAGAGGTGCGATTGAAACAGAACGAGAGCAAAGCACTGTTCGAAAAACGTTCGAACGGCATCGGTTGTGAACATATGTGAAGTGGCTTTCATGTATGGACAGGTGGATTACCGGTGGGTGCGTGTGGGGTTGTGGGTTGTGCCCGTGCCAGGTGTGAGGCGCCCCTGTCAGGTGTGAGGCGCCCCTGTCAGGTGTTGTGGTTAGTTACTCGTGGTCATTGACGAAGCATATTTCACTCTTAAGGTTAATCACGCTTATCTTCATACTTGCCCTTGACACTGATTAGGCAAGTCCCGCACGTCATCACCTAAGCTCTCCCTCCCCTTCCTCCTCAATCACCTTTCCTTCCTTTTATCCCCCCTTTCTCGTGTCCTCCCTCCTCTCATGCCTTCCGTTCCTCATTTTCCCATCATCGATCCATAGCTCAAACTTCTCCAGTTCCGTCCCTTTCCAAATGTGCCTTCCCTCATTCGACAGCCCCATTTCTTAACCTTTCTGTAGAAGCAGAAATTGCCTCCCCCTTCCCCTCCCCATTCCAACACTAATGTATCCTGTGCACTACCTGACAAGGGTAATAATCTTCAGTTGTCCGTTATCAGAAATTGGTGTATGTAAATGCCGTGAATTAGTATCAGTAATGGAGGAAGGCGGATCATCTTGGCTATCAGCGGTTCCTGCGTTATGAATCTGGCAGAATTTATAGGGCCAGGTGAGTGTTGATTAGGGCGATCTCAGTTCTTGGGTTGCTGCGGGAGAGGGGAAATTGGCCGTATGTAAAATCCCTTCGTGGTTGGAGTGAATGAAGGCATTATCCCAACCTCCCTCCCCTGGCGTTGCCCAGTGCGCCCTTATGAGCATCAATTACAATCTCCTCCCCCTTCCATCTCCCGAATTGTGTGAGGGGTGGAGCAGAAACGGCTCCCAAATACCCTCCCACCGTGCCTGTTTGCTCGCTCCTAGTTTCTCCGGCTGCTGTAGCATGGGAGGGGGGAAAGTGTAAGCTAATTTTAATCCACTTTTCTAAAATAACTTTTACTTTTCTCCTGCTGGTTTAGCAAAGAGGGGGAAGAAATCAACTTTATTCCCTGTCCTTAAATCTGATTAGTTGAAGGGTGATGTAAATTTCGAGATTTTCACCCTCGTCTTCTTCTCCATCTCATGTCCTTCCATCTTGCTGCTTGACTAGAGGGACAGAGGTATACTCGGGTTTTCCTCTCGTCCAGCGTACCGGGCCGGGCGTATTTCTTAAGAAGAAAAATGGCAGGTATGGAGCCAGTGTGTGAAGCCAAGGGGAAGACTATAGACATTGTGGGGGGCGTTATCATCATTAGTAGTCGCTGGGAGGAAATAGGAAAGGTAAATGAAAACAAAGAGTTTCAGGGGAATACTTTTATGAAGACGCTCATTTATGGCCCTGCTCGGTAGTTGTGTCCAGACAACTGAACCATTGTTGTTGGCTGGCGCGATGTTATGATGTAAATGATGTGCGGAGTAGACTGGCTAGGTTGTGTGTTGTGCAGGGATGGTGGTGATTGTTAAATTTAGCTAATTTAGATTTTAAATTTAGCTACTTTAGATTTAGCTACTCGGAACGAAATGCCCATGTAGCACGGGCTATGGTGAGCCCCGTGCAGTGGCTTTTCTTCACCGTATATCCTGGTGAACATGAGTGCCCTGACCACCAGTAGCTGCTCTATTGTACTGTCCTAACAAAAGTGTACATGTTTAGAGGCAGTTGAGTACATGTCCTGCTGGAAGTACCAGAGCAAAGGGGGTGTGAAGTGCATGTGTGTGGGCCAACAACCTTACTAATAATTACCACCAGACAAACTTCACCTTCCATCCGGACATTAAAAAGGCTGGGAGGGGGGGGGGGGACAAGTTTGAAGAATAGTGTGAACTAAGCCACACACCAGATGATGAGACGACGACGTTTCGGTCCGTCCTGGATCACTATCAAGTCCATTGTATTCATTTGAAGAATAATGAATTCGTGAAAACTACTATAGCTTATTTGCCGCGTCTAGGAATCATTGACTTGTGAAAAATGGTATACTATCTAAACTTTTAAAAGGTTACCTTCAGGTGCTTCCGGGGCTTAGCGTCCCCGCGGCCCGGTCGTCGACCAGGCCTCCAGGGGTTATTAAAATCGTATTATGGAATGTTCAGTAGTTATTATTATGTATTCTTTGCCTAAGGCAGATATCGCAGTACAAGTGGAAGTAAATACTTCAGTGGCAATAAAAGCTCACACTTGTAATTAATAGTTTCATCATGGTAGTTTCCGTCTGGTAGACGGACGTTTTAGCACAGCTGGCATTGCAGCTGCTGGCAAGCATGAGACATTGCAATTTTCAAGGTAGTGACCAACGGCTTCCTTCTTGAGGTTATCTTGGGATGATTTCGGGGCTTTTTAGTGTCCCCGCGGCCCGGTCCTCGACCAGGCCTCCACCCCCAGGAAGCAGCCCGTGACAGCTGGCTAACACCCAGGTACCTATTTTGCTGCTAGGTAACAGGGGCATAGAGTGAAAGAAATTCTGCCCATTGTTTCTCGCCGGCGCACGGGATCGAACCCGGGACCACAGGATCACAAGTCCAGTGTGCTGTCCGCTCGGCCGACCGGCTCCCAGTAAAGTAGGGTGGCAGGTTTGAAGGTTTCTGCAATTACGTACTCACATTGGTACGTGTCGTTAGTGCGATTACGAACTGTTAAAGGGAACAAATGTCACATCACCTCGTGAGAACGAACTGGGACCCAGACGCGCAACAACGGAATTAACCGATCTTTTCAAGGAAAACGACTCAATTCATGTTAGTACCCTCACGGGGGTTTCTAGTCGTAGTTGTGGTAGTTTTCTTTTTCCCGCGCATGTCCTCACCTAATTGTGTTTGCGGGGGTTGAGCTCTGGCTCTTTGGTCCCGTCTCTCAACTGTCAATTAACAGGTGTACAGGTTCCTGAGCCTACTGGGCTCTTATCATATCTACATTTGAAACTGTATGGAGTCAGCCTCCACCACATCACTGCCTAATGCATTCCATTTATTAACTACTGTGACACTGAAAAAGTTCTTTCTAACGTCTCTGTGGCTCATGTGGGTGTCCGTCCCTTGATCCTGCACCTCTTGTGCACCAGTGTCTCAAGATGCTACCAGTTACTACTAGCTGACTTAACATGCTTGATACCTGTCAGTACTGAAGAGGGACAAATAAGGTTTTCTATTACCACCAAAAACGCGGAACAATGACTATAAATTGGATGAGTTTAGATTCAGAAAAGTCCCGGGTAAAGACTGGTTTTGAAATAAAGTACCTGATTTATGGACTATAATAATATCAGTACAGTATAATTATTTTTACTTAAAAATATTCAGAACATGCTACATTGATTGTTTTTTTTATTACGTACAGGTGCATATTTAATGGAGCCAGGTACTCGTATGCAAAGCGTTTCGGCCATTACCGAGTTACAGGATAAACAGGGGAGTCTTGTATTACTTGTCAGGAAGGTAGCAACAGCCAGGCAACAGCCTGGTGGACCAAACTCTCACAAGTCGAGCCTGGCCTCGGGCCGGGCTTGGGGAGTAGAAGAACTCCCAGAACCCCATCAACCAGGTATCAAGGTTAGATATGTGTATGAGTGAGTTAGGGGAGGGGGGCATAAATAGGCTTGGCCTCTCATGGACCATTAGGCCTTATGCAATGTAGCAAGAATTTGGAGAGAGGGAGAACTATCATGAGAAAGCGCTAAGCCATTACGACTATATAGCACTTGGAAGGAGTCAGGATAAGGATTTGGGATGGGACGGGGGGAGGGGGGGGGGTGGAAAATGGTGCCTAACGTCTTGGACGGTCGGGTATTGAACGCCGACCTGCACCAAGCAAGGCCGTCGCTCTACCATCCAGGCCATGTAGCAAGAATTTGGAGCAAACGTGTACTTCAGTTACATAGTACATGTACATATATATAATAGTTTGCAACGTGAAGGTTGTATTTGGAAGCCTCTAGATGAATACTAATATTCAAATTTTAATAAGACTCTCCCTCTCCAATAAGCATAAGAATCATGAGAATATAAGAGAATATTCATAGCTTCCTATAAATGAGTCAATTAACTAGCATTATTGAATACCTAAGTTAACCACAGGTTATTGAAATGCTGCAGGGAGAGAGCGGATAAGATCAAGACGTTGCTCCTTCCTTGTATGGAAGGGGAATAGTGTGTGTGTGTAATTACCTAAGTGTTGTTACAGGATGAGAGCTACGCTCGTGGTGCCCCCTCCCCGCTCAGCTCGTTGTCGCCGTGTGGGGGCTTGGTGGGCGGCTGCCGGAGTGTGATGCTCCTTGGGACAGTCCTGTCCTTTTCTAGCCTTGTGCTCCTGCTGCCGTCCTCTCCAATTCTGCTGGGCATCTTTTCCTTTTCCTTCTGTTTCGTTTTTCTCCCCCCTCTTCTCCTATCTGCTTGCCGTTTCCTGCCGACCTTTTGCTCGTTCTGGTTCTTCCCTTGGACTTCTTCTATTTTGACGCCCGGGTGCTTGAGGAGGCATACTCTTGCACCCGTAGAACTGCAGTACCCGACGTCGAGAGCGAGGGGAACCTTTTATTGTCAATCCCCACTTCGTCACTGAACCCGATCTCGACGGACTGTCGGTTTCTTAAGGTGGCGTTTGTGGGGCGTATACTCACGACGCACCCCTAGGAGGCCCCGACAAGATCGGCGATAGCTTCTTGTTGGGTGTCCTGCCTCTAATTGTGGCTCCATGGTGGGTGTGGGGGCACATTCGTGAGTGAATTCTTCTTTCGTCAAGATGATTACCCCTGCTTCGGCTTCTTCTGGTTTACCTTCTCAGGCTCGTGGGGTGGGCGACCAAGCCCCCGAGTCGGTCCGTATTGGAAGACCGGGCTCTGTAGCCTCCGCTGCATTGGGCCCCGACCTTGCTCCTCCTTTGGCCTCTCTGACTCCTTCCCCTGGCTCCCCTCCCTCCTCTGTGGTTGGGTCGAGCCCCAAGCCCCCAGTGGTGACTACCTCGTCCCCTGGCGCGGCTCCTTCTCTCGTTGTTACTACTGCGCCTTTTAACCCCTCTCTCTCTGGGGGTTCTCACCGCCGTTCTCGTCACGGCCGCCCTCGCTCGATTCCTTCCAGTTCTGCTACCTATCAAGCCTTGTTTGGTCCCGCTTCGTGGGCCAAATATTTTGATCTCCTCCCTCTTGATTCTGCGCCTCCTGACGATTTCTCCCTTCATCGACATCTCATTGATTCCGTGGATGCCTCCATTACTTTTAACCCCACTCGTCTCGGTACGCGTGTCGTTGCTGCTCCTTCTCAGGATGCTGCTTCCCGCTTGGCTGCCTTATCCTGCCTTGGCGAGACCCCCGTTCGGGTCTCGAAGAACGTCCAGTTGAATGCCAGTGTTGGCACTATTTTGCTCCCGCCCCATGTTGCGACCGGTGTTCGGGACCTACGCGACTGCCACGACGATATTCGACATATCCTCGCTGCCCAGGGCCATTCTATTCTCCAGGTGGACACGTTTACTCGTCCCCCTCGTGGTAGTCGCCGTCAACCCCTCCGGGTTGTGAAGATTACCTTTGATGGTAGGACCCTTCCACCCTCTGTCATTCTTGCTGGTGCCAGGTGCTCTGTCCAGGAGTACATTCCTTCTCCTCGGCTCTGCAACAAGTGCTGGAGGTTTGGGCATGGTGCCCTCCGCTGCTCCGGGACTGTCTCTCTCTGTCCTTTGTGTGGTGGCGAAGGTCACTCTAAGTCGGAGTGCGCTTCTCCCCAGGCTCGTTGCCTCAACTGCGGTGAGGCCCATCCTACCTTCTCCCGTGCGTGTGTCCATTACAAGCTTGAGGCAGCCGTCCTCAACTTGAAGCACCGGGAGCGTTTATCTTTTCCTGAGGCGAGGCGCCAGGTTCGCCGGCTCCCGCCTTATGCTAATATCTCTTATGCTCGCGTGTTGCGCTCTTCCTCTCCTCGTCCTTCCCGCCTTCCTCAGACTCACAACCGTTTCCAGGCCTTGGACCCTGATGCGCCCACTGCCCCCTCCTCTGTCCCTTTGGGTTCTCTCCCGAAGGATCCTCCTCCTGGTCCTCTGTCTGGGGTTCCCCTTCCTTCTACCCGGTCTGTCGTGTCTTCTGTGTCTCCTTCCTCGTCCCCCTCCGATCCTCCTTCCCATCCTCTTCCTCCATCTATCGGCTCTCCCCGCCGCCTGTCGGTGCGGGCGGATGTCCATCGCTCTCCTAACGGCCGTCGTGTGTGCTCTCGTTCGGCTTCTCCTGTTGAGACACTGGAATCCGTTGCCCGGTACGTAGTTGCTGGGACACCGGTCCCTTTAAGTCAGAAGCGTAAGCCTGGCTCCTCTCCTTCCTCTTCCCCGGCGGGTAAGAAGGCTTCGCTTTCTTCCTCAGCTCCTCCTTCTGGCTCTGTTGCTCCTTCCACTCCCGTTTCAGTGCTTGCGCCCCCTGTTCCTGCTATGGAGGTTTCTTTGGCCCCTGCTTCCCTTTCGGTTGCTGCTCTTGCTGGGGTGCTCTCCTCTCTTTCTACTCCCCCTCTTCCTGCTGCTGTCCTTGACTGCTCCTCTCCGTTGTCTCCTCCTCCTCCTCCTCCTCCTCCTCCGGACCCTGCCCGCCCACCTCTGATCTGTTCTCCCGTTTCCTTCCCTCCGTCTTTGCTCAGTTTACCCATGCCCCCTAACCCTGACTTTGCTGACCCTGATCCCGACCCTGATATTCTTTAACGTGCTCTGTTGGTCTTTCGCCTTTGTTTCTTCCTTGTTCTCTGTTTTTGTCCTTTCTCTTCTCGTCGTTGTCCATTCTTCAATGGAACGTTCGAGGTTATTACGCCAATTTCCTCGAACTCCAACTTCTGGTTTCGCGGTTTTCGCCCCTTTGTGTCTGTCTCCAGGAGCCGATGCTTGGTGCTCGTCCTGGTCGTTTTCGTGGCTATTCCTTTCTCTCCCCCCCCCCAGCCATTGCTGGGGCTTCTAATTCTTCTGCTCTCTTGATTCGGGCTGATGTTCCCTTTGTTCCTTTACTTTTTCCTTCGCCTCTCCATTGTTCTGCTGCTCGTATCTTTGTGGGGAAATGGTACACAGTTTGTTCCATTTATCTCCCCCCGAGTGTCCCGCTCTCTCTTCCTGATTTGAAACACCTCCTAGACTCCTTGCCGGAGCCTGTGCTCCTGCTGGGTGACTTCAATTGTCGTCATTCTCTTTGGGGTGACGTTCTGACGAATACCCGGGGTCGCCTCCTTGAGCCGTTTCTCCTCTCTTCTTCCCTGTCTCTTCTGAATTCTGGTGAGCCCACTCATTTGGACTCTCGAACTCGCACCCTTTCTTGTCTTGATCTTTCTCTCTGCTCTTCTTCTCTTTACTTAGATTTCACATGGCAGGTTCTTGATGACCTCCATGGAAGTGATCATTTCCCCATCCTTGTTTCCTTTTTCTCTTTTCGCCCTTCCCTCTCTTTCCCTAGATGGCAGTTTGCTAAGGCGGACTGGACCCTGTTTTCCCTCAGTGCTACTCTCTCTGACCTCTCCCTTCTGCCCCTCTCTCGCGCTCTCCTCCTTTTTCATGACACTGTCTTCGACGCTGCCCTCCGCTCTATTCCTCGCTCTTCCTCTCGGGGTCCACGGAAGTGCGTTCCCTGGTGGAATGCGGACTGTGCTCGGGCTGTCCGCTGTAAGCGTGCAGCCTGGAAGAAGCACCGCCGTAGGCAGACGACCGATTCTTTTCTTTTCTTTCGGAAAGCGAGTGCGGTGGCCCGTAGGGCCATCCGTACGGCTAAACGTGAATGTTGGGCTTCTTATGTCTCGACAATTACGTCCGAAACCCCTCTGGCCCAGATCTGGAAGCGTATCCGCAAGATAGCGGGTAAGTTCGTTCCCGATGTTTCACCGGTCCTTCACCTCCATGATACTCTTGTGGCGGACCCGTTGCAGGTCGCTTCCGAACTGGGTTCCCACTTTTCTTCTGTTAGCTCTGGTCTTCATCTTCCCCAATCTTTCCTTCGTAAACCTGTCCTTGAGTCTCGTCCTTTAGATTTCTGCACTCATCTTCAGCTTCCCTATAATGATCCCTTCTCTCTCTCTGAACTTCGTTCTGCCCTGGCCCTCTGCGGTTCTACGGCGGCGGGCTCCGATGGTATTCATTATGAGATGCTTCGCCATCTCCCTCCGAGCACGTCTCAGTATTTACTGAGTCTGTATAATCGGATCTGGGAGTCGTCGTCAGTCCCTGAGGACTGGCTCGATGCCGTTGTCCTCCCTGTTCGCAAACCAGGGTCTCTGGGTACTTCCCCTAAGGACTTTCGCCCTATTGCTCTCACAAGTTGTGTCTGCAAACTCTTTGAACGTATGGTTAACGTTCGTCTGATGTGGTTCCTGGAACACCATCACCTCCTCTCCCCTTCTCAATTTGGTTTCCGCAAGTGCCGCAGCACGACAGATGTCCTGGTGAACTTGGAGGTCTATATACGTACTGCTTTTGCTGCGAAGACCTCCGTTGTTGCCGTCCTTTTTGACCTAGAAAAGGCTTACGACACCACTTGGCGTTATCATATCCTATCTCAACTTCATTCTTTTGGCCTTCGTGGTCATCTCCCTCTCTTTCTCCGCAGCTTCCTCTCTCGTCGTTCCTTTCGGGTGCGCCTTGGTACCGCTCTCTCTCCCCCTTTTCAGCAATACGAAGGTGTGCCCCAGGGTAGTGTTCTGAGCACTACTCTTTTTCTGGTTGCCCTCAATGGTCTTCTTTCCTCTCTTCCTTCTGGTGTCTTCTCCGCTCTCTATGTCGATGATCTTACCCTTTGTTGTCAGGGTGATGATTCGCCTCTCCTTCAACGCCGGCTTCAACTTGCGATTGATGCCGTGTCGTCTTGGGCCACAGGTCATGGCTTCAAGTTCTCTACTTCTAAGACTTGTGCCATGACTTTTACGCGGAAACGGGTTGTTCTTCGTCCCTCTTTGTCACTTTATGGTCATCCCCTTGAATACAAAGATTCCGCGAAGCTTTTAGGGTTATTCCTTGACACTCGTTTGTCTTGGTCTCCCCATATCTCTTACCTCCGTGTTGAGTGCTCTAAGTCCCTTACCCTCCTTCGGGTCTTGTCCCATACTTCTTGGGGGGCAGATAGGCGCACTCTCCTTGCTTTACATTCCTCTCTCGTCCTGTCTAAGCTCGATTATGGTTGCCCTGCTTACTCGTCTGCTTCTCCTTCTACTCTTCGCCGTCTTGATGCTTTGCACCATACTGGGTTGCGCCTCAGTTCTGGTGCCTTTCGTTCGACTCCCGTCCTTAGCTTGTATGTTGACACTGGCTTCCTGTCTCTCCAGGACCGCCGTGATCGCTACTGTCTTCGGTATCTTGCGCGGTCCTTGCAACATCCTTCCTCTCGTCTCTGTCGTGCTTTAACTTTTACCCCTCCTGCGGTTCCTGTTCCTCTTCACCACCTCCCTCTTTCTGTCCGGTTATCTCGCCTGCAGGATTCTCTTTCCGTTCGTATTTCTGATGTTTCTCCTCGTGTTGTTCCTTCTTTGCCCCCGTGGAGGGTCCCTCTTCCGCGGTTTTGTACATCCTTGACTCGCATCACTAAAGCTTTTACCCCTCCTACAGTTCTCAAACGCCTTTTCCTCGAGCACTTTTCTTCTCACTCCCGCTCCGTTTCTGTCTTCACCGATGGGTCTAAGTCAGCGGACGGTGTTGGCTACTCTGTTGTTTTTCCTGATCGCACTTATATGTGTCGCTTGCCTCCGGAGACTAGCATCTTTACAGCGGAACTTTATGCTATTCTCTATGCTCTTCGTCTCCTACTTTCTCGTTGTCAGTCTTCCTTTGTAGTTGTTGTTGACTCTCGTAGTGCCCTCATGGCTCTCGGGTCCTTTAATCCAGTTCATCCAGTGGTTGTCGAGATCCAGCATTGGCTGTTTCTCGTTCATAGTAAATTTAAGTCGGTTGAGTTTTGTTGGGTTCCCAGCCATATTGGTGTGTCTTTAAATGAGCGTGCGGATGCTGCCGCCAAGGAAGCTGTCCGCTCTTGTCCCATCTCTCGTAAGGGCATTCCGTATTCCGACTTTTACCCGGTTATCCATTCCTCAGTCCTTACCCGTTGGCAGGCTTCTTGGTTGTCTGTTACTGGTAACAAGCTACGTACTCTTAAATGTTGTGTTTCCTCGTGGCAGTCCTCCTTCCACCGTAACCGGCGGTGGGAAACAGCTCTGGCGAGGTTGCGTATTGGCCATACTCGCTTAACCCATGGTCACTTGATGGAGCGCCGCCCTGCTCCTTATTGTCCTAGTTGCATTGTCCCTCTTACGGTCGTGCATGTCCTTCTTGAATGTCCTGACTTCCAGGACGAGCGTATGTCTTGCTTTCCGACCGCCCCTCGCGGTCACCTGTCCCTCGATAGAATTCTTGGTGACTCGGATACTTTTGATATCGTTCGCCTTATGCGTTTTTGTTCTCGTATTGGCATCCTTGGTGATATTTAGCGCCCTCTGATTATTTTGCGTATTTGATGGTGCTACATAGCCTTCCCGGTTTGGTGCCTTCTTTTGATAATTACTTACTTACTTACGCTCGTGGTGTCCCGTCTTCCCAACACTCTTTGTCGTGTGTGTGTGTGTGTGTGTGTGTGTGTGTGTGTGTGTGTGTGTGTGTGTGTGTGTGTGTGTGTGTGTGTACTCAATTATGCTTGCGGGGGTTGAGCTCTGGCTCTTTGGTCCCGCCTCAACGGTCAATCAACTAGTGTACAGGTTCCTGAGCCTACTGGGCTCTATATAGTGTGTGTGTGTGTGTGTGTGTATAGAGGGGGTAGGTGGGAAGTACCCAGTTGTGGTGCGTGTCCCTCCCGACGTTTACTATGGCTACACTTTTGTTTTATTCACAGAGCGTTGACACAGGAAGTTTGTTCCTCCCCCCCCCCCTCCTCCCCCCGTCCATATTCTGCCTCGGTGCTGTGAAACCACTCCTTGGGTCGGGTGGCATTTTTCATGCAGACACAGTAGTATGTTGCGTGTACTCTTCTTTTGATCTGTATTACACACTCGCACCAACTCAGTATTTAAGGTTATTTGTACTTGAGGACGCTTTTGAGTTTTTTGTAAATGAGGATTTCATGGACTGTAGAATTTGTTTTACAAAAAAACATTTTAGGTTCGCGTCAGTAGCATATGAACGATGATGGCGGGTGATTGCAGTTTGTGTCGTCGTCGTCGTGGTGACTGGCCTTTTACATTGCTTTTTCGTTTCCGGTGACGGTGTACTGCGGTTCTCCTTCACTGGTGTCTTAGGGGGCACCGACCTCCCGCTCCCGCCGTCACTCTCAACTTCCTGTTCTTGTGAACAGCTTGGGTGTGTTGCCGTTTGACAGCGTGCTTGAAGAAATTAAGAATAAATGTTTTATGCTACATGAGAATAGTGGTTAAATATTGGAACCCCAGACGTCCTTTATTTGTTTAATCCCAAATTGTGAAGTTTTAAAAGGGACAATCCCAGATGCATGTGTGGGGTAACATTTAAAGTGTTGATAAAGAAGGAATATAATAGATAACTCTTGCTTTCTTTTAAGTTTTCCAGGGTGACTTTGAGAATAGGTGAGTGCGCGCGTTCAATGTTGTGACCATCTGAAACATTGAGATTGTATACACTAGTCAAAAACAAGCGGGGAGAGAGGCTAAACAAAAACACAGTTGCCGGGGGTACACCTGACAAAAGGATGGACGGGGACATTTATTCCTGATTTATATATTGTGTTTAGGCTGAGTAAATACCAGGAGAGTGCATGTTACTTGGAAAATACTATGGCTTTCCCGTCACATAAACACCCAAAACTTCCTTGTCTGCAGTTACCGTCCACACACACTGTTAGTGTGTGTGGCCTCGTGGGCACGCGACTGGTCTCTGCTGCTCCTGACATGGCCCCCCAACCACTTGTGGGAGGCCATGGCAGACGTTAATAAAGTGGTTTAAAGAGTTTCGGCCAAGTTGCAGGTCTGCGTTCGATCCCCGATGATGGTCCAGATGCTTGGGCACCATTCCATCTCTCCGGCTTACCCCTGATCCTTGTCTTAATATCCCTTCCAAATGCTATAGAGCCTAACTTGGAAGGGATAGCTCTGTATCGCGCTCTCCTGTATTTTTATTATTATTTAAATATACAAGAGTTCTTACATTCTTGTACAGCCACTAGCACGCATAGCGTTTCAGGCAAGTCTTTAATCCTAATATTCCCTGGAATACGACCCTGCCAAATCGTTTAACAACCAGGTACCCATTTTACTGTTGGGTAAACAGAGGCTACAGTTAAGGATTGGCGCCCAGTCAATCCTCCCCGGCCAGGATACGAACCCAGGACAAAGGGCTCGCGAAACGTCAGGCGAGCCTCTACACCATGGGGACTGCTTAATTAGTGTAAATAATTATTAATGTAACGACTCGTCTGCCTTTCCGTGTTCCCCAATTTTACTCTTATTTTATTACTATATTTAGTCACATTGCATGCTAAGCGTGCATGATCTAGGATCAATAATCATTCCAAATTTGATTATGTGCGACGTGTTGTCATAACTTTCTTTCTCAAACTGCTGTGATGTCACACATCCCATGGAAGATGGCGCTCATAAATGGATTATATAATATAATATAATAATAATAATAATAATAATAATAATAATAATAATAATAATAATATGGGTACCACCTCTGGTGCAATTGTATGGACCCATAGCCTTGGAGAATGGAATACAGAGCATTCAGAGAAAAACTTGCCATTTAACTTGACACATTAACTTTAATTTCGAAGTTCGAATCGAGGTTGCTAAATTGTAAAGTCTGGATGAGGTTAGGCGAGTGAGTGTGTGAAGAGTGTGAAGAACTTGGACGTTGACCTTGTTTTTCTGTCAAACTAAATTACTTCCTTGTAAGAGAACTTGAACTTGAAACGGATTTTATTTAAATAACACTTAAGATTATTTAATTTAATATTTTATTTAAAGGGGAGGTTCCCAGCAGTTGGTGTGTGACAGAGGCCACATCTTCATCACTGCAACCATCTTCATCACTGCAACCAGCCTCATCACTGTAATCTTTTTTACCATCTTCCACGCCTTCCCCTCCCCCCCTTCTTCCATGCCACTATTCCCCCCCCCTCCCTCTCTCCTCCTCGCCACCCCCCCCCCCACTCATTTTCTTCCTCTGTTTATCCGTATTTTAGTATTTACAAAGGCTACAGGGGGGAGAGGGGTGGTATTTTTGTTCTTATGAATATTTATAATACAGAATTTGTATTGATTTGTGAGTTACGTTAGGGATATATATATATATATATATATATATATATATATATATATATATATATATATATATATATATATATATATAATACATTATATATATATATACATTATATATATATATACATTATATATATATATACATTATATATATAATACATTACTACCGGGGCAAACATATTTTATTCATACTTAAATAGAGAGGAAATAACTGCGACATAAATGAACACAAGAGTTAAGTGAATATGGCATGAATGATCACATTGCTTGCCTGTTACATTTATATGGAAATTTAAAGAACGACTATATTGGTAATTGAGATCATTCGGTGTTGTGAGACAGCTGTCGATGCTGAAGAATGCTTTTATATAAGAATGCCAACACTGGGTGTTGAGTTTGACCCACAGCCGCGGGTGTAGTGGGCCGGCTACTACACCCGTTCCTCGACAACACCAGTAATAATAAAATGTATGAACATTTCCCCATACAGCTCTGACTACTTTTATTGCGCTAAGTAAAGAGTGTGCTTCTTAGGTCTAAGCCCGATTTCCCTTACACCCGCCGCCACCCTCCTCGACTCCACCACCTTCCTCGACTCCTCCACCTTCCTCGACTCCTCCACCTTCCTCGACTCCTCCACCTTCCTCGACTCCTCCACCTTCCTCGACTCCTCCACCGCGTCGCAGCCCTCCACCGCGTCGCAGCCCTCCACCGCGACACAGCCCTCCACCGCGACACAGCCCTCCACCGCGACACAGCCCTCCACCGCGACACAGCCCTCCACCGCGACACAGCCCTCCACCGCGACACAGCCCTCCACCATTCTTCCCTATCGACACGACGTCGCTCGATCACGTTATCCACCTGCCACCTCTCGACATTGATGAATAGCTTTCAAGAAATTTTTGCCGACTTTGCTGGGTGTGGTTACTGGAGCAAGCCACCTTGACGGGCTTCTGTACACTCTTGTGTTAGTATTGTACGCTCTCAAGATAACCTCAAGAGTGAGGTCAGAGTGGGGTTTGCGACTTTAAATTATATTACTTCTAAAGGTCACGTAACTCAAGACGTGATTAATCCGTGATCTGGATCGCTTTTATCAACAGTTCCAGTGCCCAAACCCCCGTCCCATCCCAAATCCTTATCCTGACCCCTTCCCTGTGCTATATAGTCGTAATGGCTTGGCGCTTTCCCCGGATAATTCTCTCACCAGTGCCCAAATTGTGTCGTTCAGGTAGGATTAAACCAGCCCATCCTCCTCAAGTCAAAGTACTCTTAGTAACAGTGTGGTCGAGAGTACAAGTATGTCGTGATGGACCATCAAAAAGTAGACCTCTGGTATTGCATTTGGACAAACCGGAAAAGCTTTTATATTTGTTGCTAATAAAACCTAACCTAAGCATCCTAGGCCTAATGCAAGCTATCTTAGGCCTAATATAGTACATGTATGTACTATACTAGGCCTAGGAATATTTAAGTTTGGTTTTAGCTTTATTTTGTCCTGGCTATAAAAAATAGTACAAAAAGTGGCTTACTGGTGCTCCAAATAATTCCATAATGTGTAACATCATCACAAGCTGACTTAGTTGCTCCTTAAATTAGTGGCCTGATCAAATCCTGATCAAATTGATCCTTTCAAATTAGTGGTCTTTAAAGAGGCCTGGTCGACAACCGGGCCGCGGGGACGCTAAGCCCCGAAAACACCACCTCAAGGTGGCCTCCAATGGCAGCCAACGAGATTGCATATTTAAGTATTCTTTACTAATATAATATTTTTCATTAATGTAACAATGACATTGTTCAAGAACAAGAGGTGGACAAAGGTAATAAGGAAGCCACAGAGTTGACAACACCTCATACGTCAACTACAGTATTTGACCTGAGTTAGGTCTTTGTTTAGATCTGAGGATGAGCGGCGGTGCCAAATAATTTTTTTTTTATCTTTAAGAAAATACAATATAAATCATATATACATAAGTTTTACAAGGCAATACTACATTATAATTCTCATTGAACAAGTATTTCATTATCATAGAACAAATAAATTAGTCATTTTTTGTATAATATTATAAATAATAGTACCAAGAACACTAATATATTATTTATGCAATTGAACGCGATTTATCGGCCATAAAAACAATAACAATTTTCCCTTGCGACGGGTTCATGGAATACTGAACATCTAAATTTTATAAAGTTGTTCTTGTCCCTGGATTGCATGGGGTTGAAATTAAAATGTTGTATGCCGCAATTTTGCATTATACAACCGTTGGGAGGTGAAGTGGACACAAGTTCCCCAGAGTTCTCAGTTGGTACATATAATTTACCATTTTTCTGTTGATTTTGTTTTTAAATTGCTTCTTGAATTGTTTTTAAATTGCTGAGGAGGGGCGTGTGGAGGCATGGCAGCGGGATAAGTGTGTTGCTGTGCGTTTCCTGCCTTCCTCTCTACCTTCCTGGAGTTAACCTGGAGAGGGTTCCTAGAGTTCCTCTACTTCCTGAGTACGGCATGGAGCCTGGCTTGACTTGGGATAACTTGATCCAATAGACTGTTGCTTCCAGCGACCCTCCAGGCCTACATACCCACTACAGCCCGGTTGGTCCGGCACCTCTTACAAGAACTCTTCTAATTGAAGTAGTTTACCTCTCTGTTCGGGCAATATTTCCTGTGCTTGGTGGGATTTGATACTACTACTACTACTACTACTACAGGTGCAGCGTACACACGACTGTAAAGTTACCGCCCAGCTGGATTGGCGGCAACTGTGGAGCAAGATTAGAAGCTGTGTAACTTGATAATATTAGCCCAAGCATATACTTTATATATTTGGGCAGCCAATTCTAGCACTTGCCTGGGCAGTTTCCCATTGAATGTTTGTAAGTGCTATGTTTATTTTCCCCCAGTCTATCCTCTCATTATTAAAATGTAATTTATAGAATAACACCTCTCGCTTGATCAGTTGTTGACCTATTATGAGTATTGCTGTTAGTTTGCACGTGTGTCTGTGTATATAGTCTGTGTATAGTGTCTGTATTCCCTCTTATGCCAGCACTCCTGAGTGGAGCACAGAGCATTTACATATTGAACACCTGCTTGTTCATTTGAGGGTTAACTGTTTGTTCAGCAAGGATTGTTGTGACTGTGTACAGATGCTACAGCACTTGATGAGAGGTTGTTGTAGTAGTAATAACGGCGTGTTATGCCGGGTGGGTGGGTGGGTGGCGGAGCAGGAGCGGCGGAGGTGGCGGCAGTGTGGGAGGGGAATGGGGGCTGCTGGGGTGAGAGAGAGAGGAGCGGTGAGGTGTGTGTGCGTCGCACTCGCTGCGTCTCTCCCGCCCGCGCCGCACACACACACACCACCCCTCCTCTCACCACCAGGCAACCCTCACGCCTAACGCCCACCACCAAAACATCATCAACCAACTCCTCCAGGAGCACCAGTTCGCGCCACTCACTAGTGACGTCATATACGCCGGCTTGAGTAAGTTCTCCCCCCCTTGTGCGTCGTGATCCTCCTCCAACAGTGTGGTGTCTCGCGGTAGTAACATTGCGCAGGTATGCGGTAGTGTGGCGCATGTTTACTGCCGCTCGTTTGATCAACTGCCACCCACCGTGACATGGCACCACCCCCCCCCCCACCCTAGCTCTCCCCTCCCCCACTCCTTCAGGACAAACCAGAACACCTGTTGATATACCCAGCTCACCTGATTGTGGCAGTTGAATTATATTTTGATACGCAAGTAAGCATCTGCCACCACTACACGTGTTGAACACTAGAAGTCGTGTTACGGTTAGGCCAGAGCCTACATGCCTTCCCATAATAAGGATTCAGTTTCAGTGATTTTATTATATTAGTGAAATACGCAAATGAAACTGTTTGATAGCGTTGCATCGCTAAAATTGGAAAAGCTTTGAGTGAAATTGTGTTTGTAATGGTACATAGTGGCGTGGTGTGTACTACAGCGGCGTGGAAGTGAGCCGTGAGAGTGAAGCAGTGTGCGGTGTGGTAGTTCCTGCTGGTGCTTCAGTATAGATGGACAAGCTGACGGTGGTGTCGCCGCTTGTGGTAGTCATTATAAGTTGCCAGAGAATTTAAGGTGGCCGGGGTGGTGGTGGGTGAAGGGGCTGGTTGATCAGATACGTGCTGTGGTAAGGAAGGGAGCGTGGGGAGAGGGGGAAGGATAAAGAGAAGGGAGGGTTTTGAGTGGGGGGGAGAGGGGGGGGGATATGGAGGTGGGGCGGCGAGGGTGAATGGATAGGAGCGTTGGAGGATGGAGGTCGCACATCCTCCTGACTCACCCAATAATCGAATGCCATGATTTGGTAACTTTGTATTTTTGTTGTACATTTGGCATGTTATTAAGGCGTTGAAAGGATCCAGTCAGACGTCAGTGGCCTCATTTGGTTCCGTTCGTGGCGCAGATTTTTGTTTTCAATTTGAAGACAAGTTATCTTGGATTGTCCTCGAACTCCGGAGGTCGTTTCTGGCAGTCGTGTCTCAACGGCTGAGTCAGGGGAGTGCGGCGGCCGACGCTGGGATCCACCACCCTCAGCGGCGGCCTCGTGGGGAACTGCGGGAGGGGTGAGGGGGGGGGGTTGTGCTAGGGGAGTGGTGGTGGGTTGTTGTTCAGGTGAGGTCTGGGAAAAGGGGACCCAAGGGAATTAGCCTTGTGTCCCTTTATGTTCTCCCTCTCCTTCCACTCCCTGCCCCTCCCTGGTTGTCGTGGCTACCATGTCTAGTTGCGGCCTGGTGGTGTCTCCTCAATCTCACACCTTTGAAACACAAATTGTTTTGTTTTGAGTCTATAAATTTATAAATTGTACATATAAAGTGATTGCGAATACTAGATACCTAACGCTAGACAGTGGGGAGCCGAGCGTTCTGTAACTGGGCGATCACCAGGAAACTTCTGCAGATTGAGTGTTCAAATATTAATGACGTAGGTTGTATGCTTGCCGCCCAGGCTGCTGTGTATGCTGCTCCTGCTGCTGCTACATCACTCCAACAACCCCTAGCTGGTGCTTCTCGCCTCCCCGCCACCATGACTGCTGCGCTTTCTGCTCCTCACAACTACTGCCGCCCCCCCCCTCCCACCCCACTCCATGGGGGGGGTGCTGCACCTCACCTCTACCATGGCAGCCTTGCTGCCGCTGTCACGGCTTCTGCTCACCACCACCACCACCAACCACATCAACAGTGTTCCTGCTTCACACTGGTCCTGCACCCACCAACACCACTGCAGCATCAGTATGCACGACTGATGCTCCTCTGCCACTTCATGCTTCTTAACACCTGGCCTTCGTAGGCTGTGTCGACATCCTTGCTCCAACAACAACTTAATGTCCTACGTTTATGAGTAGAAAATTTATTTAACTTTAATTATTGGATTTGTATATACATTTCAAGAGGGGACGAATATGCAGCTTAGTAGTTGGGCTTTTATTGCCATATCTCTTTACCCTCTTCACCCCGCGGACGTAAAATATTTAAAAAGACAGTACAGTTGTCAGGTATTGACACCTGTCAGGTGTTAGGTCAAACAGGTATTGAAGCTGAGGGCGGGGGGGGGGGGTGATGTAGTCATGCTAGTAGAATGTGTAATTATAAATTATGCAAAACAAATTTCAGAATTAATATTACCTGGAGCCCGGGCCGAATTTCAGTGGGGTAACAACGATTTTCAAAACCCAAAGTTGAAATAAAATTCTTTTAGTTAAATTATGGGCCACGTTGTGTGTTTGTGTATATATATATATATATATATATATAATATATATATATAAAAGGATGTGTATTTGCAGCAACGTGTTGCTTGCTGCGTGGCGCGGGGCCCACGTGGTGGTGGTTGTTGTGGCGCGGGGCCCACGTGGTGGTGGTTGTTGTGGCGCGGGGCCCACGTGGTGGTGGTTGTTGTGGCGCGGGGCCCACGTGGTGGTGGTTGTGGCGCCGGAGCTATCAGGTAGTTGTTAGGGGTGGGGGGGGGGGGGGTGTAAAACAAAAATAATTCGTTGATTGACGGTTGAGAGGCGGTACCAAAGAGCTCAAGAGCTTCTTGCGGAGCTCAACCTCCGCAAGCACAACTAGGTGAATGCACTATCTTCTTCATGGTGTGGTTCATCTTTTCTGTTTTCATCCCACGAAGTTTGAGGAAATGTTTGCATTTTATTTTACTCCAAATATTAATACATATAGTACATAAGTATTTTTGTTTATTAGAATCTTCATATTTGCAATGATTTTAATTTACAAAAAGGAAGTTTGGAAATTCAACCGAATGAAAAAAACTAAAATTTTATAAGAATTGCTCACCAATGAGCGATGTGGCAGTGCCAAACAAATGATATAATCAATCAAATAATTATCAGGAAGATTATCCTGCATATCTCTCCAGAAATACTGCCCACTCGATTCTGTCCTTGCAGTTCCATTTACCTGACGAGACTATTCTTTTTGGAACCTGCACGGCCTTTCGTGTTGGCTCTATCGTCTTTAAACATGTGCTGTCGTATTTTGACTGAGGTGCCGAGTGGTGGTGGGGGTCCGAGGCTGTGTACCTTGGTAACAACTCTTCCAGCTTAAAGATAGACGTGTTTGAGGAGTGCAGTTCCCCTTCAAGGAAGACAGCTTATTACGTCAAGGTGGAATCATGCTTTCTCATAGTTTTTATTGGGTATTCTTATTGTTGCGTACTGGGGATTGGCTATCTGTTGCTCGCTATCAGAGCAGGTATCTTCTGATGGGTTTCTGAGTTCAGAACGCATCTTCTGAGTAGTTCCTCTCAGAGGGTTAGATATTTTAATCTGTATATGTGGAAACTGTTGCAACGTCTTATAATGAGGGGATTGAATTTGCCTGGCTGCTATTTTGTGGAGATTGATGTGGATGGGACGGTTGAAGGGGTTGGGGGGGTTGTCTGTTGGCCTTCTTGGTCTCAAACATGTTAGCCGCCTGTCTCTCTGAGAGTGTCTTTTACCCCGTTCTTCTCTTTACCCTCTACCATTGAACCCCCCATTAGCTGCTGATGGCCGTCTTAGGCCGCTGGCGTCAGTCCGCCTCTACGGGAAGCTTTGCTCCCAAGTCATTGATCTTGCTCCCACGCTCGTCTCCAGAGACGCTTTTAGTTAGGGTAACCAAGAGGGCTTTTGTATGTGGGGAGCTCCGACGGTGGGCTCAATCAGTGGTCCATCCCATTAAAATTGTGCCCGAGGGATGGAGGATCGAGAGGGTGGTGGGCAGAGGAAGGTGGCTTACTGTAAAATATCAAGGTTTTCCTTGTAATGCTTCCCTGGGGTTTCTCCCATTTGGAGTTGGGCTTATAGGAGGTGCAATCGGTCGTGTGTTAATAGGAAAAGGTGCGACCAATCCTGTTATTTTAAGAGGGTGGCTGGGATTTGTAGCTTCTCTCCAATCATAGTTGTTATTATTGTTATTATTATTATTATTATAAGGAAATAAAACTAATTAATACATTAATTCACATAAACACACATCTTGTGATGTCCAGTCTTGAGTAGGGATAATGATTCTGTAAAACCCTTCCCACAGTTCCCAGAAATCAAGGAATTTTCGGGTGTAGGTTACATCGATTTTTTTTAATACACCTGACGTTCATCTTTCCTTCACAGTCCATTCAAACACTACGGCGTTGTAGTAAGGTTCTCTAATAATATTAATAATAATAAGTTTCCAAGGAATAGGTTGAGCCGAAACATATTCCTTTGAACCTATTATTATAGGAAAAAATAGGTTCGAACCCTCATCACGGCGTTCACATTCTCATTGATTCATCACGATAGTGTGATTACTTACTCTGTAATATTAATAATAATAATGGTTCAGGGGAAGAGAGCTTTAGTTGTTACTGATTGGAACTTTTGTCCTGCTTCAATATTGACAACACAGGTGGTGTTAGTACGTAAGAGGTTAATGGGTCGGCCATTATCATCGGTCAGGTAACTTGTCTAACAAAAAAAAATCCAGGCTTAATAATATTTTGGTTTGTATTTCATTTAAAAGATTTCAATAAATTTTTACCTCCATTCTGAATCTGTCGAGAATGACACGAAGTTAATGAGTTAACGGTTGGATTGTTGGGGGGGGGGGAAGCATCGCGTGCTCCTGTACTCACCTAGTTGTGTTTGCGGGGGTTGAGCTCTGGCTCTTTGGTCCCGCCTCTCGACCGTTAATCAACAGGTGTACAGATTCCTGAGCCTATCGGGCTCTGTCATATCTACACTTGAAACCTGTGTGTGTGTGTGTGTGTGTGTGTGTGTGTGTGTGTGTGTGTGTGTGTGTGTGTGTGTGTGTGTGTGTTTTGGACGGGGTGGGCGTCGGTGTGTAGGGTGACGGGGAACACCAGACGGCTGATTCCTGGAGTGTTTGGCTGGTGCCGGGCTCCATATGGCGCACCTCGCCGACCACCTACCCGGAACTCTTCCACCTCCCACCCTCCCCTCCCAGGTGCCTCCAAGTGCCGCTCACACCGTTATTACTCCCTCCTAACCATCCCGCCTCCATCACCACCTCCCTTTCGGCTGCCACCACCACCACCAACCACCACACACTGCTTCCGCCTTCCTCTTCCACCAACGCTACCTGCCTTCCCCTGAAAAAATTAGCGCCTCTTGCTATACAATTTTCGTTCGCCCTCGGCCCTTTTCCAGCACCACCACTACCCCCAGCGCCCACTGCTTCTCTTCAACATTCCCTTTCCTCTGTTTCCTCTATTCCTCTGTGTCCCCTTTCCTCTGTACCTCACAGTACCTCCTTTACCTAGTCTGTCAGCTCTGGAAATTGTAATTATACAGTTCTCCTAAGTGTGACGAACTGAATTTTGAAACGTATTCCAAGTGGTTTTTAATATTGACATTAGCATAGTTTTTCTTTCCATTTTCCGTTTAGGAATTTATACACATTTTCTTGGCAATATCGTGGTGATGGTACACTCATTTTTGCATGTGGCTTGAGGGATAGATACTTCGTCTTTCAGTAGTTCGTGTACGAAATGTGCTTCACGACCCCACATTTTTATGCGTACACGTTCAATGTTGAAATCCTAGTATATTGAAGACCAGACCACACACTAGAATGTGAAGGGGCGACGACGTTTCGGTCCGTCCTGGACCATTCTCACAATCGACTCGAGAATGGTCCAGGACGGACCGAAACGTCGTCGTCCTTCACATTCTAGTGTGTGGTCTGATCATACTTTAGCCACGTTATTGTGACTCATCGCCTGTATCCTAGTATATTATTGTTCATTCGTTCAGTTTCATCAACTGAATCGAGTTGTTGATGGACATATTCAAGCATGGAATTGAAGTGAGCCGCATCAGCTGTTTGTCATACTGTATATAAAAGTGTTTGTTATTATATTGAGGTGTTGAGGTTATATTAATGGTGGAAGCAAATGTCGAGGTGTTATCGGAAGGTTGGAAGACAGACAAACACAAGACATTAGTAAGATCTTTTTCAGTGTCAGAGTAGTTAGTAAATGGAATGCACTAGGAAGTGATGTGGTGGAGGCTGACTCCATACATAGTTTCAAATGTAGATATAATAGAGCCCAGTAGGCTTAGGAATCTGTACACCAGTAGATAGATGGTTGAGAGGCGGGACCAAAGAGCCGAAGCTCAACTTTCCGCAAGGACAACTAGGTGAGTATGCATACTAGAGTACACAAGTCTCTCATGCTTCACTAAATGTCACTGACTTTGTCTAAATTATCATTTATTTTGAGCGTCATCCACCTGTTCAGAATAGTGAGCATTGAAATGTTTACCGACAAAGTTTCTGCTAACGACACTGTTAACGTGCGGTGCTGTTATTGTGACTTATGTAGTTATTGTACTTTTGTATTCACTGTTTCCCAATTATAAATGGACTAAATTTATGAAGTCTTTGATTGTAATGAATTATTTAGGTTGGAAAGGAAGGAGAAGGTATGAGGTGGTTACTTGGCGATGATTTCGGGTCTCAGTGTCCCCACGGCCCGGTCATCGACCAGGCCTACTTGTTACTGGGACTGATCAACCAAGCTGTTGGATGCGGCTAGCAGCCTGACGTATGAATAACAGCCTGGTTGATCAGGTATCCTTTGGAGCTGTTTATCAGGTTATCTCTTGAACACTGTGTGCGGGTGTGTGTGAGGCAATAGGACCTTAGCACAGGGTATAATGTAAGGTGGGAAGTGTGGGTGGTGGTGGTGATACGGGGAGAAGGGAGGCTAGAACGTGCCGCAAGCACACCTGGGTACCTGGCCGCCGCCACCAGCCCTTGCTTCAACGGGCAATAACCCGCCAGCCATGTGGAACAGGAGCGTGTGGTGAGCAGTGGTGTGGCCCCAGTGTTTGCGCTCCCCCCCCCCCCCCCCCAAGCATATTCACACACTGGTAGCCTTGTGAACTCTTAGTATAAATCGGCCGGACATCAAGCTGTTGCGCCGCCCTTCTCCTGAGCTGGAATTTTGGAATTTTATTAAGAGCACACAACGCTATTCACCGAGAAACAAAAATGATCTCGTCCAGGTTTTATTTACATGCTTATTCTTATGTACAAAATAGTAACGTTCTTGCATTTAAAGCTCTGGGGGACTGAGAAAGGAGTAATAACCATGATTAACAGCCCTGTAGGTAACACTTTATTTTGAGGAGGTTTGGAAGGTTACTCTGTAGGGGAAAATTCTTTAATAAGCGTTGTCAGTAGAAATGTTGATGGTGGGTCATCGCGGGTGTGTGAGCTCCGACGGTCTGAGGCCTGACGGCTGGTATTCGTCACATAGGGTTGGCCTGGCACGTGGGAACTTTCTCACGCGTAATGGAGGCGTCCAGGGAAGGAGGGGGGCCACCTCGCCATTATCAGCGCTGCCACCACACACCGTTCAGGAATTACCATCACGGTCTGTAATGTTGCTCGTACAAGCGTCTTTTTTTATCATACCACCATAGCCATCGTCGTTATGACGTGTTGGTCTTAACATTCCCACCGCTTTCTTTTTCGTCACTGCCAGTGCTCATCATTGTCTCTTATCACAGTGGTTACATGCCGTTCCTGTAACCCCTGCTGCTGTCGCTCCTGCAGCCACTGCCGTTCCTGTAACCCCTGCTGCTGTCGCTCCTGCAGCCACTGCCGTTCCTGTAACCCCTGCTGCTGTCGCTCCTGCAGCCACTGCCGTTCCTGTAACCCCTGCTGCTGTCGCTCCTGCAGCCACTGCCGTTCCTGTAACCCCTGCTGCTGTCGCTCCTGCAGCCACTGCCGTTCCTGTAACCCCTGCTGCTGTAGCTCCTGCAGCCACTGCCGTTCCTGTAACCCCTGCTGCTGTCGCTCCTGTAGCTACTGCCGTTCTTGTAGCCCCTGCTGCTGTGGGAAAACAGTAATCCCTAGTCTGTCACTGTTCTCGTTCTCAGGTACTCCCGTCAACGTTCCTGCTCCCGCCAATCTGGCATTCAGTGTCATTGCCGTCGCTGCCCTCACTATGAATGCCACCACCTACTATTATCTTTGATAGCTAACTCATTGTCGTTTCTGGTTACCTTCGTCTTCGCCAGCAGCATGTACAACACCGTACATTGGTCTTTACACTGCCTCTTATCACTGCACTATAAGTTCACTGTACCTGTATATCACTGCACTATACGTTTTCTCAGGTCGAATAATATAAGAAATCTAATGTAAAATGTGCGAGGAAGAGAGCCATAAGTGTGTAACAGCTCCAGCGGACCCCTCTAGCCTGTGGCCCCAAGTTGCTCTCTTAGATAATAATTAAAAATAGTTGTACTTGTTAATTTACCTTCACTCCAGCGCCCAGCTGTCAAACCTCCCCCTTTCCTTTCCCCCCCCTCACCTCCCCCCACTCCCAGCTCCCATTCCTTCCCCTCACCTATCCCTTCTGGCATAGTTTTCTCCCCCCAGTCCCTCGCTTTTCCCCTAGTCTGACCCGTCTCACTTTCCACGTATATGTATTTTGTTTACATTCGCGCTCTCTTGTCTCCTTCCCAGCTTGCTGTTTACTCTGTTGACAAAGTGTGTTGTTTAGGTTTCATATTCTGGGCACAATGGGTAGGTACGCAAGGAGTTGGGCCAGGGAGTGGGGCTTGTGTTTGCTGTTGACAACTGGGCAATACATTTTGGCAGTTGGTGGTCCCCTGCGGCCCGCGCTCTCTTGCTTTCCCTGTTGATTTATTTATCGATTTTTATTTTTATATATACAGTACATGAGTTCTTACGTTCTTGTAAAGCCACTAGCACGCACAGCGTTTCGGGCAGGTCACCTGATCGCTTGGTTCCTCTTTCCTTTTCCCAGTTTTTTTTGGTTCGAGTTTCCTCATGGCACTGTTAGTCACTACCACCACTGACCCCTACTTCTCCCCCCAACAACCAACACCCCCTCCCCCCCCCCCCTTCCTCCTCCCCACCACGGATGCCTCAGACACGCATACGGGGGGGAGGGGGGGCTGGTGTCCGTATGTACACAGTTGACGACCGTGGCCACAGGAGGGCACCCTGGTGGCGGCGTTGGTGTAATTGACCAATAATATAGCATTAAGTGTAGCGGGGAATGAGTGATCGCTCCTCCTCACCGACGTATTGGAAGACCATGAACCACAGTGGCCACTCGGAACGAGCGCTGACGAGGGCAGTAAAGGGGGGAAATTGGCCGAACTATTTGGTGGGTTGTGTTGATGTTGTGGCGGTGCGGGTTGTACCTGCCGGGGGTTATTCACTATCTATGTATTTACGTGTGTAGCTTAGCCTAGCATTTTAGAAGCACTACAATCACCTTCTGTGGTTGATTGTTCAATACTTGGTTGATGGGGTTCTGGGAGTTCTTCTACTCCCCAATAAATCCCTGAACTATATGTTTGACAAATCTCTCTCTCCATGGAGGACAAAAGAATGTATATCTGGTTAGATTGTAAATGTGTGGCCACGTCTGTGGTAGAAAATAATAATAATTAAAAAAAAACTGTTACCCCGGACCGCGGGGCTTGTCAATGTTGTAGAAAGATGATCATTACTACTATGGCTTAGAAAAATAATTTAGTTGTCAAAATAGGCTGGACAACATATTTTTGTTAAAATATTTGTCCAGTAATTTTTACATGATCTCATATAAGGTAGATGAAAAACATTATATATATATATATATATATATATATATATATATATATATATATATATATATATATATATATATGTATGTCGTACCTAGTAGCCAGAACTCACTTCTCAGCCTACTATGCAAGGCCCGATTTGCCTAATAAGCCTAGTTTTCATGAATTAATGTTTTTTCGACTACCTAACCTACCTAACCTAACCTAACCTAACGTTTTCGGCTACCAAACCTAACCTAACCTATAAAGATAGGTTAGGTTAGGTTAGGTAGGGTTGGTTAGGTTCGGTCATATATTTACGTTAATTTTAACTCCAATAAAAAAAAATTGACCTCATACATAATGAAATGGGTAGTTTTATCATTTCATAAGAAAAAAATTAGAGAAAATATATTAATTCAGTAAAACTTGGCTTATTAGGCAAATTGGGCCATGCATAGTAGGCTGAGAAGTGAGTTCTGGCTACTAGGTACGACATATATATATATATATATATATATATATATATATATATATATATATATATATATATATATATATATATATATATATGAGAGTCAGACCACGAAGAAAGAATTGAAACAGGAATTTCCTTAAGTACTTTCGTATTTAATAATAGATCTTTAGAAGGATGTAATGCGAAAGTGTAATGGTGTATATGCAACACAACCTCCAATAATAACAACACCCACAGTAACTATGTGGACAAAAATGGATTATTGGATCCCAAAATATTCGTTTTGTATTACTGAATGATCGAAAATGGCACGCGACACAATTGAAAAGTAACTAAGGTACCTAAACTGTCCAATGCTATCTTAGGCCTAATATAGTTGGTATATGTACTATGTTAGGCCTAAGGACGTTTAAGATTGGCATTTGGTAATTTTTTTAAATCTATGAAACTAATAGTACAAAGTGTTAGTATTGTTGGCTAGCCAATACTCTGTCGTCCCAGGAGAGCGTCCACACTGCGGGGCTTTAAATTTCCCTAAAATACCACAATTTTTACGCCGTGGTAGATAAAAAAAAATGGCGTGCGTTCAGTAGGAGGAGAGGTGGTGGTGGTGTGGAGGCAGGCACTCTCTCTCTCCCCTTCTTCTCTGGCTTTTTCTACCATCTAATGGTGTCTTCCTCCATATATTTTCTCACGCCTTCTCGGCGTCTTCTCTTCCTATTCCCAGTCCCCTCTTTTGTTCCTGCTTGCCTCTTTTTTTCACTGTCTGCTCGATTCCTTTCTTCTCCCAAACTTTTTTTTTTTTTACCCCATTCCCCTCCATTCTCTTAGTTTTATATATATATTTTCATGTGTTTTATGTATTGTCTTCCCTCAGTGTCATGTACGCTGCATTTATGAGGTGAACGTGAAGTGTAATTCACCCTGCATGTCGGCTTATTTCATTCTCCAGTCATTTTGGGCTTCAGTTCAGCGTTTATCTTATCTATTGGCCCCGCACTCTCTCCCTCCCTCCCTGCTCCATTTACCTTTCCGTTTTCCTGTGTACTCAGTCTTGCGTACACTGCGGGCTTCTTTACTCTCTGCTCGTCCTCCACTTTTCTCCGTCCACCACCTTGTGACGCCATCAGTGTCTCCTTTTTCTCTTTAAACAAACAACTTCATCCCTCTGTCCTTTTTTTTAATTTAAAGCCAAGTTGACGGATAAGAAGTACAACCGCAGCTCAAGTTGTAGAAGTATGGAATGTGTTGTTTTATAGGTTGTTTTCGTTTGCCAGGAGGTGGCTGAGTGTTCTCGTGTATTTCAACACGTGTGGATGTGCGCAGACGGATGTTTTGACAAATTGACATGTATGCATTGATACCTTTGTGTACGTTTTGCTGAGCGTCTGATTGTATTTTTGGGTAGTGTTTTCTGCACGATTTTTGTATATATGGTAGGTGTACTTATTTACATTAGTACACCACCCCCCCTAGTATGTACTGGGGGGGGCCATGGCGGCCCTTGAGTTAATTCATGCAATTGGGTCTTCTTAACATTTTAATCATATTTCACATCCTCTTGGCTTACTGTTCTAGTACTTGGGGAGGGAGCATGGGGTGGAGAACAAAACATGTACATAAGCAACGGGGTTGTATATCTGAATATTCCCAAGCAATCATCTGGGGGACATCCATATACTGTGTGTTGAAATCCACGAAGAACCATACACTCCTTAGCCACCCCCCAACACGCCGTCACGTCAATTGTGCTATAATAACACACCATATTACACATTTCTGCAACTTTAACTCGTACCACTCCACCGTCTTTAGTCTCACAAGAACATTAGTGTGTACTAGTGTGCAGTGTAGTCGAGAGGCCGGGCTCGGGGAGTAGAACAACTCCCGATTTTGGGGCTACCCTGAGAACCTGTTTCTTCACTGGTCGTAATTCCTCTTTCGTTCATTGGAGAACGTACAGTATGTACGTTCTCCAGACATAGGCAGACGTGTTCGAACGTCATCAAGAGTGAGTCGCGTGTAGTTTTTATTCATAAATAAGGGGTTTGGCGGGTGCATGGAATGGACTTTAGCCTTTGTTTATGAGGACGGGCTGTTATCTATGGGATAGGTGGTGATCTTACCTCTCAGAGGGAAGCCCTGTAGTTCTATGGAGCCTTAATAATGGCGGTCTTGTTTACATTAATTAAATAGTTTTTGAGCTCTGAAACACTACGAGGTTGCAGGCGATGAGTCACAAACGTGGCTGAAGTATGTTGACCAGACCACACACTAGAAGTTGAAGGGACGACGACGTTTCGGTCCGTCCTGGACCATTCTCCAACTCGAATATTCGACTTGAGAATGGTCCAGGACGGACCGAAACGTCGTCGTCCCTTCAATGTCTAGTGTGTGGTCTGGTCAACTACGAGGCTGTTTATAGCAATAATGACCGACACGAGGCTTGAAAGATGTAAATGTTTCGCAAGTGTACGCGTAAATGTTTGGTGAACCTTGAAGTATACGAATTTTTAAAAATCAGTTTCATCTATCGAGGGCGTTACTAATTTAAATAAATATATAATCGTAATTTTGTGAGAGGATGATTTACAATACCGATCACAACGTGAAATCTCCGCTAATAAATTTGTTTGAAATATACATGGACATCCTTGCTTCTGGGAGCGTGGTCTTGTGTGTGTCACCCCAGGCTACACCTAGCACATGAACATCTGCCTGTGGCGTGGTTTCCTATTTTGACTGTCCTTCCTGACCTGTAATGTTTGCAATTTGTATTGTCAAATATGGGGCGTGAATTTTCCTACGTATGTAGTAAACACTGTTCAGTATAGGAGGGCATTTGATGAAAGGTGTAAAGGTGATTTGTGTTTGCTTTCCAGGTAGCTGGGAGGAATGTTGTTGTGGGCTCTGCACTCCCTACCAGCGTGTGGCCGGTGTTGGACTCGGTATTCCAATACTTTTTAGTTACCGGGAGTAAAGAATGTGACACTTTTCATGCGTGTGTGCACGTGTAAGCTACGGTTGCATTGTCGAAAGCATAAGATAGACCTGTGTGTGAATGAGTCGGGTGTAAATAGGAGCCGCCTCGCATGTGCCAATAGCCATTCTGTAGTTTCCTGTATTCTTATGTTATTAGAAGGGCGCGCCAGTATGTGTGTGTGTTAATAAGTACACCTACCTAGTTATATAAGGTATGGGGGCCGATGGCTGACTAGACAGCACGCTGGACACGTGATCCTGTGGTCCCTGGGTTTGATGCCCAGCGCCGGCGAGAAACAATGGGCAGAGTTTCTTTCACGCTGATACGCCGTGTTACCTAGCAGTAAATAGGTACCTGGGAGTTAGTCAGCTGTCACGGGCTGCCTCCGGGTGTGTGTGTGTGGGGGGGGGGGGAGGGGAGGGGAGAACAAAGAAAAAAAAGTAGTTAGTAAACAGTTGATTGACAGTTGAGAGGCGGGCCGGAAGAGCAGAGCTCAACCCCCCCCGCAAGCACAACTAGGTTAATATATACATTTGTGACGCGAATTCTCGAGGAAATATTTACTGTAGTCAACAGTGAACTGTGTCTTGTAGTTGTGGTTGTCCCACTTAATCCCTTGGCGTGGGGTTATTGGGTACTAAATACTTCCAGACGAGTAATTGCCGAGTTTGTCGAAGCGCTGTGTATGGCGTGGTGGGCCGGGAGGCACCCATCCACATAGCTGGGACGCACAAAATTGGGAGACACATTGTTGGGAGTAACAAATTGTGGCAGGGAAGCCTATCGCTGGGACACACAAGCTTAGTTTTATACCTAGGCGCGTTAGTAAGAGGAATGCTATTATTGCACCGGACACTTGTGGGTGTCACGCAAAAGAATGGACACGACAGTTCTCACTCACGCATACAAATAATGTTTGTTTTCTTTCGAAAATTGATGTCATTGAAGTTACTGCTCTATTAGAGGGGTGTAGAAGTGAGGATACAGGGGGGGGGGGTACATTTTAGATACGTACTCACATAATTGTGGTTGCGGGGGGTTGAGCTCTGGCTCTTTGGTCCCGCCTCTTCAACAGTTGATCAACCGATGTACAGGTTCCTGAGCCTACTGGGCTCTTATCATATCTATATGCAGGCGATGAGTCACAATAACGTGGCTGAAGTATGTTGACCAGACCACACACTAGAAGTTGAAGGGACGACGACGTTTCGGTCCGTCCTGGACCATTCTCAAGTCGATGAGACTTGAGATCTTATCATATCTACATTTGAAACTGTGTATGGAGTCAGCCTCCACCACATCACTGCTTAATGCATTCCACCTGTGGGTTGCTGCCCTTGTGGGATACAAGCTCACACAACGGCTTTAACCACCGAGCAGCTGCCAGGTTCTTTATACTACAGTGTTGTGAATAACACACACGGAAATAATTAACCTGGACGCTAATCCAATTAAATGCAACATTTGCCATACAGAAACAAGAGTGATTTGTTGAATTCTATGTTCGAGGATGGTAGCATTGTGTATTAGGTTTATTAGTCAATGAACCTGTACATTTTATTTTTTAGTATTTGGCATTTGAATTCAGACAATGCAGTATTGGTCAGCATTGATTTAACAGTAAAATATTAGACGATTTGAAAGTTTTAAAGTAAGACAAATTAAGTGCAGTTTTAAGGTGCATTGTGGTGGGTTACCCTTAACTGTAACTGCTACAAATGTTCCCAATCCTGAATCCAATGGAGATAATCTCGGTAGTGTCGATTGCAAGTGTTACCTTAGCCAGATTTGCAATATATGTAATCGTTAACTTTATTTACAAGTGGTTACATGTATTTGATTTACATTTGTATATAGAAATTTACCACATTTTCCATCAGCATAACCCCTTGTAGTTTAAACGTGGTCGCCCTCTGTGGACAATATTTCTTGAATCAAATTTGCCAAATTAAATGTGTGTGTGGGGTCTTCTGTTGAATAATTAAGCTAATTAAGTTCAAGCCTTCTGGACTAATCAGTAGATATAGAATATTATACCTAAAATGCCTGTCTTTCCAAGCACTTGAAACTCATGGTTCCCTTCCCTTCCTCCCGTTCTCTCTTTGTTTACAAGTTGTGATTGTTGCCGGCAGCCATATTGTCTTGATGTCCTTCGAGAAGCAATGTTGTGTTGTAAGGCCGGAATATTGTAAGGTGCTGCAGCTACCAAGTTTACAAGCTGTTACCAGATTTCCTCCAACCAACCTACACAGGGGGGGGGGGGGTAACAAAAAGGAGGCCTGGTCAAGGACCGGGCCGCGGGGACGCTAAGCCCCGAAATCATCTCAAGAAGATAACCTAGCTAATGGCTCTTGTCCTCGACGCTCAATGTGGCAGACTTGAGGAGATAGGCTTCCTTACCTTTACATTTTCCTTTCGCTGATTCCAAGGATCAATGCCCCCGCGGCCCGGTCTCTGACCAGGCCTCCTGGTTGGTGGTCTGTTTGACGCAATAGGTCGCAGCCTAAACACTTGTACTGTACTGCCTTCCTCTCTCTCCTTAATTAAACATCCAATATATTATTTCCCGCAAAGTATTTAAGATAATTACTTAAGAGTAAGAATATAAAATGTAATGAAGTTATAAATGTCATACGCTTGTTAAGATGTCTACTCGATTGCAAATATTACCTGCCTCTCATTGACCATAGGCCTACTGCAGTGTGCTCTTTGATCCGAGACTGTTAATCAGGAGAGACTAATCGACTTGAGAATGGTCCAGGACGGACCGAAACGTCGTCGTCCCTTCACCTTCTAGTGTGTGGTCTGGTCAACATTAGCCACGTTATTGTGACTCCTCGCCTGCAGAGACTAATGGTGTGCGCACACAGGAGAACGCGCATCTTCACCAAGACACTGTGACTGGAGGGATGCCTGAAGGGCAGTCATGTCATGCACTAACGAGCCAACTTCAGGTCTCATTAGTTGCTGTAACTTGAAATTATCGCAAGAGGGCTTGGGGCCGCCCCCTCTCTCGTTAAACTGTCTTGGCATCGGAGGCTCTGTTGTGTAGCCGTTAAGCGGCCGGAGATGACCTAGTCGAGCTGGGAACTGTGCGTCTTGTGGTAGGTGGGGGGCTGTAAACTTCAGTAGTGTTGGCACTAGTGCGGAGAGAAAGCCAAGTCTTCAAAAAGAGTTGATGTATGCTGTCATGAGCCAGGGAGAAGTGAGGGTGGTGGTGGTTAAGCGGGGAGCCTTATCCGGTGTGAATGTCTTGGTAATAAGTTCACGCACATGGAGTCCCAAGCATCATAAATACCAACATTGTGTTGAGTGTGTGTTTTGACTTTGTCTTTAGGCCTCTGAGCGTCCCCTTCCAACATATAATCCGCCTCCCATTTTCGCTTCACCCTCCCATCTCTCTTATCACTCTTTCCACCAAGACTCCCCCTTGTCCCTTGTCACGTGACCACCCGTGGGAGACCAACGATGCTTTGTTCGGATTAGATTTAGTGTCAGCTGGGAATAATGACCGGGATGGGGGCTCTGGTATTGAGTATGACGATCGTCATTGTAAATCTCTTGGTCATCAAATACGAGAAATGTCGCTGGGAAAATAGTAAAGAGCCTTTGAGAGGCAACTTGATCATAAACCAGGCAGGCAACGGTTAACTTTAGGTTGCATTTATAAATGAACAGGCTGATTCTGATGCAATTTGCAGGCTGGAGCTCTTGTGTGCTTAGTTGACTCGATTTTCTTTGTCTACACGGTAAAACTTGCTCCAAATGCAAGCCAGTCGGGGAGTGGGTAACTGATTGTTACAACCAGCCGGGGAGTGGGTAACTGATTGTTACAACCAGTCGGGGATTGGGTAACATTGTTACAACCAGTCGGGGATTGGGTAACTGATTGTTACAACCAGCCGGGGAGTGGGTAACTGATTGTTACAACCAGTCGGGGATTGGGTAACATTGTTACAACCAGTCGGGGATTGGGTAACTGATTGTTACAAGCAGACTGACGTTGTTGCTGACTTAGCATTTTGCCTTGTAAGCCATCTGCTGGTTGTAGTCTACTAAGTTGCTGATCTACTAAGTTGGAGATAGGCTTGGAACCTTGTAGAGCATGTACCTTGTACATAATTATAAGGCTGCTGCCATCTTTCCTATGGGGAAGACTAATAGAGACTATGAGTCATCTTCCACAATTCTTTATCTTATCCAGGAGTTTGGAGGTTTTCAGATTGCGATACATACTCAAGGTGTGAGTAATTTTTTTAATGCAAAATGTTTTCCAACCACTGATGTTGAGCCTTCATACTGTGGTGTCTTGATGCTTGCTTGCTTGCTAGGTTCAGCATATGGTTCTTCATGATCCATTTTATAATCAAATTTACGCCAAAGATATCCATTGTACTGACACAAGTTTCATCCACTCAATCGTCAGTCTGTTTTCCTCAACTAATAGGTAGCATTTTTTGTTATTGTACCCCAACGTTATAAATGCAACCTATTAAGCTCACAGTAACGGCTCACAGATAATAAAGTTTTCTGTGCATCAGACTCGGTAGGTTAAGTGAGTTGCTTGGGCTCGCACGTTTCCGGTTTGACTGAAACGGTTTAATATTTTTTTACGGAGTGTCAAACCAAGAGCACGGGCTCCGTCCTTATGTTTGTCCAGGTAACTGTCATTATTTCCAGTTACCAGGTGTCATTTTTCCTTGCATATATTGCAACGGTGTGAAAGTTTAATCCCTCTCCACCCATCTTCCTCATAACCTTTACCTCATAACTCATTCTAGCCATGCCTTCCTCTTGAAGTTATCTTAGAGTTGATTTCGGGGCTTTTTTTTAGTGTCCCCGCGGCCCGGTCCTTGACCAAGCCTCCGCCCCCCAGGAAGTAGCCCGTGACAGCTGACTAACTCCCAGGTACCTATTTGCTGCTAGGTAACAGGGGGTATAGGGTGAAAGAAACTCTGCCCATCGTTTCTCGTTGGCGCCCAGGATCGAACCCAGGACCAGTGTGCTGTCCGCTCGGCCGACCAGCTCCTCCGCCTTGTTGTTTCAGATTTAGCTACTCGGAACGAAGTGTCTATGTAGCACGGGCTATGGTGAGCCCATAACGGTCCACCTTATCATCTTACCAGCCAGTCATCTTGTACAATTCCAAAACGGTGGTAGTTAATGGGGTACCTGGAGGGTCCAGGGTAGACTGGTTGGGAGGGGCTGTGGAGTGGGTAGTAGTGAGAGGGGGGGGGGGGTAGGGAGGTGCTGGTGAGGGAAGGAGAGACGCTGGGTGAGGGGCAGTACTTGCCTACGTGCACTTGTTCAACCTTCAGAGTTCCCGTGTTTATCTCTCAGAATGTTTGGTAACATGTTTATTGCTTGTGATGTGTGTCTGTGTATGTATTAACACGATGTTCTGAACGGGGTGAGAATAGCTTGAGCTACCTCATCCCTTTGTGTCTATTTTACCTCAATAAACTTGTTTCAATTTCTGAGTTCCCGAGCTGTGTATGTTATCTACCTCCACTTCTTTAACCTCCTTATTACATTTCACTTTTACTACTCGAACTCTTGCCCATTTGGGTACTCTGTTTTCACCTGTGTTTGTGCTGTTAATTCCAAAAGTCTGTCTTTTTTTTCCCCCTTGTTTGTTTCCCTAAGAAGTGGTGATCATTTGAGCGTACCAAATAACGTGGCTTTAATTACCTTGTTACTGTGATTTTATACGTGGGTTATGTCACAACATAATCTTCCTCTCATCTATCGTCGATGTATGAAATATAAATTGGAGGTCAGTTTATTAATTGACACCTCATTCGCCCTCTCCCTAACCTGGCAGCTGTAACCAGCTTAACAGTGTTGTTGTATTTTGACTGTCCTGTTTTCCAACTTCCCTTCTGCTGTCAACACCGCCAGTTTGGTCCTGTGCCCTCTCTGGCTCTCAACTCTCCCAAGTATTCCAACTTTCTCATGCCATTCCTTTTCCATTCCATGCCTCTAGCCTCGCAAAATTTCATCACTCCGCATTGCAATTCGCTTTTCACATCCTCTGCCCTTTCATTAGCCTTTTCCCTCTCGCCCCTCACCCCGTCAATTTTCCCAAGAGTGGACTGTAGGGGGATACGGGCTGCGTGTTGTTTATATAGCTAATCTTAACATTTTGCCTTTGGTGAGAGTCTGCTGCTCCCGGCCATTCTCGGTCGGGATCTCTCCTAACAGCTACTTGATCGACGGCGCACAGATCACTGGATCATTCAGCTACTTTATTGTGTTCAGTGTTCTTCATGTTCTTCAGACTCGGGTCGCAACCTATTATTGATAGTTTAGTTCATTCGTTATGCAGTCCATTTTGTTAGTGGCAGCGGGAAGGCGTTACAGATGCACCAATTATGCCCTGGAACTGATTCATCATGTTATACTTGTATAAAAATATATATAAATACTTTAGAGATTGTTTACTAGGTCGCTGCTAGAGTTTAAGACAAGAAATCAGATATAGGGTACTAATGCGGAAAAGCATTAATAGCCGTAGCATTAATGCGCCTAGCAGTGGTTACACCCAGAAGTCTGCTGACCTCATTGCTCCACCTGCTGATGTAGAGCTGACTTAATGTAAACTGTCAGCAGAACTATTCACACACACAGCGCCATTATACAATTGAATGCGAAAAAAGGTAGCTGAATTTAGTTGCTCCATCAATGGTGTATTAAGAAATGAGTGAGTAGCTTCATTCATAATGTTGTACTACCAGAATCCTAACAAAGTCTCCGAAGCTTATTCACTGCAGGTAATGTATGCACATGACTGTAAAGTTGCTCCCAGTTGGGTGGTTGGGTAAGTAACTGTGTGACTGACACAGATACAAACTGTCTTGTATTGAGACTGTTGTGGGCCACTTTTTGAATGATTCAAAAAAGACTATTGATGTGTGTGTGCGCGCGTATTACAACAAAATGTGTAACTAGCTTCACAAAATTAGTTACTTGCTTAGAACTACAGGGTTCAGTTCCTGAACTCATACTGCCTCTATAACCCTTTCCACTACCTCCCACAGGAATAGGTATGGGGTGCATAATAAATGACTTGACTTAAAACATTAATGACTAATAGTAATACTGGACAGTAGTAACGATGCTAATACCCTGTGCTAGTAGTTTATTTTACAATTAAAAATGTATGTATATGTCTTTTATCAAATTGAATGAATCTTTATTCATAATTTCGTAAGAAGCGGCCAAAAAAATAAGGGTTTAAAAGAACACTGACTCGTTGTCCACGGCGGTCGAGGTCTGGGGAGTGTGGCTTTCCTCGTGGCCTGGTCGACGGGCGACCCTGGACCTCGTAGTGTATCTTTCACTGAAGGACCCTTTTCAAGCTGTCGTGAGTGTAGAGTGACGACCTTGTGGTCCTTGAGGTTGTCGGCTCAGGTTATGAAAGGCGCACAGTTCTTGAGTTGGTGATAGTCGTCTCACATTAGTCTGGCCGATGAAGATGCGTCTCTCCTGTAAGCGTATCAAGAAAATGATAGTGTGCGTGCGTGCGCCCGCACCTAAATGTGCTAGGTCGAGAGCTAATTCTCACTACCCGGCCGACCAAGTTGTGGTTGTTGGGATTGTGGGGCTGGGTAGGAAGCTGGTGCTTCCCTTGAAGGAAGCTGGTGCTTCCCTAGACTGCACCAGCTATCGCAGCTGGTGTAGTCTTGGGTGCCAGGTTGAGACGAGCCAGCCAGTCAGGATTAGCCAAGTTTGTCTCCTAGTCTCCGCATGAGCAACTTGGCTGGAATAGAGTGGCGCAGAAACCAAACATTACGTTCATCGGGTGTTCCTTAAGTTTAAATCTGTTGTCGAGCCTTAATTCTCGAAGGCAAATTCATCCCATTCATCTATTTCGAGGGTATTGACCTGTCATCTGCGTGGAGTATGGCATCAAGTAGACGGGTAAATGTGGAGAGGGAGAATTGTTGACGGTGAGAGACTGAGTTTGGACAAGTTGGATGGGTGGCTGCTGGCGGTGCCTGACTGGTCTGCCCCCTTGGCTTCCTCCACTCCCAGCCCCCTTTGTCCAGATCTTCCTGCCTCGTATTTGGTCCCTGCTCCTCCACCGCCAGATGCACCACCCAGCCAACCCACTCACTTGTTATCCCCCTACACCATCCATCCCCCCCCCCCTCACATACTTTATGTACCGTCTTTATCGTGGCTGCTCTTAACGTTGTTCTCTGTCTCCCACTTTCATTTGGACTTATGAGAGCGCGCACATTTAAGACCAGTCCCTCGAGTCATTTTTTTAGTCGTAGGGAATGGAAGGAATTATCAGGGGGGAAAGTTCCAGGCCATTGCCACTATTTAGCACTTGGAATGGTGCCCAACCACTTAGACGGTCGGGGATTGAACGCCGACCTGTACGAAGCGAGACCGTCGCTCTACCGTTCAGCCCAAGTGGTTGCGTTTTCCAGTCGTAGACTATTTTGAAATGTTTCTGGAAATTCATTGTATTAAAGTGCGTGCAGAAACTTTATGCAACGAAGAGCATTAGGTGACAAAAGTGAAAGACCGTGTAAGTTACCCGAGGGAGAAATAGGCCAAGTAGCCGTCACAGACACCAATCACACGACACTAATACTTTCCCCGCCGTCCAGATTCTCTCTGTCAATCACACGAAAACACTAGCTTTCTTAAAGAAGCCACGAGGTCTGAGCACATTGTCATTGGCAATGTGCGCTCAGTTTTGCAAGTTTTGCGAGACGCTTGCTGATCCTGACAGACCTGAACGTACGAATGTGAGAATATGGTAAATGGCAGGAGGCTCATGATTGATTGATTAAGATTAAGCCAACTAGGAGGTGGCACGGGCATGAATAGCCCGTAAGAGTTGCTCATGTGAGCCTGTTCCTAATTATATCCGCCCAAACTTACTTATAAAGGTCTAATCTATGCTTGAAAGAATCCAGTGATCCCACGTGTATTATGTTACCCGGTAATTTGTTCCATAATTCGACGGCCGTTTCCAAATCAGTATTTACTCAGGTCTTTCCTGAATCTGAACTTGCCCAATTTATATCCATTCTCGTGTTATATTTTGAGGTGATATTTTAAACTTTATTTATATCCCCATTCATCTATTTTGTACTTCAATTTAATTTTTTTTAATTTTGCCCCGAGGGGCGAGTTTATTGGGCATTCTTTCAATCTTGTCACCCCAGTTGACAGATCAATTTCAGTGTATTCTAGTCTTAACAACACGCAAGTTCTGAGTATGTAGCTAAACCATTATTGTAACCAAACTTACATGACGGGTATTGATGAAGAGAACATATAGACGGAAAATTTTAACTGCCATTAATCTTTCATAAGAGCTAGCAAATCTTGAACCGTTATCCTATTAGCCTTGTGGATGTGACGTGTCTGAAATCTTGAAAGATATTCCAAACCAGCTTAGTCACTAAATATGATTTTCGAAACGCTATGCGTACTAGTGGCTTTAGGTATTGTATGTACTAAATCTTTAAATGCATTATGTATGTAACTCAATGGATGCACCTTTACCTAAATAATCTGAATCTGGATCTTGAGGTACCATCTTTATGCACTCAATAAGACATTAAACAAGACACTACCTCAGGTACAAATATAGTGTCTTATGTAGTGATGTTTCTTTTCAACGGCTGTTCTTGTGTTCCTGAAATTCAGGTTAATTATTCCCCCATGTTACACATTTCTCTCAGTCTCTCATTCACCAATCTTTCCTCATTCATAAGGAGAAACATCTCTCCTCATCGTGGTTTGGTACAAAAGAACAGCTGTGTAAAAGAAACGTCATTAATTCAGGTACAAACATAACTTTTATTTAGTCAGACATTTAACGATTCTTATAATTAGTGGAAAACCATCTGATTCTTTTAAAGTTAATGCTTCATTATTGTTAAAACTTGTAGGAACTGAGCTAGGTGCGATCTTAATCTCACCCTCTAGCATGCTGACATGTAATGTGTGTTCAATAATACACATTAGAACACTCAACAGCCACGAGACCATTACACAACATGTTTAAGATTACCCTTGTTTGCATCTCTTGTTTAGTGGTTAACGGGTTTAGTAATAAACATGTTAATAAAAGGTACTATACGTTTTTAGTGAACTATGATGAAGATACAATACAGTCTCGCCACTCTTCTCTCTCACGAAAAC
This sequence comes from Procambarus clarkii, assembly GCF_040958095.1. Classification (NCBI taxonomy): domain Eukaryota; kingdom Metazoa; phylum Arthropoda; class Malacostraca; order Decapoda; family Cambaridae; genus Procambarus; species Procambarus clarkii. Next base: position 27,771,725 of record NC_091172.1, read on the forward strand.
TTTGGCAGTTTCTCCTAATATTGTCCCTTTTTTCCTTCATCTTAACTTGTGTTTATGGTGTTGGCTTGACGCTGTGGTAAAGAAGCTTGCTAGGAGCTTTTGAGTTATCGTGGTGTTACGTGGCTTTCAAGACGGTGCTAGGCGTTGGAGGAGACTGGTAGTAGCAGCATTGAAATTGGTCGAGGCGGTGTTGAGGTTGGCGGAGGCTGTGGCGAAATTGGCGTAGTTGGCATTGGGTTTGGCCACGTGACGCGTGTTTACTCTGGTGGCGGGAGAGACCAGGAGGTGGTCTCTACCGGGGAGAGGTCTCTCCGGAGGAGGACCAGAACCGTGTTGGGTGTATCGCCCGTGAGAGGGGATGAGGAAACCCCTCTTCGTTAGGGGAATGGGCAAGATCCGCAGGAAACGAGGGGTTTGGCTTGGCAGGAGGATAAATGAGGAGAGATTGTGAGAGATGTGTAACGTGGGGGAAGATAATGCTCTCGTGGTAGTTGTGGGAAGGAAAAGGAGGCGCTCTGTGGCGGGATTATGGTTCGGGCGGAATGAAAGCTCTGCGGAGGAGTGCTGTGGTGTGAATGAAGATTGAGGGAGAGTCGAGGAAAGGGCAGGACGAGAGGACGGAGGGGAATAGCATGGTCCTGTAAGGTGTGGTTGTTGTACGTAATCCAGGTTGGGTGTAGGGGCCATGTGCCCCCCCCCCCCCCATGACTGTTGACGGTGGCCACTCCTGGTGAGTCAGCTTGGTAGCCTGGTGGACCAGGCTCCACCCACCATGACAGACTTCACACCTGTTTGAATGAACCGAAATTGCCATCCATCTTTTTCTGATCTCTATAAAATGTGTTCATTTTTCTTAGTGTGTGTTTTGCAAATTAATGTTCTTTGATTAATGTGTAAAGTGCTTTAATTAAAACCTGTTTACTCGATGTTAACATTCAGCATTTTCTTTCCAGGTAAGACGGCGTGTGTTGGGTAGAGCCGTCTCCCATCAAGGGCGTGAGAGTGAGTGGTGTGTTGTGTACCCTAGTGAGTGACGCTGGTGGTGCCCCAGCGAGCAGTCAGGTGGTGTAGTGCTCCCTCCCTATCAGGCCAGCCCGCGCCACTTGCGTTACAGGTGCCCCCCCTGGTGGTATTATAGTAGTGAGGTGTTAAAGTGGTGATCCAAGTGGTCACTTAAGTGCTCATGTGGACGTGATCTAGCCCCTTCTACCTGCTTGTATCATAAGCGACCTTTGGTTGCCGCTGGGATGAAGAGGCCCGTGTCTGAAGTGTACTGCGCCTCGCCATACCTCGCTGTTCAGCAGCTGCAGGCCGCCGTGCCCCCTCCGCAGGGCGCCGTGCCCCCTCCGCAGGCCACCCACGTGCCCTATACCCTACATCAGAGCCTTGCGCCTGCCTTCACGCCGGCGTTCACCCACTCCCTCACGCCGGTAACTGTGAGCCCGGCTCTCGCGCCCTTGTCCGTGAGTCCAGCACTCACCCACTTCACTCCCATGATGCACTTCATTCACGATCAGGTAGGACGCATTTGCCCCGCTCATATTGCTCCGTACTCCCACCTCTGCATTCTCTTCTCTAATTTGTACTAGAGCAGTAGAGTAGCGTAGATGTAGTTTGGTATTTATTAATCCTCAGAGGGGGGATAACATGAATTGTATAATTATTGTGTACGTTCCCGATTATGAGCGCACACGCGGACGCGTTGTGTTCTGAACACTGGGGTGTGCAGGTGTTACAGGGGGTGGCGGGGGGGGGGGGGTCGTAGCGTGATTGGAGCCCATTTATCTGTTTGGCCAGAGATTAAAGGGTTTTCAAACTTAATAACTGAAGAATGGCTTAATATGTTTGGGCAGCAACTTGGGGAACTTATGGCAGGGGTGCCAAACTTTATGTTCTCGGGTTGTACGTCTCTTAATTTGTATCTGGTATGTAAAGTGTAGTTAGAAGCCTTTTATGTTGCCTTCGGGCTTGCTTAGGCCATCATTTTCCTTTTATCTTGAATACTGTAATGTCACATTTATAGTGTTATGATTTCAGTAGACTGTACTCCACTTCATATAGTCTAGGGTAGCTGCACTAATGCAGATGTACCTCATGTATTAATACAAAAGTTAAGATTTCACATGACAAATCTCCCTGCGTTGCGTTTTTATTCTCGCATATTTTGATAGATTCTCTTCCCAACAAATCATAAACCTGTAGGTTGATCAAGGTACTTTGCCAGGCAAATTTTTGGGACCCTCCCATCTTGGTTTAAGCTATGCCTCTCATCTATTTATTGTTTATGTGATAAATGATATTTTTCCGATATAGCTCGAAAGCAGTTGAATTAACAAGTTGCTAGAAAGTTTGAGTGTAGCAATTTTTCGTTATATTTCTGTATTATATCTTAGCAAGTAGTTCGTTAAATTGACTGATGTCTTAGCGAGTAACTAAGCGAGTAAGTACATAATTGTTATTGGTGGTGGTGGTAGCGTAGACGAAGTACATACCTGGTAACATTATCCCCGGACCGTCAGCCCTCTGTATTCCTCCCCGGACCGTCAGCCCTTGGTATTCCTCCCCGGACCGTCAGCCCTCTGTATTCCTCCCCGGACCGTCAGCCTCATCCTGTTAATGAAGTAACTGCAGGAGTAGTCAACATGTACGGTAGAGCGCGCGTAGTGATGGGTCCCCTGACACTGGCTTGGCCCCCCAGCTCCTTCCCAAGTCGGTGCTTTCACGTGTTTGGCAGAGTTCTCCATTATTAAATGGCGATCATCGCCTCGCGCGGAGAACACCATCTCTGATGAGTTTATACTGATTACCCGATGTCAATAATTATAGAGGTGGCTAAAGTAATGGCTAGTAAAGTAGCAACGAATCTTGTCAGTAAATGTCTATGTTCGGGGACGTGATTGAGGAGTCAGGCTGTAGGAGCAACAGGTGGTAAGGGGCAGGTTTCTAGTCCGTGGCTTCTCGCAGGCGTTTGGGCCGTTATCGCGGAGGCGGGTGTCAGTCTCCCAGGTGTTTGATAGTGATCTCCTTGTCTTGACGATGTGCGAGGATGACAGACCTGGTTGGGGCAGGGCGAAGATGATGTGCAGGGAGAGAAAATTAAATTGAGGGAAATGGGAACTCTGTATATGTGAGGAAAGTAGAGGAAATTAAATCTAAATTAAGGGAGAAGAGATGGAGAGGACGCGGAGGAGGAGGTAGATGAGCAGCATCAGTAAAAAAAGACACACCCTCCTGTTATTTATCTCCAGTTTGTTTAAAGGCTCATCTGTGCCTGCTCCTTGGGAGTTAAGGGATTGGAACTGTGATGGACTAAGTATTACGGTGCCGTTGGTCGGGCCGCGAACTCCATTTTCACGGATGCAATGCGAGCAAGTTGCAGGAGATAAACTTTTATAACTTAATTACAGATTAATACGAGCTCATAACTTGATTTTGGCGTAACTTGTGTCGTGTGGAGGCTGATGACAAAGTTACTGGCAAATGAAACAAAGTGTCAGGTGACATTGTTGATAGAACCGTTTCACAGCCTGGGCAGGGGCATGGTTTATTGTCAGGCCTGAGTGAGTGCTGGTTTATGTTATTGCAATCCATACATGGTATATGCTTGCGTAGTTTCTGTTAACACGAAACATTCATGTTGTTAGCAGTGTCATTTTTTATTAGTAATTGCTTGAGTCCAAACGGTGTTGGCTTGTTTTCCCATGCGAAACATGACAACATGCGCCAGTAACAGGAGCAGCAATTTTGTTGTAGATATATATATATATGTACGTACGTTGTAACAAGCTGTTTGCAGGTACAGTTTGGTGATGGGATTGGCTCCGGCACCAGATGTGGTTCGTGGGAGAGACTGGTCATCACACTCCTGCACTTGAACACACACACGTGGAGGATAACAATGTGTTGAACAAAAATTCACGGTCAATGAGGGTGAAATTCGGTTGACATTCAATTTAGTGATCGATTAACTTAATTTAGTTTAAGTTTTGGCCAATTTTGCTTGGGAGTTACGAGGTCGAAGAAAGTACGAGGTCGCCTGGTAAAATCTCGATTCGAGGTCGCCTGGTAAGATCTCGATACGAGGTTAGCTTGCACCCTGCTCTTCGCCCCCAGAACGGGGGACCCCAAACTTGTCAGAAAAATATAATTAATAGGGAAACCTCAACCTTTTACACTCTCCCCTTCCCTCCCTAACCATCTCCCACCGCCATCCCATCCCTCTCGCCTCACGCTGTCACTCCTCCTCCCCCTCCATCCCTTCCCCTTCTATATGCTCCCTAGGCCTACGTTTTATTTTATTTATTTTTAGCATGGCCTAGTTAAGATTCAAATGCAATATGATCAGTCAACATGCCTCGTCCCTTTAACTTTCCCTTCTTGGGATACCACCTTTTCGTTGTGGCGAGGACGACCTGGTCGACGACCGGGCCGCGGGGTCGCTGAGCCCCGGAATCACCTCAAGGTAAGGGAGGACTGCGTGCTCCAAAGATGCTGAGGGGACAGTTGAGTGTGGCTTGAGCCTGTCTTCCGGTCATAGGTTAGATGACAGAGACTCTTCAGTTGAGCCTTGGTTGTGTTGGGCAACTCTAGTAGTTGTAGCGCCTCTAGCATCATCATCTTCTGTTAGCGAACACAGCAGAAATGGGTGAATCTAGCCCAGAAAGGTAGATTCATTTTGTGTTTATACGGAGGTAATGACCTGGTTTTTACAGTGCCTAATCAGTTTCGCAAGTGACAGACCTTCGGGTTTGTCACTTGCGGCTCTCCAGGGCAGGTCCACAGACGCCTCGCATTGTGGTGCTCCGCCTCAGCCGTCTGTCTATCTGTGTCTGTCTGTCTGTCTTCATGCAGGTGCTTGGCTCGTTTGTCTTCGTCCACCTGCTCTCTCTCTCCCCCTTTCTGTCCCGTTCCTCTCACCACCACCCGCCCTTCCCCATCCCTTAGCACGGTGGAATGGGTTGCCATCAACCGTTTTTCATGGCACCCCAGCTCACCTCACTGCCACCTGCATGCAAGAGCCGGTTGCTTACCCCCCCCCCCAATCCCCGCCACCTTTTCCTGCTTCTGGGGAAACCGGTTCTTTAGCCATTCACCCGCACCCTATCACCCGTCTGCACTATTACTGTTCATCCACTACTACTACTACTACCACCACCACCACCCGCGGTTCGGCCCGTTCCACCCGCGGTTCGGCCCGTTCCACCCGCGGTTCGGCCCGTTCCACCCGCGGTTCGGCCCGTTCCACCCGCGGTTCGGCCCGTTCCACCCGCGGTTCGGCCCGTTCCACCCGCGGTTCGGCCCCTTCCACCCGCGGCAGAACACACACACACACACTTCCTCCTGAAGACTGGTGATGTGAGTCCTTTACTTCCCCGCCATACAGATGAGACGAGCATTGAGCGGGCGAGTGCGCGTATCTGTTTCTATTTAATATTCTTTTTTATTTCCTGCTTATTCTTCTTCCCTTTCTCATTTTTTTTCTTTTCGGGGCAAAGGCATCGGCTGGCCCCGTCGATGACCGGGAGACAAAACACGTCCCGCTTGCACGCAGAATCCTCGGATATATTTTGCCCTGTTCGTCTGCTTTTCTCCCGGTAAACAAAAACAATACTTTTTTATGGTCTTATAAAGGCCATTTCTGTGGTATGATCTGGAAAACCAAAGCAGGTTTTGATTCTGGATTTTCTGAAATTTACGCGTATAGTGAATTTGTTTGTGATATAAATTCAGGTAATTGTTGCAAAGTAACTTGCGGTTCGGATTTGTGACGCATCATCTGAATTTCCGTCTCAGGGAATTTTCTCCTGCTGGATGTACTTGGCGAGGCCTCCGTCCCATCTTAACGCCTGTCTCTTGTTGGTCAGTGCCACGCCCTTCACTACTGGCTCTTGTTGGTCAGTGCCACGCCCTTCACTACTGTCTCTTGTTGGTCAGTGCCACGCCCTTCACTACTGTCTCTTGTTGGTCAGTGCCACGCCCTTCACTACTGTCTCTTGTTGGTCAGTGCCACGCCCTTCACCGCTGTCTCTTGTTGGTCAGTGCCACGCCCTTCACCACTGTCTCTTGTTGGTCAGTGCCACGCCCTTCACCACTGTCTCTTGTTGGTCAGTGCCACGCCCTTCACCACTGTCTCTTGTTGGTCAGTGCCACGCCCTTCACCACTGTCTCTTGTTGGTCAGTGCCACACCCTTCACCACTGGCTCTTTTTGGTCAGTGCCACGCCCTTCACTACTGTCTCTTGTTGGTCAGTGCCACGCCCTTCACCCCTGTCTTGTTGGTCAGTGCCACGCCCTTCACCGCTGTCTCTTGTTGGTCAGTGCCACGCCCTTCACCACTGTCTCTTGTTGGTCAGTGCCACGCCCTTCACCACTGTCTCTTGTTGGTCAGTGCCACGCCTTTCACCCCTGTCTCTTGTTGGTCAGTGCCACGCCCTTCACTACTGTCTCTTGTTGGTCAGTGCCACGCCCTTCACTACTGTCTCTTGTTGCCTCGTGCCACGCCCTTCACCACTGTCTCTTGTTGGTCAGTGCCACGCCCTTCACCACTGGCTCTTTTTGGTCAGTGCCACGCCCTTCACCACTGTCTCTTGTTGGTCAGTGCCACGCCCTTCACCACTGGCTCTTTTTGGTCAGTGCCACGCCCTTCACCGCTGTCTCTTGTTGGTCAGTGCCACGCCCTTCACCGCTGTCTCTTGTTGGTCAGTGCCACGCCCTTCACCGCTGTCTCTTGTTGGTCAGTGCCACGCCCTTCACCGCTGTCTCTTGTTGGTCAGTGCCACGCCCTTCACCGCTGTCTCTTGTTGGTCAGTGCCACGCCCTTCACTACTGTCTCTTGTTGGTCAGTGCCACGCCCTTCACTACTGTCTCTTGTTGCCTCGTGCCACGCCCTTCACCCCTGTCTCTTGTTGCCTCGTGCCACGCCCTTCACCCTGCAGGCAACAAACAGAGCCCCGGCCACAGCTTTTCTTACTGTTGTGTCTGGCAGTTTGCCTCTCTTATGGTACTACTCCAACACTTCCTTTCTTCCCTCTCTCCTCGTTGTCCACTCCTTAGCCTCTCCCTCGTTCTCCACTTTCTTCCCTCGTTCTCTCCCTTCTCCCCCTATCCCCGCTCTCCCCTATCCCCGTTCTCCCCCTCTCCACCCTCCCCTCCCTTCCCCTCCACAATCCCCCCTCCCTTCCCTCCACCCTCCCTTCCCCTCCCCCCCTCCCTTCCCCTCCCCCCCTCCCTTCCCCTCCCCCCTCCCTTCCCCTCCACCCTCCCTTCCCCTCCACCCTCCCTTCCCCTCCACCCTCCCTTCCTCTCACCTCTCCCACTATCTCCCTTGTTCACTACTCTCTTCTAACCATCAAGACCATCTCCTCCCCCCCTCCCCTTCCAAGGCGGCTTCTTGGCACTCAAAGTACCTTGTTACGGCCGGTTCGAGGTAGGGTGCACCTTCAAGTTCTCCATTACTAAAACTTGAGCGAGTGAGACAGCGTGAGATGCAGATACAAATGGGGGAGGGGGGAGAGCGATAGAGACAGTGAGAGAGCGATAGATAGAGAGAGAAAGCGCGCGATAGAGAACGATCGATATATATATATATATATATATATATATATATATATATATATATATATATATATATATATATATATAATATGCAATTGACGATCACGAAACACTTAATGATCGTTTATATGCGGAAAATCCACAGAGAAATGGAAGAGAGAGATGAACGTTTCGGCCGATCTGGGCCTTTGTCAACACCGGATTGAAAGAAATCACAATATATATATATATATATTGTGATTTCTTTCTTATATATATTGAAATATATATTTTATGTGGGATCAATGAGGCTTTTTCTTTAATCTTTTATTCTTGCCGCTTAAATCCTTCTGACCACTCTATCCATACCTTTTTCTGGTTAATTCTTTCCCAGGAGATGGTGCATTCTAGAGGTAAAAGTAAGTAATTTGCAAGAGAAGCTCTTATCCAGTATGACTGTATAGTAGGTCCAGGGGAATAACAAGTTACGTAGGAAGATGGATAATCAATTTCCTGTCAGACCGATTGCACAGAGTAAAACAAAAGTAAACCAAACTGAGTCTATCTAGAGCACAGTGGAACACCATGACCCCCCAAGGCACAGTCCTTGCTCCAATACTCTCTCATCTTCAGATCACACCAGGAAAAAAGTCATCTTTCATGTCATCCTTTGCAGGCTATGCCGAGTTTAAGTTCAGCATGAAAATCACATCTCTCTGAAAACTAAAATTAAAAACTGATATCATCAGTCTTCAACTGTGCAACATGAAATGCGATCAATCCAGATACTTTGATACAGAAAATTAGAACTTAATCGAAATGCAGGATATATTACCCAATCATCTCATTGAAGGAAAACTACACGTGAAGGGATCTAGGAATAATTATCTTCAGATTAGTGAGGATAACAAAGGCAGCATCAGGCAGGAAAATGATAGTGTGGATTATCATCAGAACACCTTTGAGGTGAGGGAGGCTGGAGCAGTATTCAAGAATTTAGAATAAAGGGATATACAGTATAATGTCCAGAAGTTTTTAAGTAGCCATGTCCATGGCATAGGTGTTAATTGCCTTAACGGCTTTGGAGAACGTAGAAGATGTGTGAATTAATGTTTATTGTGTTTAAACTGTGACTTAAAAAGATTCTATTTTTCCTGTTCTCCAATTAATTTATCTGCTGTATCTTGCTGATTGTATAAATAATTTTCCCAGGAGATGGGGGGGGGGAACCTACAACAATTTGCCTAACTCCTTGGTACCTGTTTACTGCTAGGTGAACACACGCATCAGGTAAAAGAAAACTGCTCAAAAGCTTCCGCCTCGCTTCTCCCTACCTTCTTCCACCCCTGTGTACTACCAATGTATAGAGCCGAGTCCTGTAAAGAGGTGCGGTGTCCCCTTGAGTGTGTTGTAGTAGACCTTAGATGACAGGTACAAGTGTGTCTTTGTGTGGCAGTGTTCTAATACTGTGAAGTGTTGATTGATGATAAAGATTAAGCCACCCAAGAGGTGGCACGGGCATGAATAGCCCGTAAGTGGTACAATTTTTTTTTCCCAGTGTTCTGAGGTTGCATTTAACCATCAAGCTGTTATCGTGGGGGAGGATACTGCTTCACAGTCTTTATGAGGGTGCCCAGCAGCTGGACACCTTTGTTGACCAGGAGAGTGGCTGTGTTGATGGCTTCAGGGTGGCCACTGCATGATTCAGGAACTCTTAAAGCTCTTCTAAGGTCATTGGTTGCTTCACATTCCAGAAGATAGTGAAGTAATGGCTTTTCTGTGACAGTTTGGCAGAAGATGCACTCTCTCTCTGTCGGGGTTCACCAATCTCCCAGTTGCATCTGTAACCTAGACGTAGTCTATATAACCTAACTGCTATTTCCCTGTGGATTCCTTTTGGGATATTTAACCTTTCTAATTTGGTTGCCTGAAGATACCATGTTGCAGATGGCGAACCTTCAGCTATTCTCTGGTGTAGGTCGGCTTTGTTGAGATGTGAGAGTTTTTTGGTGATGATGTTTTTTATGTTCTCTAGGCTGGGTGTGAAGTGTTGGTGGCCCGTGGCTTTAATAGCGAGTGAGAGTTGTGATGTAGAGACGGAGTGGCGTGTTGTGATGCCGTGTTGTAGGAGCGGGTGTAGTGTTCCGGCCTGCAGGGTGGTTGATGGATGGTAGCGATGCTCCAGCACGCTCCACTCGACCAGGCTGTAATGTGGTACCGCGCCTTCCCTTACCTATTGGCTGCGTCCACGCGGCCGGCCTCCGACCGGGCCTCCGACCGGGCCTCCGACCGGGCCTCCGACCGGGCCTCCGACCGGGCCTCCGACCGGGCCTCCGACCGGGCGTTGATCAGGTTGGTGGCCTGGTCAATCACCAGAATGTTGGACGCGGCTCCTCGTAACCTGATGTATGAATCACAACTTGGTTGATCAGGTTTCCTTTGGAGGTGTTTATCGAGTTGTCTCTTGAACACTGTGAGGGGTCGGCCAGTTATGCCCCTTATGTGTAATGGAAGCGTGTTGAACAGTCTCGGGCCTCTGATGTTGCAACCCATCCTCCGAATTGACAGTACGTTTTAATACTAAGTGTAATAAGTACATTTCCTGACTCATACATAGTACATAATTGCACTTATGGGGCTGTTACATTTACCTCCCCATTTTTGGAGGACGGTCTGGATGTTGATAGAGTTCTCTCTGAGTACCTATTGCACCTCTGCATTTTGACGTCTTGATCTCGTTGTTATTTCCGTGTACAGGTTTTGAACCGGTTCCACTAATATGAGTGGATGCTAGCAGTAAAGGATCTTAGCATGCTCTCCAGGTCAGCAATTTCTCTAGCTTCCTTGAATGGGAAGTTATTGTGTTAACAGCAAGAGCTGTTAACAGAAGAGTATCATTGTATTGCATCCCTTGTTTGAAAGATTCTTGTTATCCATCTTGTCATTTTTCTTCTAGTTGTGACAGCTACTTTATTGTGTGCTGGCTGCTTCCTCACCTATGTTCTCTCTCTCCCTCCCTAGGTTCTTTCCCCCCCCTCTCCCTACAACCCACACCTGTGTTCTCTCTCTCCCTACCGAGGTTCTCCCCCCCACCCCACACACCTGTGTTCTCTCCAGGGCGGTGAGAGGCCCCTTGACCCCAGGCAGAGCTCCGTCCCCCTTGACCCCAGGCAGAGCTCCGTCCCCCTTGACCCCAGGCAGAGCTCCGTCGCCCTTGACCCCAGGCAGAGCTCCGTCCCCCTTGACCCCAGGCAGAGCTCCGTCCCCCTTGACCCCAGGCAGAGCTCCGTCCCCCTTGACACTAGGCAGAGCTCCGCCCCTTTGACACCACCGTGCTGAGCCACCTCACCTCAGCTCGTGTCAAGACACAACCGGCACCCGTCACCAGGTCTTCCTCCCTATCACGCATCTAAACTCGTAACTCTCACTTCTCATTCCAATCCCAACCTCCTTTTTCCACCACGGCGCCTCATTTCTCACACCTTCATATTCGTCCTCCGCCCACGCCTGGTGAGGGCCCCTCCGCCCACGCGTGGTGAGGGCCCCTCCACCCACGCGTGGTGAGGGCCCCTCCACCCACGCGTGGTGAGGGCCCCTCCGCCAACGCCTGGTGAGGGCCCCTCCGCCCACGCCTGGTGAGGCTCCTCCGCCCACGCCTGGTGAGGGCCCCTCCGCCCACGCCTGGTGAGGGCCCCTCCGCCCACGCCTGGTGAGGGCCCCTCCGCCCACGCCTGGTGAGGGCCCCCGCACTCGTCTGTTCTGGCACAGTGCACCAAACACGCTCTGCTCCTCCACTCTGCCAGCCAGGATCCTGGTGCCTCGTTGCCTCGCTTCACAATTGCCTACATCTCATCTAAATTAGTACATCCGACACCCAACTCATCCCGTTCCTCGTTTTCCTTCACCATTTCGCCTCCCATTCCATCTCCCCCAGACCCCTTTCATCGTCCTTCATTTCCCCTTCCATTCTAACGACGCAGTATCCACTAGACCTACGGTAGATAATGTGTGTTTCACGCTGGCCATCGAGGACATGTATAAATATATAAATGTGTATTATATGCTAGTTAGCATTGTAACAATAAGATAATAACAATATTTGATAAAAAAAAAAATCCCTCCACCTTCCTCTCGTTCCCTCTACCCCCCCCCCCCCCTCCCTTTCCCTTCTCTCTACCCTTCATATCCTTTTGTAGTGGATATGTGGGCCCACGGGCAGCTGCAAGCAACAGTCTGTTGAACCTAGGTAACACAAGTCAAACCCGGCCCCAAGCCGGGGTTGGGGAGAACAAAAACAACTCTCGAGACCCCCTCTAGGTAAGACCCAGGTAAGCCCCATCCTTCTTCTACCCCTGTTATGTGCTCAGTCTGGTTGTACAGTCCCCTCCTCCTCTCCCTCCTGTGGTCTTCCCCGCCCCTGTGTTGTTGTTGTTATAGATTCAGTTACTCGGAACAAGTTGCAAGTAGCACGGGCTATGATGAGCCCGTAACTTACCTGGCACAGGAGCAGGGCAATTAGCACGGGCTATGGTGAGCCCGTAGTGGACTTACCTGGCACAGGAGCGGGGCAAGTAGCACGGGCTATGGTGAGCCCGTAGTGGACTTACCTGGCACAGGAGCGGTGCTGTGTGCCTCCACCGCCCCTGTGATCGTGGTGGAATTTTATAGCAAGGCGTGAAAGGTAACCATATTAGAGTTGCCACTCGGGCATTAAATGGATAACCATTGGTCGGTGATATAGCCGGCTGGCCCCGGGGCTCACTGGGTTATATGCACCAGCCAATTGCTGCAAGAAAATAAGGATTTATAAACCGTAGTTTGAAGCAGGGATGTTGCTCTTGGCACAAACTGTGTGTCGTTAAAACCTGTGTCCTGATTTTAGATTCTTTTATTAACTTAGAAATCAAACTAAGCAGAACTGTTTGCCCAATTGTATTATATCTTTGATGCTGCTGTTTTATGAAATAAAAAATGTACGCGTTAAAATTAATGTGCAAAGCGAAACTGAACCTTGGTGTGGGTGCCATTTTGGTCGCGGGAGGCCAAAGATGGTCTCGTCAAGATTAAGTGGATGGTTGGGAAAATATCCCCCGACCCATTATTTATATTAGGTAATCTTGTCGTGTTTCCGACGTAAGGGCGAGGACCGTCGGGAATGTGAGGGAAGAGTTCAAGTGTCTTTAAAGCAGGCAAGTTGGCACTTGAGGCGCTACATAAAAGCGCGATTATGCAAGTGGGAGGAGGGCCTCGTATCGATATCTAGTCTTGCGCGCCGTCAAGTGAATCGGGGCACAGTTTGTTTTGGGGGTGGGCGAGAGTGGGGAGGGGGCTCCAATGTGGCCACCTGGGAGGGGAAGCGGCTTCACGGTGGCCACCTGGGATAGGAGGAGATGGAGAGTTGTAGTGGATATGTGTGTACCTGCGGGCCGTTCCAAGCATCAGCCTGTTGGACCAAGTTAGGGGGAATAGAACCCTCTGCAGGTAAACTGCAGAGGGTTCAGTTTAGAGGGGCACGCGTCAGTTTAGAGGGGCACGCGTGATTACCATTTTAGTAACTGAATACATTACCCATTACTCAAACATTCCGGGGTATTCAAGCCTGGTAACGCTATAGAGATGCTTCCGCTGGTTGTAGCGTTGACGGGGAAGAAACTACGTTTCCTCGGGCTAATGCCTGTGTGGAGGGGAGGGGGGTTAAGAGAAGCAGTAGAAGCTGCTGCTGTGGGGGTTGACCAGTCGCTGGTGTTTGGTGTTGCTCCGCCACGCTTGCCCATCGCTCTTCATTAACAGTTTCCGTTACAGCTGGCGTGCATCGCAATAATGGGCTGGGAGGCGGAATGTGCGCGCTCTCCGCCCTCCTCTGGGGGGCGGCGGTGGCGTCGCCTCTGGGGGCCTCCGCACGCACAGCACTTAACGTGGCTGGCAAATATTAGCTGGGGAAGAGCAGGATGTGCTCGGGGAAATGTGGGGGATGATTATCTCTTATGTAACCCCCCCCCTCCCTCACCACCGCTTGGTGTGTGTGTGTGTCTGTGTCTCTGTCTGTCTGTGTCTGTCTGTCTGTCTGTCTGTCTGTCTGTCTGTCTGTCTGTCTGTCTGTCTGTCTGTCTGTCTGTCTGTCTGTCTGTCTGTCTGTCTGTGTTTACTAGTTGTGTTTACTAGTTGTGTTTTTACGGGGGTTGAGCTTTGCTCTTTCGGCCCGCCTCTCAACTGTCAATCAACTGTTTACTAACTTTTTTTTTTTTTTTTTTTTTTTCTCTCTCTCCACCACACACACACACACACACCAGGAAGCAGCCCGTGACAGCTGACTAACTCCCAGGTACCTATTTACTGCTAGGTAACAGGGGCATTCAGGGTGAAAGAAACTTTGCCCATTTGTTTCTGCCTCGTGCGGGAATCGAACCCGCGCCACAGAATTACGAATCCTGCGCGCTATCCACCAGGCTACGTAGGCCCCAGGCCTACGAGGTCTGTGTGTGTGTGTGTGTGTGTGTGTCTGTCTGTCTGTCTGTCTGTCTGTCTGTCTGTCTGTCTGTCTGTCTGTCTGTCTCCCCCCCCCTCTCTTCCATGCCGTTTCTCTTGTTCTACCTCGGAGTGCCTAAAAAAAAATGTGAACACTATCTCTTCTAGTTTAACTTTGGCTTCCTGTTAGCTCCCTACCGAGTTCAGGATCCGGGAAACGCTTCAAGTTAGAATAATATTGAGTTTCTGAGTATCCCGTGACATAGTTGTGCCACTAGAAAAACAAATATTTACCATTCGTTCTATCAAAACACACTTGATGGGGTTTCTCTGCCATATTTGTAACGCCTCTACGTGTTACAAATATCCAAAATGAGGGAGCCGGTCGGCCGAGCGGACAGCACGCTGTACTTGTGGTCCTGGGATCAATCCCAGGCGCCGGCGAGAAACAATGGGCAGAGTTTCTTTCATCCTATGCCCCTGTTACCTAGCAGTAAAATGGGTACCTGGGTGTTAGTCAGCTGTCACGGGCTGCTTCCTGGGGGTGGAGGCTTGGTCGAGAACCTGGCCGCGGGGACACTAAAAAGCCCCGAAATCATCTCAATATAACGTTAGAACTACTTGACAGTTGTTGTTGATACAATTTACCTTCCTGTTGTCATTGGGAGGTGAAGCCTCCTGGTGGGCATTTGTCAAATCTGGTTAAACCTTCTTGGGGGTGGGGAAGTGACAAGTGACGGTAGGACCTTAGAGTTATCGTCACAGAGAATAAGCATAACTCTCTTGCCAGGAGTTACTGCCAGTGGTCAAATTGAATTCCTGGTTCTTGATACGTTTTCATCAGTGGAACCTGCAATGGGTCTCTTTATGGTAATAAATATTGTATGTTTATATTCGGGGTTTAAAGTTGGTGAGTTACTCGTTCATATTTTGTTCTGGCAGCGTTTAACTTTAGCGGTTTAAGATTGTATTTTTTTACATCTGTTACTTTGATGTATTGGATTATAACAAGCTGGAACATTACTTTTTATGTAGAACTTTCAGTAGTCTGTAGCAGAGGTGCCTTTGTGTGTAGTACAGGTACTTGAAATTAATCAGTTGTTTCCCCCGAAGGGATTTTCTGTAGTGACACTAGGAAGCTAATTGCTGTACTAGGACCACTCGGTCCCCGGCCGGCAGTTTTTATAATACTACCTGTGTTTAATATGCTCACCGTCGGGGGATGGGGAACGTATATGCTCACCGTAGGGGATGGGGGAACGTATATGCTCACAGTAGGGGATGGGGAATGTATATGCTCACCGTAGGGGATGGGGAACGTATATGCTCACCGTAGGGGATGGGGAACGTATATGCTCACCGTAGGGGATGAGGAACGTATATGGTCACTGTAGGGGATGGGGAACGTATATGGTCACCGTAGGGGATGGGGAACGTATATGGTCACCGTAGGGGGGCGTATGATCATCGTAAGGGGGGGGGGGGAGCAACTACAAGAATCAAGAGAGATTTGAGCGTATATAATTGCAAGACTAACTGCAGCTGGTGCGTAAAGGGGTAACATCGGGAACCACCACCACCCCTGGTAGCCCAGACCACTAACTAGGAGCCCTGGTCAGAGACCGGGCCGCGGGTGTGTTGATCCTGCCAACAACGGTTAAGTACCCAATACGGAAGGTCAAGAAAAGGTCAATAAATGCTGCACTGTTCTAGTAAGTGTGGAAGCCAACTTCATCCACAGCAGGCCAGTTACGACGAAGAATTCAAACGTCAAAATAAATTATATTTCAAGTGGTATAATAAAGCTAGTAGTTGTTAGTTTAGTCATTGCACCCCATACCTATCCCGAGGGCGATGGTGGAAAAGGGTTATAATGGGCTCAGAAAGCTAATGGGCGACAGAAGACCTCGGGTCTTAATAGTTGACCAGACCACACACTAGAAGGTGAAGGGACGACGACGTTTCGATCCGTCCTGGACCATTCTCAAGTCGATTGTGAATGGTCCAGGACGGACCGAAACGTCGTCGTCCTTTCACCTTCTAGTGTGTGGTCTGGTCAACTTAATTTAGCCACGTTATTGTGACTCATCGCCTGCATTAGTTGAGGCGGTGAGTCACAATAACGTGGCTAAAGTTGACCAGACCACACAGTTGACTTAGACCCGAGTTGTCCACGGTCATTAAACAAGCAATGCAGCTTCTCGCGTATTACAGCAATACCACGTTTAAAGAAAAGTTACTTAAATAATAAAATACATGGATTAACACGATGTTTCAATATATACTACCTGGCCTCTGGCCGGGCTTGGGGAAAGCAACAACTCCCTGAACCCAATCAAGCAAGTATAATGTTAGGGACCGGATTGGCTGGCGTTAGACTTGGTGTTAAATGAGAGGTGATGACACGTGCTCACCTGTTTAGCCACGTGTTCACCTGTTTAGCCACGTGTTTACTGTTTACCTGTGTCTGTTCCCAGAGTTCTTTTACTCGAGCTGGGTCAGGGTCAGGCGTGTTCATTACAACCGGGTTGGTCCGGCACTTCCTGCAGGAAATTGTCGAATTGTTTCTTGAAGACGTCCACTTTTGTGCTGTGTACATCTTTACCCTTCGAGACACCTCTGTGTCATAATATTAGTGTAGAACTATATTTTGGAAGAGTAGTTGTAGTTGGTACTGTGTTCATAACTATAATATTAAATTACGGAGTATACGGGATTAGTAGACTCGGTCTAGCGTACTCCATACAGGGGCTTGTTTTTAGTATTATGGCGATACAAGCAAATAATATAACTAGTGTTGGAAGATCCCTTATCTTGAGGTTATCTTGAGATGGTTTCGGGGCTTAGCGTCCCCGTGGCCCGGTCCTCAACCAGACCTCCTTTTTGTTACACACACATCCAGGAAGCAGCCCGTAGTAGCTGTCTAACTCCCAGGTACCTATTTACTGCTAGGTAACAGGGGCATTAGGGTGAAAGAAACATTTTGCCCATTTGTTTCCGCCTCCACCGGGGATCGAACCAAGTGTAGGTATATTTTACACAAGGAAGTTCAGTATTGGATTAAAAAGTAGACGTAAACGTTAGTCTTAGGACTAATGGTAAACATGGCTGCGATGAGCAATTCCTGCTTGATATGGGAGTGGTGTGGCCAGACCTGTGGCCCCACCCTTGACCGCGCCCGCCTTACTCTCTCTCCTCACCTCTCCAGTGGTAAGACGCTCCCATGCCGTTTGCAGTGTTGAAGGCCAGACACTGAACTTGATGAACTCTAATATATCTTGTGTGATTTACATTAGCTAAATGGTTTGCTTTGTATTACTGCCATTGGTTTAAATCTGTACAAATATATTTGGAATGTTGGCCCAAGGGAACTGCCTGGCTAGCCCTCTGGAGCAGACTGACTAATACCACCACCCTGCGTCTCTCTCCCCCTCCCTCCGTCTCTCTCCCCCTCCCTCCCTCCCTCCGTCTCTCTCCCCCTCCCTCCCTCCCTCCGTCTCTCTCCCCCTCCCTCCCTCCCTCCGTCTCTCTCCCCCTCCCTCCCTCCGTCTCTCTCCCCCTCCCTCCCTCCGTCTCTCTCCCCCTCCCTCCCTCCGTCTCTCTCCCTCCCCCTCCCTCCGTCTCTCTCCCTCCCCCTCCCTCCGTCTCTCTCCCCCTCCCTCCCTCCGTCTCTCTCCCTCCCCCTCCCTCCGTCTCTCTCCCCCTCCCTCCCCCTCCCTCCGTCTCTCTCCCCCTCCCTCCCCCTCCCTCCGTCTCTCTCCCCCTCCCTCCGTCTCTCTCCCCCTCCCTCCGTCTCTCTCCCCCTCCCTCCGTCTCTCTCCCCCTCCCTCCGTCTCTCTCCCCCTCCCTCCGTCTCTCTCCCCCTCCCTCCGTCTCTCTCCCCCTCCCTCCGTCTCTCTCCCCCTCCCTCCGTCTCTCTCCCCCTCCCTCCGTCTCTCTCCCCCTCCCTCCGTCTCTCTCCCCCTCCCTCCGTCTCTCTCCCCCTCCCTCCGTCTCTCTCCCCCTCCCTCCGTCTCTCTCCCCCTCCCTCCGTCTCTCTCCCCCTCCCTCCGTCTCTCTCCCCCTCCCTCCGTCTCTCTCCCCCTCCCTCCGTCTCTCTCCCCCTCCCTCCGTCTCTCTCCCCCTCCCGTCCTTCCCCCTCCCTCCGTCCCTGGCTGGGAAGGGCATGTGTGGTATCTGTTGTTCCTCACGAGATGGTAGTGATTGGTACGAGAGGTTGAGTGTTGGGGGTGGATGCTCATGTTCACACTTTGGGTTGCTATGGGGAAATAGGTAGAATGGTAGACCCCTTTTTTTATGTCCTCGTGGAAATACAGGAGGGTTGCCAAGGTGGCGTAGGGTGGCGTGGATGGACTTAAGTGAAAGTCCATCCATCCTCACTACGCTTGGTGGTGATCCCACCTCCGCCTGCCTTACGTCACCGACTTGTTCATCACGTGTGTATTACTCGACACCCTCGCAACAACTTACCAACTTAACCATTTGTCCATTTAAATACAAGGGTTCATTTCAGGTAGATTGCTGTAAGAACTTGTGTATATACATTTCTGTAATGTGCATCTATGTAAATGCAATTGCAGGTTGCTCGAGTTGACACGATGAAATATTTGATGTTCAATGTACTTTATGAATGAGGAAGGCAGGCAGAAGAAGGCCTGTGGTGTGCTGTCACTTGCGTGGAGGGGTTGTGGTGGTCGGGAAGTAGTGGTGGTGGAGGAGGGGTTGTTGTGGTCGGGAGAAGAGGGTGGAGGAGGGGTTGTGGTGGTCGGGACAAGAGGGTGGTGGCAGGGGCTGGCAGCGAGCTAGTGGGGAAGGAGGAAGTCTTGTCCTTGGGAAGAAGTGGGTGGTCACGGCCACCGTCTCCTTGGTGAAGCTGCCGAGTTGCCGAGCACTTCATTATCTATAGACACATTCAACTCTTAATATTTTGGTAATGCGTTCCAAAAATAGCCGAGGCTGTGGAGTTATATTACGGGTTGCCGCACCTCCCATGCTTGTGGTGAACGTGATATGGGTGCAAGATATCCAGACACTTCAAGAACGGTAGACAAAATGTGGCCGATCTGCTCAAAAGGTGCGTCAGTAACCTAGACCAGAAATGTAAAGCTGGTGAGATTCTTTTATGGGGATAGGCTGGGGGATGGAATGGACGCATAGGCGGCGAGGTGTGGAAATGTGGGGGAGGGAGGAGCATAGCCGCTTGCCAACCGTGAAGGTTGTCAAGGTCTGCCCTTCAACTTCCTCCATACCTGTCACCTGTACTGCCTCATGACCTTCCTCCATACCTGTCACCTGTACTGCCTCATGACCTTCCTCCATACCTGTCACCTGTACTGCCTCATGACCTTCCTCAGTATCTGTCTGGCTTAAATAATAGCACTGTATTTCTTGTGTATTTTCAAGAATGGAGTTCGTGGCGAGGAAGGTAACGTCAGGAGAGTGGTCGTGGGTGTGTTCATACCAGACCCACCTTAAATTGACGGTAATTAGCAGCGGTTGATGACACCTAGACACCCCACCACCGTGATTAGCAGGCGGATGTGGAGGAGGTCGAGGGTCGAGGGACGGAGGGGGCGAGGGAAGATCAGAGCCGGTGTGAAGGTGGCATCCACCTGAAATAATCCGTCCACACTCCACTGCTCTTATTTTATCCGGTAATTTTTTCTGTGACTCTTCAAACTCGTTGTTAACAAAAGCTTTCTCAACATCTAAACTTATCCAGTTCGTATCCATTGTTTCGTATTCTATTGTGTTGCTCTGTTTAGCACCCGCTTAATGTCGTTGTTGCATTCGTGTATATACTTCACTTGTGACACTTGTTCCTCGTCCTTCTAGTGACTTTAAATTAAGCTTGTTGATATATGGAACAAATTACCGGGTAACATATTAAACGTTTGATAGCTAGATTGTTCCAAGCGTAGGTTAGACATTAATATGAATGAGTTTGGGTGGATGTACAGTAAACAGAGCTCGTGTGAACTAATAGGCCTTTTGCAGTTCCATATATTCTTACGTTAGTATATTCAGCTATGGTCCCAGACCGGGCTCGGCGAGTAGAACTGTCCCCAAGATCTTCTCCACTTGTGTCTCCCGAATTCTGGATAACTGCAAACTAAAAATGTTCAGATGGGGGTGGGGGGGTGGGGAGGGGGGACTGGCTGTACATGCGTCCGTCCTACCAGAGGCTCCAGTTCCCTCCCTACCCCTCTTCCCCAACACTGTCCTTGAGGGCCGCCTTGGAATGCATTTTTAATGCACCTAAGATCACCCAGGAGTTTAATGGGTACAAAACAGTCTAGTAAATTGTGTTCGTGGCCTCCCTGTGCATGTGAGGTGAGTGGAAAGAGTGGGGTGAGGGTGGGGGGGGGGGGTTCGTCTCATCACCCCACATACCTCCCCATCCACCCCAGTCCTTTACTTTTCTTCCCCAGTAACTTATTTATGGATGATAGTATGATCTGGCCATGTACACAGCACCAGTGTTATCGTAAGCTCTGAGCTTAAGATATATCGTCACGTGTAACCGTTCTACTTAAAAGAATTTAGACTGAGGATTTCTTGGGTTAGGGGAATATTTGGTTTGGGACTTAGCGGGCGAGGGACAGATGCTAGAACCAGGTGTGAGGCTGTGTCGCCTCCCATCCGCTTCCGTCACCCGTGTGTTGACAGTGTCACCGTCCCGAGACAGACTTCCGTCCCACACGCCCCTTAACTTCATTTGCTCGCCCTCTAACTTCATTTAAACGTTCGTTGTGGGTAACCTTGGCACAGGCTGTACAAACATGAAGCGCCATCACGCCCTCTTACACACACATTGGCAGGTGAGGGTTTTTTCCCCCGCCTTTCAGATTTTGGCAACTGTCAAGAGGAAGCTGAATCGCTTCGCTTGGAGAGCACTGTATTATAATATCACTTTGCTGTTAGGTTATTACTGAAATACATACATCGGGGATATATATATATATATATATATATATATATATATATATATATATATATATATATATATATATATATATATATATATATATATATATATATATATACACACACACATACACACATACACATATACACACATATACACATCTACATACATATACATATACATATACACACAGTTCAATGTCAACACCAGAAAGTTTTGCAACATATTATTGGAAAGATATCAGATATTGAACTTGACTCATTATTCGCGTGTTTGAACCAGAACAATGCCACCTGTCACTTCAATGCCAGCTTGAACAAATGACTGTGAAATTATCCGTCACCGCCTCCTCATTCCTCACGATGTTTTGTCAGTGTTTAATACCCAAAGCTTTGGTAGTTCCGTCGTCACTGATTGAATTTATAATGAGAAGCTGTTTATATATTTTGAACCATTAAACTATTTTCTTTGCCAGAGAAGGCTACAGGCAGATAGCAAGGTGTATATCTTAGGCCATATATCAGGTAAAGCAATTGATAGCGTGTTGTACTGATCTCGATGAAGTAGGAATTATTGTGATAAGCTTGAGTAGGCTGTAGATAATGCGTGACTAACTATAACGCGAGATAATTTGGACTAACAGTAATTCAGGATCTTGCCTTAAGCCTTGGGGGTGTGCGCGGGTGCTCTACAAGAGAGCCTGTTTGTGTATTGGTGGCTTTCCTTACATTGATATGTTACTTGATGGATTGATTGATAAAGATTAAGCCACCCAAGAAGTGGCACGGGCATGAATAGCCCGTAAGTGGTACAATTTTTTGTTCAGTAATTCTTTTCAGTATTCCGAGGTCGCATTTAATCGTCAAGCTGTTATCGCGGGGGAGGATACTGCTTGACAGTCTTTATGAGGGTGTCCAGCTGCTGGACACCTTTGTTGACCAGGAGAGTGGCTGTGTTGATGGCTTCAGGGTGGTTACTGCAAGATTCAGGGACTCTTAAAGCTTTTCTAAGGTCGTTGGTTGCTTCACATTCCAGAAGATAGTGAAGTAATGGCTTTTCTGTGACAGTTTGGGAGAAGATGCACTCTGTCGGGGTTCACCAATCTCCCAGTTGCATCTATAACCTAACCTATAATCTATAACCAGTTAGGTTCTTGGGAAATAGACGTAGGTTATATAGACGTTAACTGCTGCTAACTGCTATTTCCCTGTGGATTCCTTTTGGGATATTTAACCTTTCTAATTTGGTTGCCTGAAGATACCATGTTGCAGATGGCGAACCTTCAGGTATATGCTTCAGCCAGTATGGGGTCCTGGTGTAGATAGGCTTTGTTGAGGTGCGAGAGTTTTTTGGTGATATTTTTTGTTCTCTAGGCTGGGTGTTACTTGACTGATGATTGATAAAGATTAAGCCACCCATGAGGTGGCACGGGCATGAATAGCCCGTAATCTGTTACTTGTGTGTCGTCCTCTTATATTCCCTGCTCGCTAGTTCACTTTCTTGTTATCCCCTCTCCCCTTATCCTTCTCTTTTGTCTATAGTTCCCTCCCATTCTCCTCGTTGTTCCCTCGCCATATCCATCTCCTCTGGGTTGTCCTGTCCTCACTTCGTTACTCGTCCCTTCCTTCACTACTCCCACCTTCTGGTGCCTCTCGCCCATTGTCCTTCTCATGTCTTTTACGTTCCCAGTAGTCTTTATTAAATTGGGTCGCCGCCCGCACCTTTCCGCGTGGTGGCTCTTACAAGACGAGGCACCTCCTCCGGCTCTCTCTAGGTCCCACAAGCCTCCAAGCCGACGGTCGTTACCCCTCACTTTCTGTCTCACTCCATGAGGACGGATTACCTTCCTCCGTCCAGATGTATGGGGACGGATTCCCCTCCTCCGTCCAGGTGTATGGGGACGGATCCCCAATCCCCTCCCCTTCTGTCTCACTCCATGAGGACGGATTCCCTTCCTCCGTCCAGGTGTATGGGGACGGATCCCCAATCCCCTCCCCTTCTGTCTCACTCCATGAGGACGGATTCCCTTCCTCCGTCCAGGTGTATGGGGACGGATCCCCAATCCCCTCCCCTTCTGTCTCACTCCATGAGGACGGATTCCCTTCCTCCGTCCAGGTGTATGGGGACGGATCCCCAATCCCCTCCCCTTCTGTCTCACTCCATGAGGACGGATTCCCTTCCTCCGTCCAGGTGTATGGGGACGGATCCCCAATCCCCTCCCCTTCTGTCTCACTCCATGAGGACGGATTCCCTTCCTCCGTCCAGGTGTATGGGGACGGATCCCCAATCCCCTCCCCTTCTGTCTCACTCCATGAGGACGGATTCCCTTCCTCCGTCCAGGTGTATGGGGACGGATCCCCAATCCCCTCCCCTTCTGTCTCACTCCATGAGGACGGATTCCCTTCCTCCGTCCAGGTGTATGGGGACGGATCCCCAATCCCCTCCCCTTCTGTCTCACTCCATGAGGACGGATTCCCTTCCTCCGTCCAGGTGTATGGGGACGGATCCCCAATCCCCTCCCCTTCTGTCTCACTCCATGAGGACGGATTCCCTTCCTCCGTCCAGGTGTATGGGGACGGATCCCCAATCCCCTCCCCTTCTGTCTCACTCCATGAGGACGGATTCCCTTCCTCCGTCCAGGTGTATGGGGACGGATCCCCAATCCCCTCCCCTTCTGTCTCACTCCATGAGGACGGATTCCCTTCCTCCGTCCAGGTGTATGGGGACGGATCCCCAATCCCCTCCCCTTCTGTCTCACTCCATGAGGACGGATTCCCTTCCTCCGTCCAGGTGTATGGGGACGGATCCCCAATCCCCTCCCCCCAATGCTTATTGTTTTATAGTTGTATCCCCACCATCTTAATAACATATCTAAGGCTTGTGAGGTCAGGTCAGGTCAGGTCTGGGTTACTAGGCTGTGAAACGAAGCTAGTTAAAATGCATCTGTTGATAAACATTATATACACGTGAATATCGTAATGTATATCAAAATACAATGACAAGAATAGTTTAGTCAGTGGGACTGAAAAAATAGTTTAGTTAGGCCAGGAAAGCTGTGCTAAGCTTAATACAAATTTATATTCTTGGCACTATTAGGACCTGAAAGGTAGGATTTCACATCAGAGCCCCGTGCCCCTAGTGTATTGGGTGAACAGTGTATCAGTTAATTTCCCTGGTGCCGGAGGCCGCCGGCCCGGGGGACGCCGGCGGTCAGGCCACACACCCGTCTAACTTTTCCTTCCCCAAGTTTTGGGGTCTCGCTCGATACAACACCTACTTCACTGTGGGTGTGGGACCGCTGCTAGTATCACCTTGTTGCTGTTGTTGTGTCTCCTTTGCTGGCTGGCTGTTTATTCATCATCTCTTGGATATAGATTGAAGTTGGCAAGATAATGCAGATACAGTAACACAGATATAAAAGTTGTTCACTTGTGGTCAGTTTCCAGAGCTGCTGTTCTATTCCCGATGTCCGGTCTGGTGCCAGGCTAGTCTGGTGGTAACTTGATCGGTTAGGTTGTTGCAGGCGTCGCCCAGCAGGCCTACATATCCGCTATTACTTGGTCGATTTGGCATATACTACAGGAATGTGTGTAATTGCCTCTTGAAGCATTTTACTTTAACCTCTTCATTGGGTGTGTTCTGCATTTTCAACCATGGCTTTAGTTCCAGCAAGTGTTTTATTGTCCATATTTGGGACGAGATCTTAAAGTGTCTCCCTTTCTTTCTCTCGACGATTTATTGTGTTGAATGGAAGTTTGTACTGCTTTGTGTCGGTTTGATTATCCGAGATATGAACACTTTGTGCTTACCTTTTCGCATCCACTCTCGATTGAAGTTCTTTGTTTTGACTACCTGTTGTTGACTACCAGTTACTTATAATTAAGACACCGTATGTGTCTTAAGACACATACGAAAATAATGAAAATAGAGCACTGCTTGGAAAACCTCACAAATCCAGCTCCGAACATCATCCTGCTTGGGGACTTCAACCTACGGCACCTGAAATGGAAGCACCTGGCTAATACAGTAATATCAGAAAGAATACCAGGAAGTAGCCTAAATGAGCAGGCACATGCAAATGACCTGCTACGGATGTGCGATAGGTTTGCCTTAAACCAGCAAATAGTAGAACCAACTAGGAAGGAGAACACGCTGGACCTCATTTTCACTAATAATGATGAGTTGATCGGGAACATAATGACTACAAATACCTGTTACTCAGATCACAACTTAATTGAGGTACTGACAACCATGGGGAATGGACCTCCAAAACCAGTCCAGATTCCCGGTGGAGGAGATTTCAGCAAATTCAACTTCAATAATAAACGGATAAACTGGGAGCAAATAAACCAGGACTTCACAGAAATAAACTGGGAAGAACAGCTAGGAAATGCAAACTTGAACCAGTGCCTGGAAAAAATAAGCTCAGTAGCACTAGAAATATGTTCAAACCGCATACCCCTAAGACAAAAGAGAAAGAGATGCAGATTGGAACGGGAACGTCGTTCCTTATATAGGCGAAGAAAACGAATCGCGGAACAACTTGAGAGTCGCACCCTATCTCAAGAACGGCGAAGAAGGTTAGGTAGAGAAATAGAAACAATTGAACTCAAGCTACAAGAATTATACAAAACCCAGGAGAGGCAAAGAGAGCAAAAGGCCATCAGTGAAATAGAGAGAAATCCGAAATATTTTTTCTCCTATGCAAAATCAAGATCAAAAACCACATCTAGTATCGGGCCCCTGCGAAAGGGAGATGGAACTTTCACAGATGACAACAAAGAAATGAGCGAGTTACTGAGGAAGCAGTACGACTCTGTTTTCAGTGAGCCATTAAATGCACTAAAGATTGATAACCCAAATGAATTTTTCATGGATATGATACCAACATCAAATCACATATCAGACGTCGCCCTATCCCCACTAGATTTTGAAGAAGCCATAAACAGTATGCCTATGCACTCTGCACCAGGCCCGGATTCTTGGAACTCCATATTCATCAAGAACTGTAAAAAACCACTATCGCAGGCCCTTCACATTCTGTGGAGACAAAGCCTAGATACTGGCGTTATCCCTGACATACTAAAAACAGCAGAGATAGCACCACTCCATAAAGGAGGAAATAAGGCAGAGGCAAAAAATTACAGACCGATAGCACTAACATCGCACATCATAAAAATTTTTGAGAGAGTGCTAAGAAGTAAGATCACAAAATACATGGAATCGCAGCATCTCCATAACCCCGGACAACATGGTTTCAGAACAGGGCGCTCTTGCCTGTCGCAGTTGCTGGACCACTATGATATGGCATTAGATGCTATGGAAGACAAACAAAATGCTGATGTAATTTACACAGATTTCGCAAAAGCTTTTGATAAATGTGACCATGGTGTTATTGCACATAAAATGCGTTCAAAAGGAATTACCGGGAAAATAGGCAGATGGATCTACAATTTCCTGACTGACAGAACCCAATGTGTAATAGTCAACAAAATAAAATCCAGCCCATCAACCGTGAAGAGCTCAGTCCCCCAGGGTACTGTGCTTGCTCCAGTACTTTTTCTCATCCTCATATCGGACATAGACCAGAACACAACCTATAGCACTGTATCATCCTTTGCAGATGACACTAGGATTTTCATGAGAGTTGGCAACATAGAGGACACGGCAAACCTCCAATCAGATGTAGATCAGGTCTTTCTATGGGCTACAGAAAATAATATGGTATTCAACGAGGATAAGTTTCAGCTCATGCGCTACGGAAAAATTGAAAACATAAAAACAGGAACCACGTACAAAACGCAGGCAAATCATAACATAGAACGAAAAGGCAATGTAAAGGACCTGGGTGTACTCATGTCGGAAGACCTTACCTTTAAAGAACACAATAAAGTAGCCGTCACAACTGCAAGAAAAATGACAGGTTGGATAACAAGAACTTTTCACACTAGAGATGCTATACCGATGATGATACTTTTCAAAACGCTTGTGCTATCTAGAGTGGAGTACTGCTGCACAATGACAGCCCCTTTCAAAGCTGGAGAAATTGCTGACCTAGAGAGCGTGCAGAGATCCTTTACTGCTAGAATCCACTCAGTAAAACATCTAAATTACTGGGACCGACTAAAGAGCCTAAATCTGTACTCCCTTGAGCGCAGGCGGGAGAGATACATAATAATTTACACGTGGAAAATAATTGAGGGGCTGGTCCCAAACCTGCACACAGAAATAACACCACATGAGACCAGAAGACATGGCAGGATGTGCAGAATACCCCCGTTGAAAAGCAGAGGTGCAACAGGTACTCTGAGAGAGAACTCTATCAACATCAGAGGCCCGAGACTGTTCAACACGCTTCCACTACACATAAGGGGCATAACTGGCAAACCCCTCACAGTGTTCAAGAGAGAACTGGATAAGCACCTCCAAAGGATACCTGATCAACCAGGCTGTGACTCATACGTCAGGCTGCGAGCAGCCGCGTCTAACAGCCTGGTTGATCAGTCCAGCAACCAGGAGGCCTGGTCGACGACCGGGCCGCGGGGACACTAAGCCCCGGAAGCACCTCAAGGTAGCCTCAAGGTAGACTCATTTGCTTATCCGATTTTAATGTTCTAACGACGCCTCTTGTCCTATTTTCTCTTAATTAATATGAATGAGGCCGTCTCCAATGTATTTTGTAGTGATCATAACTACACTCCCCTCATAAGATTTCGAAATTAATTTACGTAACCCCTCCTCACAAACTTAATACACATGTTAATAATACAGAAGCTGACAGTCACTTCTAGGCCAACGACTGACCTTTCCAAGAAGCAACCCACCATTGCCCATCACCCAGGTATGCTCCAGGAACTAGGGTAAAAAAAATCCGGTGAAAGAAAACTTGCCGAAACGTCTCCACGCTGTCTGGAATCGAACATGGGGTTGTGGCGTTGACTACTGCGACACAGGACCGTGTTCGTGTTCCTTTAATGTTAATGCTAAGATTATATAAACGAAAAATTAGATTTCCTCCGGTATGTCTCGTCTCCATCTTCATTATCTAAGTCAACAGCGAGTCTCTTATTGACTTACTGTTGTCTGTTGCTCTCTTGTAATCTACTCTTAGAGTTTCTCGGTCTGAATCGGCACCATTACAGTTTAAGGTTTTTATATTTCTCAATAAGTGTACGACTTTTTAGAGTAGCTGGGTCATTTATACCCGAGTGGGCTCCGGAATTGAACGACGATTAGTTATAGTTGAGTGTCGATTATATGTCTTTTTTCCGGGTGGTGGATTACTGGCTCTCCGCTCCCTCGGTCGGGTCAGTCTAATTACCCTAAAGCTACCCAAATCTTCCTAGGATTACGTAAGTGATGAAGAACTATGATATATTGCCCGAAACGCTTTGCGTACTAGTGACTTTAGGTATTGTATGTACTATCTCTTATCTTTAAATCCATCATTATGTATGTAACTCATTGGATGTACCTTTACCTGAATAAAGAATCTGAATCTACTCACTGTAATGTTGAAGCTAAATGAACATGAAAAACTATTTTTACTCTGAAATAATATCATTTTGTAACGAAACTGAGGCCATCTAATTACCCAAAGCCATAACATTGTCGCTTGGAGTGTCGACTTCCTGCGGCGTTGCCTGCCACTTAGTTTCGTCTAATTTCATTATAAAATGATATTATTTCAGAATGAAAATACGTTTTTTCATGTTTCTACATCCAGCACCAACATTATAGGGAGTAAATATATCATAGTTCTTCATCATTTAGTGTTGCTAGGAGGCTTTGGGTGGCTTTGAGTAGCTTTGGGTAATTAGACGGACCGCCTCAGTTGGGGCCCCCACTAAAAAGCCTTGGGGGCCCCCACTAAAAAGCCTTGGGGGCCCCCACTAAAAAGCCTTGGGGGCCCCCACTAAAAAGCCTTGGGGGCCCCCACTAAAAAGCCTTGGAGGCCCCCACTAAAAAGCCTTGGGGGGGGCCCCCCACTAAAAAGCCTTGGGGGGGCCCCCTACTAAAAAGCCTTGGGGGGCCCCCCACTAAAAAGCCTTGGGGGGCCCCCCCACTAAAAAAGCCTTGGGGGCCCCCACTAAAAAGCCTTGGGCCCCCAGTAAAATTGAGCTGATCTGAGCAATATCGGTAAATACTTACAAGATTGGTATCTACCTTGTGTCTACCTTTTGATGGTTCTGGGAAACGATGCACGTGCGTCGTGGTCTCGGGTCCGCGGAACCTAGAGACTAGACCGCGGGTCTAACAGCCCCCTTGATCAGGTATCCTTTGGTAGTGTTAATGAAATATATCTGTTTGGACACTGTAAGAAGCCAGCTGATTGCCCCTTACGTATAGGGTAGCTTTAGTAACACATCTACACGAAAACTGCAATGATGTATAAACACCTGGGGAGGCGGGGACCAAAGAGCCAGAGCTCAACCCCCGCAAGCACAACTAGGTGAGTACCTCGGGACGATCACAAGGTGCTGTAGTTAATTATAACAATATTAACAACGGCAGCAGAAAAAAGCATATATAGGGGCATAGAGGATAGAGAGGCATATATACCTTAAGGTCGTCTACACCCAGGTAAATTACAGGGTACCGACGTTATGAGCTGTGTCTGATGATCACGATCCCCAGTCGATGGCAGTGTCTTGGTTGTGGGAGGAAGGTTGGGAAAGATCTCCCATAGATAGGTAGTTTTTTTGCACCGTAAGTACAGTTGTCTGGTAAATGCACGGGTGGGAAGCATAATGGGAATAATGGGGGTAATAAAGTGTGGTAATTGGTGTAGAGATGGGAGCCTTTTAGTGATTGTGTTGACGCACTGCAGAGTAATATCTTTTTAGATTTTTTTTTAGTGATTTTTACTGTTTAAAAAGTCGGTGGGCAAGGTATACATGTGCATAAGGAGGCATTAAGGGGTGGTGTGTTGCTGTGTTCACCTGTGCTTGCGGGGGGTTGAGCTCTCGTCTTTCGGCCCGCCTCTCAACTGTCAATGAATCAACTGATTCCACACGCCCCCCACCCCACCCCACGGGTGTGTTGCGGTGGGTGTGGCTCCTTTCTTTAGGGGGGGGGGGGTAGGCTTCTTTCTTGAGGGAGGTTGACTTCTTTCTTGAGGGGGCAGGGGGTACCTTGTGGGTGAGACGTCTTGTGTGCTGGTGAGGCGGGAGAGGTAAGTGCGTGACCCCACTGACTGCCTGGGGTATTAGTGGGTAAGGCAGTGAGAGCTGCATGTTCACTAAGAACTAATGGCAGTGATCATGACGGGCTCGTGGTCTTCTCATCTCACCCCTCATGGGTTGTCTGGCAAAACTTTTTATTATTATAAAAGTTCTGAGGATGTTAAATTGCTAGTTCCTCAGTTATCAGGCGCCCTACATGCAACTGTGTTATTTTTGAGCTCCTCTGATAGGGCTTGGCGTTAGAAAGTTATTGGTTAGTTTTGGTACTACCCGGCCCCACACAGCGTACATTATTGGCAGTTTTGAAAACATATTTGCCTCAGTGTGGCGTGTCACGCTTATGATTGCAAATTGGTATCTATTAACTTATTAAGGAAATTGCCGAAGGCCTCTGACTACGTATTGACTACCTGGTTGATTGGATAGACTTGTATCTAAATCCGCTCCAATTCCAGCTGGTCTGTTACGGGCTATTCGTGCCCGTGCCACCTTTTGGGTGGCTTAATCTGCATCAATCAGGAGGTCTGTACACCTCATATTAATCATCGTTCATGACACTGTCTGTTGCAGTACTCATGAGTATCACTACACGTAGCTTCCTCTACTGACAACTGCACTTTTGTCCAATTTACTAATTAATGATATCCAGCCCATCCTAAAATTATAATACTTAATAGCCACTATTTAGTGGGACGTACATGGACGGTTGCAGCCAACCATGGTCACAACCATGTATATTTATAAAGGAGCGGAAACTGTCAAAATACAGCCTTAAACATTCCTGGCCCTAGTATATAGCACGTATATGTACTGTATTACCCCAACCCGTTCTCGCAAATTCGTAAAGTCAATATTGACTTATTAACTACGTGCATAGGTGATATACTAAACATAATAGATACCCTTAAAAAGATTCATAGAAAACACCAACCTTACCTAACCTTGTTAGTATCTTAAGATAAGCATCTTATTGCTTCGTAATTACAATTATTACTTAACCTATACCTGTTATAGGTTAGGTAATAATTGTAATTACGAAGCAATAAGATGCTTATGTTAACATGCTAAGTAGGTTAGGTAAGGTCGGTGTTTTCTATGAATCTTTTTAAGGGTATCTATTATGGTAAGTATGTCACCTATGCACATATTTAATAAGTCAATATTGACTTATTAAATTTGCGAGAACGGGTTGATTACCCCGAGGTTTGCTGGGACAGTTCCAACAGTTACCTGGCACAGGAGCGGGGCTATACGGGGCTGGGCTGTTAAGTCCACTACGGGCTCACCATAGCCCGTGCTATTTAGCAACTGTTGTTCCGGGTAGCTGAATCTAAAACGACAACATTGGACAGGTCAGGTCAAGCTTACTAATTGCTCTGTTTTTTTTTTTAAGTATATATTTTTTACTTTTGTTCAAGTCCTTTTTTTTGTGTGTTTTACACAAACGCATAATTTTTTCAACCTAGAAAGGGTACCACCTCTGGTGCAAATGTGAGGACCCATAGCCTCGGAGAAGAAAATAAGAGTACTCAGATAAGACCTTGTGGATCCTCACAATATATATATATATATATATATATATATATATATATATATATATATATATATATATATATATATATATATATATATATATATATATATATATATATATATATATATAATAATAAATTTAAATTTATTTACAACTTTAATAAGTGTTAAAAATATTTAATGTAAGTAAGGCGTTAGACTCCATTTCTGTGAGGAATATGAGAGAAAAGGGATATTGGATAAAAAAAAATGCCGCAAGAAAAAAATATAGGATTTAGTGAAGGCCAAGGGAGTTGGAGAGGATGGGCGGGCAGGAGAATGTTGGCAAGTCTAGTGGCGAGGTGGGAGTTCCGGCCTCTGTGGGGAATTGGGGATTGACAGGAAATTAAGGTTGGGGATGGAGGGATTAGGTTACGGGGAGATAATTTTTTGGACACGTAAGCACGTATATTCCCTCTACAGTTCTTGAGGGGCCGTGCTGGTATATTTGGTCCCCAAATATTTGGTTGCGATCGTTTATACTTACGGCTCTCCATAGGTTCATTCCACTTCTCTCCCCCCTGACGTTGAAGTTCCACTGATATTCCTGTAGATAATTTGAGTCCCGCCCTCCGTGTGTGGGTGTTGAGCTCCATCTCGTGTTTGGTTGAAGGTGGGGGAGGTGGGCTTTGTTCCCGACGGCAGTGGTGGACTGGTGCAGTAAATCTATGACTAGCCAGTAAGAACAGCTGGTCACGCCATCACCACCATGGGTTGCCTCTCCCTTCCTCAGGGGGCCCAGGTAAATACTAGGATGCCTATGCCCTACCTGGTGTGTCGGTGAGGGGGGGGGAAACTCCTCCCATCTTCCTGCTATTCGAAACATTACCTTTTCCTGGTGGGGGGATTGCGTGTTGCAACGACCCGAATACAGATCGAGGTTTGTAAAGCACCATTTCTGGCCAAAGGGTGGAGGACAGGTTAACCGTGTTCATCCTGTGGGTATAAACCCTCAGACCCAAATCGAAAATTGTATACCTGATCCAAAGCTTAGGTTAATATTTGTTTATACGACTCTTAAAGATCCTCGGGGCTTCAGTTATCTGTGCACACAACAATTACTGTTTTCATTAAGGTGTTAGTGGATGGGTGTAGACTGGGAGCTGCCGCGAGGGGGGACCAGTAGACTTACTGGGGAGTTGGTTTTTACTTTCTTACGATTTAGAAGATGATGAGGGTTGAAGGAGTCAAGCCGGCGTATTAAACGCACAAAAATGAGTTTATTATGTTGGGATGTGCCTTGGCTTCTCTAATCGAGAGCTCTTGTGTGTTCGCTTTCGTTCAAGTACGTTTATTGAGACGGTAAAATACATCTCAAAGAGATCGATTGATTGATGAAGATTAAGCCACCCAAAAGGTAGCACGGGCATGAATAGCCCGTAAGTGGTGGCTCTTTTGAGCCGTTACCAGTATCAAGAGCTGATACTGGAGATCTGTGGAGGTGCGACTGCACCCTGCGTGACGGGAGATGTCTCCCGTCCAAAGGGATCGAGTTAGCTTAGGCTATTTATACCCTCCAATGGAGGGTATGTGTGCATTCCTTAACCTCATACCAGGAACTGTTGTTGCTATCTAGGAGGTCGAAGGCTTTCTCACTGGCTAGCTCCACCATCGCCCTTCCCCTTCATCCCCACCCCTCCAACTTTTACCATCGTACGTTGGAGATAATGTAGGAGAAAAGGAGGGGGGGGGGGGTTGGATGTTTAGCCTGCCGTTTAAACCGTACACATATCCTGTTTAAACATTCCTGCAAACTTGTATAGTTTATATCCCATATTTCATTCACACACTTCATAATTATGATAGTTGTGGTTGATAAGGATTTTGTTTGCAAGTTAGATTTATATTAGGTCCTGTGTGCCTTATAATGGAGAACACTGTAAAGGTTGAGATAAGGGTCTCGTTCATCCAGTGCGCAAGTTAGTCAGCACTAATGTAGATAGAATCTGATTAATGGTAGCTTTTCTTATTAAAGAGTTAGGATAGACAAGGCTGCTAGTCTACATGAAAGATCTCTGAGCTGAGGTCTAAGACCAGCTGTGTTTAACTATAATTATCTTCCAGGACGGTTAAGAAACTTCGGGTGGATTCTGAAGATACCCTAACTAACGTATTAGTCAATAACTAATATATTAGTGTTTCTTTTATGTTCTTCAACCAACCTGAAATATGGTGGGAACAAGGCCTGGGAAACAAACTCACTCCACAAAGTTTTGACAACGTAATAATGGCCAGACAGTGGGGGGGGAAAGATTGCAGTGTGTTCCATTCAACCCATTTAACAAAATGATAATGGGGGGTGTACACGTACAAAACATGGACTGTTGTACCAAATTTAACTGGTTTGAGGGAGGGGGGTCGATGGACATATCAGTGTTGGTACATGTCCCTCTGATTCCTGTCCTGGTGGAAAGTGGACAGTCCAGAGCAGGACAAATGGCCCAGCTGATTGCCTGAATAGGTTGGGCATGCAAAGTAGTAGTGTAAGAACCTAGGACTTTAATTAAATATTAACGGTTGTAGGGGGTGCCACATTATTTCCGGCCCTTCTATAATAATATATAAAATGACAGGTTCGCCCACTATTAAATTACTAAGTCAATAACTAATCGCATTTAAATAACGAGTACCATGTCTCAAAACGAAGGAAAATAAGATTGATGACAAGAAGAATATTAAGCTATTAAGGGTTGACAGATGTTAATCTTCTTGTTTGAGGAGCTGTTCACTTGACAGTTAAGCAAGTCCCAGCTGTGTCTGGGTACAAGTGACAGGATGAACAACCCAGCGGGTTTTCTTCCTATTGGGGAGTGTTGTACACGCTACTATGGCGGTATGTCCACTCACAGGATGAGCTGCGCTGCCCAATAAACTCGCCCCTCGGGGCAAAATTTAAAATTTAAAGAATATTATTTCAATCGGAGAGATGGCAAGCCAATAGGGGGACACTTTTATTAAAACACTTGCATGAAACTTATCGAGTCTGTGCCTCACCAAGCACACCAAGGATGTGTTTGGTGATGCTTAGTGTGAGGTGTTTTGGTGATGCAGTGTGCGGTAACAGTGATCGTAGGAAGGCTCACACTTGGAGTGTTACTTAAGGGTTGCAACTTTTGTATGTTGGGTGTGAACAGGAAGAGGAATTGTGTAGTGTGTGGACGGGGGTGTTGCGTGCCGAGAGTGTGTGTAGAGTCCTGTGGGAAGCGACGAAGTATTGTTGGTGCCGTGAGGTTCCTCTGCTATATATCAACTTGTCAGTCGTAAGCAGCTGCTGCTATTGGGAGGGGGGGGAGGGGGGAGGAGACAGTGTCTTAGGACCCAGCGTTGTAAACCCACATTTTGTACTACACTATATTTTAAGGTGATATTTCGTAGTTTTGTGAGGGACAGTGTCGTAGTGTTGAGGGACAGTGTCGTGGTGGTGAGTGAGAAGTTAGGGATAGTGTTGTGGTGATAGTGAAGATAGGAGACAGCGTAGTGGTGGTAGTGAGGAGAGTGACAGCGCCGTTGTCATGTGAAGGGCATGGTGGTAATTTGGCAGTTTTTGAGTTGAGCGAGGCACGTAATTCTGTTGTTGTCACGGCATGTGTGTGTTCCTTCCAAGAACTGGTGTGGACTCTGGTGATTAGTGCACGAGTAGGAAATGTTAGTAAAGTGCCGAGTGCCCCTTCCGGTGAAATTATTCTCGAGCCTTAAGCCGCAAAACTATATCGCATCACGTATTTTTAATCAGTAAATGGACTGTAATGCGCGGTCTGGGAATGATTTTGGTGTGTTTAGGTGGAGACACTTACCCTAATGTGCGGCTCACGTGCACTTACTGGTGTGACTGTTGGGTGTAGTACTCTCTGCGATGTACAAGACATCTCACCAGTACTTGATCAAATAGCATACAGTTCCTAATCTGCACTAAAATAGTTTCTTAAAGACAGCGGGGATGGGGGTGGAGGGGGAGAGAAGAATTGGGAAGGGATAGAGAGACCACGTACAATTAGAGAATAACACTTGAAAGGTCTCGGGTCGGGCTGCAGTTGAAATTTCAAGAAAATATCACAGGTGCCATAAGCAGCTGCGGGGCTTACCTCTTCGGCGATTGGATCTGTCTGATGTTTGCTTATAGCTCGCACATCAGCTCAGTGATGACTGTTCACTTTACAAAAAATAGTTGTGTGGATTACTTGTAACCTGTGGGCAATGGTAAGGCTCTCGCCTGGTTGTGCTCACTGGCCTCGTTAGTGGCACACGTTACCACCGGCCTCACTAGTGGTAACTTGGTGTGGTATAGGACTGGAGGAATGGGATTGTTCTAAACATTATCTTTAGTGCAGTCCAGGTCACCTTTACACTCTGGTCACGAACCCAAAAGGAAATTGCTCCGTTTTCCTTTGATGCCCTCCACGCCATTATGGGCCTCCCCACTCTTATACTGTTATTACTCCCGTTTGTTCGTAGGTGCTAATAATGAGAGATGTGAGTAAGGAAGATGAGTATGGCCCTAGTGATGGGGAAATATGAGACGGTTGATATGAGAGCGAGGGAGCAGACACATTATTTGGAGAGGGGTATCAATACACATTTTGGGTAAACAAGTGTAGTGTGTGGTTATCGGTCAGAAGTGTCTGCTGAATGGGTATTTTCCAGCCGGGACGGAGGCGGCGGCGGCAGACACTAATTGTTCAGTATTTTGGCAGAACGATGGCAGTATGTGTCACAAATTCCTTCCCAGTATGCAGGAGAGCCACTAACCTGCCAATGGGAGGTGTATACGAGACAGCCCGAGTGGTGCCATACTGCAGGCACGCCCCCGGGGGTCACAGGGTGGGTGGGACTTGCTGGCTGGCTACCACACGCCTCTACACCACCAGTTCTCGTGTGGTCATAGTCTCGCCTCATGCAGGTCGGCGTTCAATCCCCGACCCTCCAAATGGTTGGACACCATTCCTTTCCCCCCGTCCCATCCCAAATCCTTATCCTGACCTTTTGAGTGTTATATAGTCGTAATGGCTTGGCGCTTTCCGTCCCTGATAGTTCCCTTCCCTTCTAGATACTTCCTTTGTTTAAGAATTGTTGGTGTCAGGCTAAATAGAGTCCTGCTTGAGCCTTCTTATGTACATACTGTTTTTGTCTGTTGTAGTGATGTCATTCTTCATTAAAAGAAGAAAAAACCTTGAGCTTGCTTTTATCTAGTAGTGAAGGTCTTAATTTTATTGTGATGAGTATGGTGGTGTAGAAGCAGCAGTGTGGTGGCTGTGGTTGGTGGTGTAGAAGCAGGAGTGGTGGCTGTGGTTGGTGGTGTAGAAGCAGCAGTGTGGTGGCTGTGGTTGGTGGTGTAGAAGCAGCAGTGTGGTGGCTGTGGTTGGTGGTGTAGAAGCAGCAGTGTGGTGGCTGTGGTTGGTGGTGTAGAAGCAGCAGTGTGGTGGCTGTGGTTGGTGGTGTAGAAGCAGCAGTGTGGTGGCTGTGGTTGGTGGTGTAGAAGCAGGAGTGGTGGCTGTGGTTGGTGGTGTAGAAGCAGGAGTGGTGGCTGTGGTTGGTGGTGTAGAAGCAGCAGTGTGGTGGCTGTGGTTGGTGGTGTAGAAGCAGGAGTGGTGGCTGTGGTTGGTGGTGTAGAAGCAGCAGTGTGGTGGCTGTTGTTGGTGGTGTAGAAGCAGCAGTGTGGTGGCTGTGGTTGGTGGTGTAGAAGCAGGAGTGGTGGCTGTGGTTGGTGGTGTAGAAGCAGCAGTGTGGTGGCTGTGGTTGGTGGTGTAGAAGCAGCAGTGTGGTGGCTGTGGTTGGTGGTGTAGAAGCAGCAGTGTGGTGGCTGTGGTTGGTGTAGAAGCAGGAGTGGTGGCTGTGGTTGGTGGTGTAGGAGGGCAGGAGCTTTGGTGCTAGTCAGTTGCGGTTGGTGGCAAATTGTGTTTTTCCTTGAGAGGAATAGCCAATTAGTCTTAATTACAAATATTGGATATTTGTTTACTTGGTACTGTTAAGTAATTTAGCAACTGTGGTGTTTTTTGTTTAACAAGTTTCCGCTCATTATTTTCCCACAGCTCATTTAAAGGTTTTCATTCTTGTTTTTTACCAAGAGCGCGACCAGTTAGCCCGCTATTAATACGAGATCTCTAGGAAGACTACAGATCTTATTTTCCACGATAATGAAACTTGTTCCTTTCGGTATTAGTTTAATCCAGCATCTGTATTTTTTCTTATCTAAAGAATATCTTTATTCCTTGATATATATAATTTATTATATAGCTGAACAAATCCACAAGGGCCGTGACGAGAATTCGAACATACGTCCGAGAGCATCCCAGACGCTGCCTTAATCGACTGAGCTACGACATTTATTTGTTCATTTGATGCATCACGCAATTGTGATTTCTGTGTTATTATATAGCTGTTTATTCCAACGCTTACTGTCTGGTCAGAACCGATATTATTCCTAATGTCAATATAGCACAAGTACAGCTGTTGCTTTCACGTATCTAATTGTTTAGGTAGGGTAGAGGGAGAGATGAAATGTTCCTGGCTGTGTTCATATTTTATCACCAGTGAAGCGACAAAAGAAAAAGTATCACTGGGAAGACAGTCGTGTGAGGTTGGTGGTACCTCCTTGGCTAAAAGATAGGAGACAGACTAAGTGTTCGATGGATCACTCCTGAGCCGGTTACAATTAATCAGTATAACTGATTGTTTAATCATCTCTTGGTAAATCTAAAACGATTTTTTCATTGGTATAATTTTCGTATTATAACATGTTTTTATTTTCTTTTAACCATCTGGTTATTCCCAGGTGGTATTTACCCCCAGCTATTTTTGTTTAAACTAGCTGGTATCCCCCTCTGAAACCTATCAGTTTTTCATTTCCTCGTTGAAATATTTTCCCTTCCACAAACAATTTCCCCTCCCTGAATAGGATTCCCTCCCCCGTGTGCGCCGATCAACCGGTTTTCCTTAACCCTTTTCATGGTTCTGGCCTCAGGGCCCACTAAGCTATTTCTTCCTCCTCTCCCTCCCATACCTGCCTGGCTAACCCCCCTTCTCTTGTTTGTTCTGGCAGTCTCTCTTTCAAAACATCTGCTTGTCTGCTTCAACCCCCCCTCTCCCCTTTCCTCCCCCTCACTTTATCTTATATATATTTCTTTTGTTTAATTCCTCTCCTTTGTTTCCCTTATGTCTTTTTGTTTCCTGCTCCTCAATTCTATATTCTTCCATTTCTTTTATGTGTGGGTGAGCACAAACATAAAGTACTGCTTATAAAATGTCATCACTTTAAGTACCATTTCTTCCACTGTACGTTGTGCTGGAGGCACATAAGAACACAAGAACAAAGGTAACTGCAGAAGGCCTATTGACCCATACGAGGCAGCTCCTAATTATAACCACCATATAAATCTAAAACCCACAGAGCCAGTGTTTCAGTGGCTTGAACCTCAAGCCGTCAGAGGGTAGAAATATTACCTGCACGAAGGTGGAGATTTAAAATATGACGGATT
Organism: Procambarus clarkii; assembly: GCF_040958095.1. Taxonomy (NCBI): domain Eukaryota; kingdom Metazoa; phylum Arthropoda; class Malacostraca; order Decapoda; family Cambaridae; genus Procambarus; species Procambarus clarkii. The sequence goes on from NC_091172.1 coordinate 27,810,879, forward strand.
TCAATTCTTATAGGAATGGCAGGATCAGCGAAGCTGCGAGCCTGGCCAAGCTTCAAGGAAGTAGAACAATTAAAAGAAACCGGCCACAGGTTGTTAGTGCTGCTAAGGGTAATGGTGCCGTTGGTTGGCTTGCGTCGTGTAGTGAACTTAAAGGTGACTTATGCTGGAAGGACTTATCTTTAAGGAGGGGCCAGTCTATCCTGGAAGACGCTGTACTGGGAGTGGCTGTCGGTGGAGGGTTAATGTGAAGCTGCACCCCTCGGGAAATTATGGCTAGTCCAAGAATCCGTTCCCTTGTCCTCTTTCCCTGCCTCTCCGGCTAGCAGTCGAGGTGTGCCTCAAAGCTGCTCTACCTGCTAATTAGATTATCAGGGTTAACCGAGCTCATACACGGGCCGCAAGTTGTGCTCGGCCAATTAACGTCGTGATTTGTGAAGTTGAGAAGTGGGCTTGGTATTCACTTTGTGCAATATGCGTCACCTTTGGTGTTTGATTTTCCGTTTACTTAGGAATGGTATTAAATTTTGTAGGTGAGGTATGGTAATACTATATGTATGATACATATATTGCCTGCATCTACTTCCTCTTCACAATCGACTTGAGAATGGTCCAGGACGGACGGAAACGTCGTCGTCCCTTCACCTTCTAGTGTGTGGTCTGGTCAACATACTTTAGCCACGTTGTGACTCATCGCCTGCATATATGTATGTATTATGTTCATGGTAATGTTTCCATGTATGAATGTTGGGGGGGTTGGTGGGGTGCAGTCCGTTCTTCATATGTCACAACGTATACAATACACGTTGCTAACCAAACCAGAAGCATATGGACCCATCCCAACCCAAGCCACCCTCCTAACCCAACATACCGATGCTTTCTGCTGATAGTTCCCTCCCTGCCTCCTGGACTTTGTTTGTGTCGCTGTCACATAAGAAAAACGTTTGTATTAATGTTGATCAACGAAGTTAAGTGAAAGGTGTATGTGTGAGTTTGAGCAGTCCGCACCAACAAATGATAATTAAATACCGTACTGGAAATTGCGGGAACTCTGGCCTGGTCTCGATGACAAGTTACGGCGTTGGTATTGTCACTGAAGGAAAGTGTGGCATTCCAGTTGTGGTCGGGTAAACCCTCTTCCTGTGACCCGGCGGAGTGCGTGCCAGCGTGCCATCAAACACACCTACACGACCCGCAGGTCATCACTAAATATATGTATGCGTTAAGGATCAAATTTCCTGCTTGGCTTGACGTGCTCGCTGCACGGAGAGTCGAGTCTGGCATGTGGCTTTGTTTGACAAACAAATTCTTTGCCGCCTACTCTTGTGAAGTTCATCTTTTGGGTTGTAATTGATGAGCACTTAATAATATAACACTTCGTGCTCTGTATTAAGGTAGTAGTCGAATAATGTCAGATATGGTTGATCTAGGAAGGCGAGTGGTGTCAGCCATTGAGGAAGTTGGGGTAGGGGGAAGTTAAAGGGGGGGGGGGGGGGGTTGGTGAGTGTTCTTGTCCAGGACAAAAACATTACTACGCGGGTTGTCGAACTGTGCTGCAGCGCCAAATCTCGCCACCCCTGTGTTTAGCGGGTCTCTTCCAGTAAACACTTCCCTCCCACAGCCCCTCCCAATCTTGCACTCCTTCAACATTATTTTTTTTAACACTTCCATTTCTCCTCACTGTTTTTTTTTCCTATATATTTTGCACCTTTGCGCCTTGTCCCTTACATCGTTATTCCCTTGTCCCTTATTTCCTTATCCCCTTGTCCCTTATATCCTTATCCCCTTGTCCCTTGTACCCTTGAAGATACCTTATACCCCACACAGTTATTACATATGTAGTTAAAGGTAACTAGCTTGACATCACTATTCCCGTTGATGATATTTGATCCCCATGAACAAGTAAATACTAGCGATCAACTTAATTACTAAAATGAACACTATAACGCATTTATTTTTCGTGTGTTATTGACGTCAGACACACAAGATGACCTCCCTCGCCTGTCTTCGTATGAAGCATTCTAGCCATCCAGTGTTCTGTAAAGAAATCCAGCGAGCTTTTATTTCTGCGCTTGTTGCCTTTAATCTACGTCTATAATATCCAGAATGTCTTGGTTAATGGTATCTTTACCATTAACCAAGAACCTGTTAATGGTAAAGATACCATTAACCAAGAACCCTGTTGAACGCGCTTGAAGGGACGTGGTTAGGATTCACCTAGTTGTGCTTGCCGAGGTTAAGCTCCTACTCTTTCGGCCCGCCTCTCAACTGTCAATTAATCAACTATTACTAACTAATTAATTTTATCTCTCCGCACACTCACTTACACTCACTCACTTACACTCACTCACTTACACTCACTCGCTTACACTCACTCGCTTACACTCACTCGCTTACACTCACTCGCTTACACTCACTCACTTACACTCACTCACTTACACTCACTCACTTACACTCACTCACTTACACTCACACTCACTCACTCTCACTCACTCACTCACTCACTCACTCACTTACACTCACTCACTCACTTACACTCACTCACTCACTCACTCACTCACTCACTCACTCACTCACTCACTCACTCACTCACTCACACTCACTCACTCACTCACTCACTCACTCACTCCCCTCCCTTCCCTTCCCTTCCCTTCCCTTCCCTTCCCTTCCCTTCCCTTCCTTCCTTCCTTCCTTCCTTCCTTCCTTCCTTCCTTCCTTCCTTCCTTCCTTCCTTCCTTCCTTCCTTCCTTCCTTCCTTCCTTCCTTCCTTCCTTCCTTGCTTCCTTGCTTCCTTCCTTCCTTCCTTGCTTGCTTGCTTGCTTGAAGTTGCAACATTTTTTTTCCAGGATGGTCTGTGTTTATACAATCCTTGCTAGTTCAGTTTTTGTATTAGCCTATCTCGATAGATTCCCCCCCCCCCGAGTACCACCTTTTATTGACTGGTTCTGTTGAAGTTGGGCAGTGTTACCCTCTTGGTATTTTTTTTTTTTACTTGTAATGTGCCTGTGACCAGTTTCTATAGTTACTCTGTAGCCACGGACAAGCTTATCTAAGCCTTATCCTGTCAGTTTACCCTGGAACACAATCTATGTATTTGACTTACCACCAGGTCCGCAACTGCTGCAGAGTGAACACAAGTCAACTAGAACTATGCTTGTATTCCATTTGTATGGGGCGCCCTCCCTTTAACAGGGATGGAATGCCAGGCCTCAGCAACAGGTTGTCAGGAGGATGTGTAGCAGACCCTTCCTATCTCGCCACGGTATTAATTCTGACTTGACCAAGGAAAGCCATATTGATTTCCTGAGGCGGCGGTGGTCAAGGATTAACCCCGCACGTGTCTTTTCACCGGAAATTTGAAGGCCACTTTTGCTTCTTAAGTATTGGGGGAGGCGACGACGAATTTGTTGAGTTGCCAGCATTGTAACTTGTGATCTCTCTTTGAGGCAGAGACTTGATCTGTTGTTGTTTAAGATTCAGCTACTGGGAACAAGTTCCAAGTAGCACGGGCTATGGTGAGTCCGTAGTGGACTTACCTGGCACAGGAGCGGGGCTTGCCCTTAATCTGTTGATGCTTGCTCCGGAAGTAGCACGTTTTGGGTGAGATGATGGTGGCTTGCTGAGGGGTGGATCTAAGGGGAACTAAGATTGAATCTTGGTACGACACTAGAAATGCCTGAGCCACCAGACAATGCAATATGTAATTTATTCAGTGCTACTGCTCCCTCAGCTCCTTCTATCTTATCTTCTGTGAAGAGGATTTTACCATCCCAGGAAGCATCAGGCAGCAACAAATAATTATAATAAAGAGGACGAGAACGCTGACTACTGCGTGAACACAAGAGTTCTCTCTAACACACTCTTCAGTTGGTGGGTGGTTACAGTTAGGTTACTGGCTACAGGTCACGCCCCTTAAATACAGAAGCACATAGGCTTCTGTAATAAAGTTCAACACATACACAAGGGCCGTGACGAGGATTCGAACCTGCGTCCGGGAGCATCCCAGACGCTGCCTTAATGGACTAGGCTATCCATGTACTATAGAGATTCTAGTACATCAATGCTTGGGGTATTTAAATGCAAAAAGAAAAAATTGTCATTGCTGAACTATTACTAAATTCTAACAGTTCAGGAACCACATGGAAGTCTTACACTCACGTGCAGCCACAGCTATTTCTTAAAGATGGTTTACCTCTAATAACAACAATTATCTTAAGATAAATATAATAAAAATAAAGGCCTAATAAAGATCTGTGAACGAACCATGGGTGTTCTGGGCTGTAGGGGCTGGGAGAGGTTTAGAGGGGGCTGGGAGGGGCGGGGTGCGGGGGTTGACCCCACACCCCCACCATTTGCATGTATATTGACGGCCAGAAGGAGAGTCATGCTGTCGCTCATTTGAAAGAACAATGAGGATCGCCATCTGCGTTTAGCGCCCTCGTGTCGTCGTTTCTACTGGTGTCCGTTGACTGTGTTCACCTAGGTGTGCTTGGGGGGGGTTGAGCGCTGGCTCTTTTGGCCCGCCTCTCAACTGTCAATCAACTGGGAGTAATGATTAAATTCCTTATTCATAACAAATTTATAGTTGGGTTTATTTAAATTTGCAGTAAGTTATTGACCAGTGTCACAATAATAGCATTATGGTAGGAAATTCAGAATAGACCCAGTGAAGAGTAGAGGCGCCATAGGCACAATCAGAGAACTCTGTCATCAGAGGTCGACGGCTGTTCAGTACCCTCCCAGCAAACTTAAGCTATGTTGCCGGAAAAAAAGTGGACGCGCTGCAGAAAAAATCAAACCCGTTTATGTAAGTTCCTGCTGGGGATGTTTGGGCCAGCAGGCCGGTCCAAGCAACAGCCAGTTTCACCAAATAAAAATTAAAGCCTGGCACAAAAGTCAAGGATCTTTGTAACTAACTCATCAAGATTTTAACTTGCTTAGCTAAATGCATTGTGGGGTTCAGTCCCTGAGCCCATTATGTGCCTCTGTAACCTTATCCTCTACCGCCCACAGGATAGGTATGGGTGCATGTTAATTAACTAAACTAACTGGCCCCAGGCCAGGCTTGGGGAGTGTGTAGAATTTGTGATTGTTACACAGAAATCACAATAGCCTGATGCATTGTTGCCATTGTGATTGTTGCCGCCGGAGGAGGACTAGTTTATTGTGCACCCCATACTCATCCCGTGAGCGGTAGCACAAAAGCATTACAGAGGGCACAGAAGGTCTTTATCAGACCTCATCTTAGATTATTATATTAACAATTTCATCTATCCTTCACAGTGTGTAGAAGTGCTGCCAGATCCCGCTGCTGGTATATATGGAGTATACCAAATTTGGTATATGGAGTATACCAAAGTACATTTTCTTGCGTGTTTCGTCCTGTTGTGTGACGTTGTTACACGAGAAACACCAAATTCATTTTTACGCTCAAGATGCTTGAAGGACATTTTCTATATACACAATTAGTATATAGACAATTTTAGTCTGTGCCTCGTTTTGCCTGTTTTGTGCCGTTTGAGGTTTTGTTTAATTGTTGTTGTGTAGATTGACGACGTTCTAAATGTTGACTTGAGTTTACGGTAATATGTATCCTTACCGTCGTTTTTAGTACTAACCGTTAAAAAGGAAGGAGAGGAGTGAGTGCAGTTATGCTGTGGGCTGACCCAGCGACACTGCTACGCTACTCCACGCCCCCCCCCCCTTCCCAGGGACACTACAGGGCACGCTACGCCACGCCCCCACCTGCCCAGGGACACTGCAGGGCACGCTACGCCACGCCCCCACCTGCCCAGGGACACTGCAGGGCACGCTACTCCACGCCCCCACCTGCCCAGGAACACTACAGGGCACGCTACGCCACGCCCAGCCACTCGTCCTCACCTGCCCGCACTAGTTTATCATGTAGTCGCCACTGCCCACCTGCTCAGGTCCCCCTTGGCTATCCAGAGGAATTCCACCACTTCGGGTGCGTCACCGTGTCCAATAGTAATAGCTTTTACATATTACACTTGTCCGTGTGAATGGTGCAAAATATTGCAACATACCCACAAGGGGCTTCTTCCCTGGCTCGCCCAGTATTCGATGCTATTTTGCTGAACAAATTCATTTTTCCCCTTTCTGACAGGGACAGGCTTTTAAGTATTCATATTAAGTAGTTGTCTTTATGCAATGTTTGATATGTAAGCAGACGAGAAGTCACAATAACGTGGCTGAAATATGTTGACCAAACCATACACTGGAAAGTGAAGGGACGACGACGTTTCGGTCCGTCCTGGACTAATTGTCAAAAGATCCTTGACTTTTGTGCCACAATCTCAGTGTAAGATACTGGAGGGCCAAGTACCAAATCTACACAGCAAAATAACAACGTATTGGAGTGAACGATATGGAAGAAAATGCAGAATAGAACCAGTGAAGAGCAGAGGTGTCATAGGCACAATCAGAGAACACTGTATAAACATCAGAGGTCCGCGGTTGTTCAACATCCTCCCAGCGAGCATAAGAAATATTGCCGGAACAACCGTGGACATTTTCAAGAGGAAACTAGATTCTTTCCTCCAAGGAGTGCTGGACCAACCGGGCTGTGGTGGGTATGTGGGCCTGCGGGCCGCTCCTAGCAACAGCCTGGTGGACCAAACTGTCACAAGACGAGCCTGGCCTCGGGCCGGGCTTGGGGAGTAGAAGAACTCTCAAAACCCCATCAACCAGGTATCAACCAGGTAACAAGGATGGCGGTTGGCTCGTAATATGGCTGTGACGTGAGAAAAATATATATGTAGAGCAAATGGAATGGATAAAGTAAACGGAATAGTATAAGTGTGTCGCGCTAGTCGTTTATTGCTCCACTAAAAGCTTTTTAAAGTGTACGCATTTATTTAATCTTGCACATTGATAGTATGTAACTTACGATAGAACATTTTCTGAATGTGCAACATTGTTGCACAATTGGTGCACTGGATTGGTCCTGGTAAAAGGCATTGCTCAGTGTCCTCGACAGGTAGCTTTTATTGCTCGTAGTGTTTAGCTCGTCTCTGTGAGCATCGTCTTGGCCCACACATTTTCGTCGTTCTCGTTAGAATACGTCGGCGAGGTTTTGAAACCCAAGTTTCTTGACTTTTTGAACAGTTTATGCAAAGCAAAGTGGTGTTTTGTGCTAGTATTAGCTCACTGTTAATGTATGGGCGGTGTGAAGGTGGATGGTGTTTTAGCACTGATGGAACGCCCCGAGTAGTCTTGATAGCTGATAGTTTGTGTTGTGTTTAATTGTATAAAAGATGAGAGTGAGATGGAGAGAGGCAGCAAGTCTTTCTGCAGTGTGACGTACGTACGTGTACGTGCGCGCTTACTCACCTAGTTGTGCTTGGGGGGTTGAGCTCTGACTCTTTGGTCGCGCCTCTCAACTGTCAATCAACTGATGTACAGATCCCTGAGCCTATTGGGCTCTTATCATATCTACATTTGAAACTGTGTATGGAGTCAGCCTCCACCACATCACTGCCTAATGCATTCCATCTGTTAACTACTCTGACACTGAAAAATGGTGTTTCTAATGTCCCTGTGGCTCATTTGGGAACTTAGTTTTCACCTGTGTCCCCTTGTTCGCGTACCACCCGTGTTAAACAGTTTATCTTTATCTATTTAGCCTGTCAATTCCTCTTGAGAATTTTGTAGGCAGAGAATCATGTCTCCTAACTCTTCTGTCTTCCAGTGTCGTGAGGTTCAGTTCCAGTAATCTATCCTCTCAGCTCGGGGACTAGCCTGGTGACCTACCTCTGAACCTTTTCTAACTTTGTTTTGTGTTTTGACTAGATATGGACTCTACGCTGGAGCCGCATATTCCAGTATTGGTCTGACAAAAGAGGTCTACAAGGTTTTGAATGATTCCTACACCAGTTTCTGAAGGCAGTTCTAACGTTCGCCAGCCTTGCATACGCCGTTGATGTTATTCTTTTGATGTGAGCTTCAGGGGACAGGTCTGGTGTGATATCAAGCCCCAGATGTTTCTCGTTCTGACTCCTGAAGGATTTCCTCTCCCATTATGTTTGGCCTCCTCCTCCCTATGACTATCTCCATCACTTGGAACTTGCTTGAGTTAAACTCTAGTAGCTATTTAGATGTTAGAAATTCCCAGAAGTACTTGTAGCCGAGCCTAAGCCTAGATGTGGTAACATCTAGAAGTCTGCTAACATTATTGGATGACCCATAGACGTGCGGTTCTTCCTGCATAATAGAATGATGATAGATGAAGTAAGTGGTGTGGCACACAAAGTGCTTCTGCCACCTCTTTTTAGCATCCATGGTGGAGATTGATGGATGGATGTGTGCGTACGTGCGTGCATGTGTGTGCGTGCGTGTGTGCATTGGTGCTGGTATTCATTAAACGACGGCAGTGTTTAATAAGTCTTTGTTTTGGATGGAGCAATACAGTCGTGTAACCTTCAACAAAGGCAAGACTTCTCTCCCTTCCATTCATTCCCCCTCCCCCCTTTTTACCCCCAGTCCCCCCCCCCCATCCCCCTCTGCTCGATTCACCAAGCTTGCTTCACAATTGTACGTTATTACTCTGGTTGCATCGGTGGGTACCTCTCTCTCAACCCCCTACCCCTTCCCTCCCCCCCTACCTTCCATCACCTTCTGTCTTTAATCTCTCGCCCATTACTTTTTGTTTTACGATCTTTCCAGTCCAATAAAATTCCTCTCGGAGCCTACGCTGTTCCTCGACTTCAGTAGCACAAAACGCGAATAGTTTGATAGGCGAGGACTTCGGTGTAGACTTAGGGAGGACCGCCATGCCGCTCCTTCAGTAACGGGTATACGGTGTAGGTGCCATAGAGGGTCCCTTGAGTAGTGGATTTGACGCCATAGAGAGTCCTTCCACCGGTGAACCGGAAGTCCAGGTGGAGGGGACCCTCTATGGCGTCAAATGTACTACTCCCTTCTGTCTGCCCTTTACTCTGCTGCTCCCGAGTGTCAAATGAAACTTGACAGAAGGCTTGGTAAATGTCACAGCTTTTGCAGCTATTATCCTACTCAGGAGGAACTAGCTGTCTTGGAAGAGGGAATCCTCGGCAGGAAGGATATTGTTTGTTAATCTGTGTGTACGGTTGCAAGCGACATTTAAAGAGCTTCGCTCTGCTCGTGGACAGGGAAAAAATAAACAATTTGGTGTCGTTAGGCAGAGTAGCATGTGCGTACCTTTAAAGCCCCTCTGAATAATTTAGGACTACCTATACCCTGTAGGGTGTCCGGTGTGTGTATAAAAATAGCCGTAAAAAGTAACTATTAGAGTAAAGCTTGATTTTGCGTATTATGCAAAAGTAGTTATGTCCGCACTCTTTGCCCTTACTTTGTCACTTAGATTATCTTCAAGGAATGCAAATGGCATGTTACTGACGACAATTGGCTGTTTACAGTAGATATTAAGTATTTATTTACTTTTTGTACATTGTCATTAGGTATAATGTAGATTTATGTAGCCTAATTGTATTGTTGTATGAGCATGGTTTAAAAATAGTTGAGGTAAAATGAATTTGTCTTGTAAATAATTGTTACGATGGTTTACACTAATAACATTTGATTATATAACCTTAGTTCCCTTCTGCCAACCCTTCTGATTATTTCACTATTTTAGTCTCCTTTTGCCCCCCTTCCTTGCCATTCCCTCGTCCTCCTGTCGTCCAGCCCCGCCATATATTATACTTCAATCTTTCCACCGTTCTTCCTCGTGCTGCACTTTGGGCCTTAGTTGACGGATGGTCATGTTCAGGACGGGGAACATCTCGTGTCTGCCCGAGTTGGTGGCTGGTTGTGCTTTCTTGGAGCTGGGCCCAAGCTGGAGTTTAGTTTGGGAAGTTTCTCCATTAAAGTTACCAAGGGGGGTAGGGAGCGCCGGGGTCCGCCGGAGTGCTGCCTATTATTACTCCTGGGGAAGGGGTTTTCAGTTCGGCTGGCCTCCGCGGTAGTGTGTGTGCTCTAAGTTGTGAGGTGTATACAAAAATATGTTTTCAGCGTGTTTAACCCGCGGAATCAATGCAGGGTAAGGTAACATATGGAGGTGAAGAGGGTGCGTAAGTTTTTTTTATTATTATTATTTTCATACATTTTCTAAAATGCATATAACTCCATGAATAATTTCTTGACCACCGATAATGATGAATGATATAATAGGTAGGTGTCGACGATAATTGGGAATTATGGTGATTAATTATTCCTGCCAAAATGTATTCCATGCATACTCCAGACGGGGGATTTTTAGTTTTTTTTTAATTTTGCAGAGGGAGGGATAAGAAAGGTAACGGCAGTAATGTGTTGGGTAAGGCAGAAGGAATGGGTACAATGTAATAATAATAATAAATGTTTATTCAGGTAAGGTACATACATACAAGAGATTTTACAAAAATTGATGGATTTATAGATAAGAGCTAGTACATACAATGCCTAAAGCCACTATTACGCAAAACGTTTCGGGCAGAGGTAATGTGTTAAGAGAGGCGTTACGTATGTGCCATGTGGCTTGCAGGTGTTGCTTTCTATGCATCGTTCTGCACTAGCGGCCATCCCCTGCTTCTTGGACCGACTGGGAATAACACAGTCAGACTGACTGGTGAAGATTAAGCCACCACAGGAAGTGGCACGGGCATGAGTAGCCCCGTTAGGTGGTAGATGTTAGGAGTGAATGTGGTGTTTGGTCGTGTACCATCTTGAAGTGTGTCTGGGTCTCGACAGTCAGACCCGTACATGTTGAGGATAATGCTCTTGGGGGAGATATTGTGTGGCACGTTAGCTATTACGGCCGCCTCCAGGAGTGAATTTAAGGCAGTACGTGAGACGGGTTCCAGATTGGCCAGGTTGACGGGGGGAAAGGTAGGGACCCCGAGACGAAATTGTTTACCTGGAGCAAGCTGTGTTGGTAAGCTAAGTCATTCTTTAATTTGTTTCGCTTAATTTGTCTTCCGATACCTTTATTAACAGTATTTTATTTTTTTCTTCAGGTACGTGAGTGTCTCATCAATAAGGCGTACATCTTTCTGGTAAATATTTTGTCGCATGATACTATTATATACTGGTCATTCGTATTCGTTGTAGGAAGTATACCTTACCTTGAGGTTACTTTGAGGTGCTTCCGGGGCTTAGCGTCCCCGCGGCCCGGTCGTCGACCAGGCCTCCTGGTTGCTGGAGGCTGGTCAACCAGGCTGTTGGACGCGGCTGCTCGCAGCCTGACGTATGAGTCACAGCCTGGTTGATCAGGTATCATTTGGAGGTGCTTATCCAGTTCTCTCTTGAACACTGTGAAGGGTCGGCCAGTTATGTTCCTTCTGTGTAGTGGAAGCGTGTTGAACAGTCTCGGGCCTCTGATGTTGATAGTTCTCTCTCAGAGTACCTGTTGCATCTCTATATATTGCATAATTAGTGTACTTTAATAAATTATTGTTCAGTATTAAACGCTTATTTCTGAATTTTGTTAAACTAGACAGAGCCCATTAACCATTACTATTTTATTAAGTGCACATATAATGGGTCCAAATTGACCCATAAAAGTAACAGGCAGCGGTTACCATTATCTTTGACTAGCATTTCTCTCCGAAATATAACCCTTCTGTCACCAGTAACTTACATTTAGCGCCTTTGGGTCCATTAAAGTTGGTGATCGATAACAGTTAATCATTCAGTCGTTTGGTTCCTGTTAGGTTCATCGGTAATTTCGTCAACAGGTAGTTAAGATTGTTCCATTCTCACATACTTCTTAAACCAGGAAAAGTGCAGACGAGGAGTCACAATAACGTGGCTGAAATATGTTGACCAAACCACACACACTAGGAACCAACCAACCAAACCCCAGGAAAAGTGTTTGTCCAAAGAGCAGAGCTCTGAATGATTTTAATTGTCAAAATGGCCCGGTACGGGAGTATTTAATAGACAACAGTTGCAGTGCTCCAGTACTGAGTACAGCACATAGTCACCAATGGAATAATTTGGAAATGAAAGGGATGATCACCCACGTGGTGGATTTGCAGGAATGTATCATTTACGTGCTTTTAAATACAACCTTTTCCACTTGCATGTAAACATTTAAATAAAAAAAAGTTAACTAAATAAAGTTATTTGGGCAGGTTGTTCCACTCGTCTGCATCTCTCGTCAAACGTTTATTTAAATCTATATTAATTTAATTTGAATCCGCTGATACGAGTTCTCTGTTAATTTGTACAAGTCCTTGTGTGAAGGTAATGTTTACTCTCCTGCTGGGCCTGGCTTGCCACGCTTGTGTGCCAGTAGATGCAAGTCTGTTTGTTCTTGAGCTCACGTTGAGGATCAGTGGGCGGGGCAGGAGTAATCACCAGCATTATTGCCACCACTCCTGCCTCTGTTTATCTCGCCTTCCTCCTCCTTCCTCCTGCCTGCCTTACTTGCTTTCTTTTCTCCCTCCCTCACGCCTTCCCTTCTCTCCCTATGGCCTTTTTTCTCTCCCTATCTGCTTCGTTCTCTCCCTTCCTGCCGCCCTGCTACCTTCTCTCTCTCCCTCTTTCCTTCCTGCCCCCTTCACTTCCCTCTCTCCCTGCCTCTCTCCCTAACTTAATTCCTCCTATTCTCCATAACTTACTTCCCTCCTCCCTACCTTTCTCCTCTCCCTCCTCCCCTCCCTCCTATCCCTGCTTCCCTTTCTCTCCCTCTCACGCTCTGTATTTGAGATATGGGAGGACGTTACTACTATGATCCCCATATACCATCTTGTGAAGCCCAGGCTACCTGTAGGTGGTTTCAAGAATCACTATCCCCCGCGGCCCGGTCTCTGACAAGGCCTTAACCAGACTGTGAAACTCCACTGCTCGCAGTCTGACGTATGAGTCCTCGTCTTAGTATTGGCTTTTGCTGCCCTGCGCACAATTTCAGATTTTCATGGTCGATATATTCTTTTACTTTTTTTTTGTTTTCCTTATATTTTATGGTGCCCTTTAGTTCCTTATATTTTATGGTGCCCTTTAGTTCCTTATATTTTATGGTGCCCTTTAGTTCCTTATATTTTATGGTGCCCTTTAGTTCCTTATATTTTATGGTGCCCTTTAGTTCCTTATATTTTATGGTGCCCTTTAGTTCCTTATATTTTATGGTGCCCTTTAGTTCCTTATATTTTATGGTGCCCTTTAGTTCATCACATGGTAATATCATTGACCGTCTTGGAGGAGTGGAGAGCTACGTGTTCCTGCATAGCCTCGGGCCACACAGTTCCTTATTATTATTATTATTAACATCTTTATTGACAAAATTAACTACAATTTTGCCTAATCTGAGGTTCCTGCCACTCCCGGGCTCACCCCATCGTTGGGCAAGACTTCGAGAGGAAGAGAACTAGCAAACTTGACCAAATGCATACACTCCACCAACGCGCACGTTCATGTGGCTTGCTTCCTCTCTTGCTGTACCTCCTAGCTTAGTCTGTCTCTAGCTTCGTCTCCTCTCTCTCCCGTTGTCAGAGAGAGATCTCTCTCTACTATCTGTCAGGGTCTCTACGTTAAAAACTGATAAGTAAGGATTGCCTGCTGCGATAACGGGTACCACTCTACTGACCAAACGGTCGGAAAGGACAAAAAAGTCATCCATATTGGAGGGATAAGCTCCCCCCCTTTTCCTCCCCCGGCTCTGCCGGACCACAGAACCTTCCCTTTCCAGTTTTACTGTAACTGCTGGGAGCCGAGATTGTAAACTTAATCCAAAGATCTAGACGAATGTTGTACTGGTAGGGTACTAGTGTGACCTAGCACCTGTTACAGCGCCACCGGATTATTGGATGATTACATCCGCGTACTCTCGTTCCTTCCTTTCCTTTCTTTCTCCTCCTTTCTTTCTTTTTAAACTCTTCCCTTCCTATTTATCCTTCCTTTCCCTCCCCCCCCCTCTCTCTTTCTCACAGTTCCTCTTCTCTGAAGATAGGTTGTGATGTGAGATAATCTACTGGTGGGGAGTAATTGCACTTGCAGTGGCTGCCTCGGGAGTGATGCTACGCAAGGTTTCTCGAAATGAAAACCAATATAACGAGAGGTTGGCGCCCCATCTTCCCTGTGGGAGGCACTCCAGGTTACACCATCACGGTATGCGAGGCAGCGCTGGCTTACCTCGTTGACCTTCGCCTCTGGGACGTGAAGGGTTGCGTGCACCGCCTGTATACTGCCAGGCTAGGCCAGGCCAGGCCAGGCCAGACCTCGCCTCCTGGTGCTGGGACTTGGAGGCCAGAGGGACTTGGTGTTAAGCCGAGAGGCCGCGACCCCAAGCAGGAGCTTTAGTGCCTCGAACTCGAGTTGACTTGAGTTCGAGAAGTCTAAAAGTTCGAGTCGACTCGAGTACCAAAACACCAGGTATTGTTCCTGGTGTTTTAGTAGTTATAATATCTTGTCTTGAGGTTAGTGCTAAAACCTTTACTTTCAATTTATTTCCTATAATAAATTTATTATTTACCTATTAAAATGAAAAAGGTTGTACGTAGGTTTGTGCGTATTTTAGTATTAGAGGCCTTGTGATAGTTTATAGCTATAACCTTTATAGCATCTTACTGGAGACTAATTGACTCTCACAAGTCAAGCCTGGCCTCAGGCCGGGCTTGGAGAGTAGAATAACTCCCAGAACCCCATCAACCAGGTAATTGTGTAAGGTTTGTGATGCTCGTCGTTTCTGTTATTTAGTTTGAATGTTTGAAACATTCAAACTTGACAATTTGAAAACAAACCACGAGAGAACATTTGGATTAATCGTGTATGTTAAAAAGAAGTTCAGTATATGGAGTCAGGAAAGCCGTGTCTGTTCCATTTGTAACTATTCAATTAGGAAAGAACTTCAGTTAGCGAGTCGGGGATAAACTGCAGGTAATCCGGCCTGTGTTTCCTTTTTCTCTTTCATGAGCTTCCAGCAGGTGTTTACTGGAGGCTTCCGACAGTCCAGATTAAGTGGGTGGTTGGACGCCTCTGCAAATGGCATTGTCATCGACCCCGCTTCTCCCTAATATGCCCCCCTTCCCCCCCCCCCCCCCTTCCCCCCAAAAATACATTCCACTTGAGCGGATTTCCTCCAACACTATTTAATAGGTGAATGACTATGAGCCAATGGTGATTTGTCCATTAAAGGCTCTGGTTTGTCCTCTTATGAAGGCTGCCAAGATGATGTGTGCTGCTGTGCTTGCCGTGAAGCTCGTAGCATTTGTTTCCATTATCGTGTGATGGATATTACATCATTTTTTTAGGGCGCCATAATTGCAAAATGCTAATTAAACGAACAATGTAAATTTCTAATTCCCGTTCTCTATTTAAAATGCAAATTGGTGAGCAGTTTAAAGCATTTACAGGGTTACCCCGGCACACCGGCAGCCGACATGCATTTACCCTTAATGTGCTCCCGCCCGATGAAAGTGGCCCCCCTTCCCCCTCTGTTTTTTCCCTTTTTCCTTTTTTCCCTTTTGGTCTCTACGTTACTCCCTCCCAAGTGCGCTTTCTCTTTTTCTTTAAATTGTCTTGTGTCTTTTTGAATTTAATTCTAGGTGTTATTCTTTGCTTTCTCCTGTCTTGGTTAATTTTCTTAGCCTGGGTGTTTGCTCCCATCTCCTTCTCCAGTCCTCCTAGTCGCCATTAATTACAGTTCCGCTCCCACCTCCTCCTGCTTCTGGAGCTCTGCCTTTTCTCGCTAGTTCCTTATGGCCTTTACTCTCCCCTTTTCTCTCCGCTCCCCTCACCGTTGCTGTTTGAGCATGTGCCTCTTCACTTCCTCTAGTCTTACTTCTGGTCTCCACCCGTGGCGCTTGTACCCACTTATTTCGCCCGAGTCTCCCGAGTGCTGTCATCCTCCCGGCTGTATATGCCTTAGGCCTCGTCTTTTCTTGTATTCCCATTTCTCTCTCCTTTTTTCCCCTTTGCTCTCTACGTTACTCCCATTTGTCTTGTATTGCCATTTCTCCGCTGCCTCGTGTGTCATTTCCTCACTGTGTAATATTTTCCCTCGTTAAACATACACAAGGAAGCAAGAGAACGTTCATTGGTGTGCCACCAGACTCGTCTCGGAGGTATGAGTCTCGAAGAGTAAGTAATGGAGTTAGAGAAAAGAAATAGTGTAGTGTAGATGATCACCCAAAATAGTCGATGGGATTAAATAAGGAACACGGGTACAGACTGTTTAGTGTGGGTAGTGCACGAACGATAGTGGACACAGAGCCAAAGACATTGCAGCATTTTTTCAGTGCCAGGATTGTGAATAAATAGGATGGGTTAACATGTAAACTGGCGCAGGCAAACTCCATTTACAGCCTTAAACGTAGACATGACAGAGGGCAGTAGGCTCTGAAGTCTATACTCTGGTCGAGTATAGGTTGAGAGGTGGGATCCCAAGAGCCGTAGCTCAGCCCGCGCAAATATAACTAGTGTTGCGCATAATCTTATATCCTGCCATTCTCCACCCCGTGTTTCAGGCTGCCAATTCGGGCATCACTCAGCCACTCTCCTTCACTGGCTCGCCAGGCGGTCGTGCGCGTCATTGCCCACCCCACTAATCGTCAACCAGAAGGCGACGCCCAATCAAACTTGGACCAAAGTTTCCATATTAAATAGGACTTGGCCTGGTTAATCCTTGTTATTGGCAAGAACCTCCGCCAGGGTTATAAGTGTAAAGGGGCAGCAGTCCTGGCGCGGAGGATTTTAAAGGCTTGATGAAAAGATGGACCAAAAAGAATGGTAAATCAGTGATTATGTAGAGTTTTAATGTCCTTGAAGTACCACAGTTCACCTGATTGAAGTCTGTGGAGTGCCTAGTTCCAATAGACTGGCTGATTAGGCCATCACCTTTGAAGTTGGTGTCAGAGGGAACTGTAGGAGTAGAGACGCTCTTATCTGGATCCTGGAGAGGGTTCTGGGAGCCGAGCGTGGGCGAGGCTGGCTTGCAGGCTTCTCTTGTTGAGTAAATAGTTTGTAATACCCTTGGGTGACGTGTAATATTCTTGCTATTCTTAAAGCAACTCCATTTAAATGTTTAAAAGTACTGTTAAAAAGCAAATATAGTACATATATGTGCTATACTAGGCCTAGGAATATTTAAGTTAGGATTTTTAGCTTTTTTTATTTTGAACTATAAAGTAAATAATACCAAATTCTACTAACCTTGTCAGTTTCGTGTATATGTACGATGGTCCACATAATTACAAAAAGTACTATCTAAGTTGGTGGTTCTAATAGCCAATCCACCAACTAGGTCTCGTCAGGGACTCCCCGGGCCGTGGGCAGATAAATCATATAAATGAGATGCACAAATAAATCACATAACCTGATGTATTAGTGAGAAAAGCAGGAGCCATGAGGTGGATTCGAACCTCTGCTCTGGGTGCACCCAAACACTCCTCTTCCCGGGAAGGAGCAACCTTGCCGTGGCCTAGTTGTCTACGGCGTGTGCTTGGGAGGGTTCGAATCCTCATCACGGGTCTTGGTGATTTCCTCAAAGCAGACATTGTTAGTATTATTTCCGGAAGCTGGTTGTTTCCATCAGTGCTGTGAGACTACCCAAGTTCTCCAGCGGGTGGGTGTGTAGAGCCAGTTGGTGCGGTAATTGACCCCCTCCGCCACCACCGGTGATATTGCGGCGGCAATCCTGGGTGAGATGTTGCTTCAAGGCGCGGCCCACTCCCTGCCTGCAAGCTCCACCCCCCACTGCTTGCTACCTTATAAATTAGGTAAAGAACCGCATGCGTCTGACCGTAGAATTGTAGCCAAGTAACTTTGGGAAAGTGTCTCACAACACGAAGGGTAGCCGTGTGCATGATGATAATGTTCTGCTCATTTGACATTACGGAAAATAAAATAAATACTGATCCTCTAGTTAAGCCAGTTACTAGTTTGACGTAAGGTTCTGGTATTAATGATTGAAATAACACAAAGGGAAGAAACTCAAGGTAATAGAATCCTTCCCAAGCACAGTGTAACCCGGCGCCTGGTGTCTGGCACTCGGGTCCCCGCTCAGTCAGTTTAAGGTCGCCCGTTTATAATGAGCAATAAAAATAGCCTGGAGCGGGTGACAGTGCTGACACCCGGACGAGTTGAACGGAAATGAAGTGAAGACAAACGTGTGAGGGAAGTGTGTTGGGGGTGGGAGGGAGGGAGGGGTGAGATGGAGGGGAGTGGGGGAGCAGGTGGAAAGGGGGAGAGTGGAGGTCTCTTATCCGGACGTATGTCCTTGACTGCTTGACTGGGAGGGAGTCGGGGATGAGAAGAGAGGAGTGGGAGAAGATGCAGGAATAACAGGTCTCGGTTATCGCAGACCCGCACCCCACGATTTGGGGGAAGATTAAGAGAAAATGAGAATGGGGTTATGCGAAGGAAAGGCAGCAGGTCGCGCTAAGTCGTGGGTAAGAGTGCAAGAAGTCTAGAATGAGAGGTAGAAGCAAGGGGAGTAACAGGTCGCTGGCCCCCATCCCTACGGCAGCTGGTGGTTGAGGGGATCGATAGTGAAGGCAAACTTTCCCCCTGGGTGAGTGGATCTTTTGTTGACACTGTTGGTGGTGAAGGGGGGGGGGGATAAAGATGGGAGGGGATGAGATTGTTCAGTCCCGCTGTTTCATCTTCCTCAAGCTACGCTCAACTACGCACCAAGCTGCCTTCGTCCTTCATTTCTCCTTCCCTCCTTTCTCCCCCCACCCCCGTCTCGCTTGCTCCCCCCTCCCCCCCTCTTCTTTTATCTATGAAGTTTAACTTTTCCGATATCTGTGGTACTTCTATTCTTCTTCTATACCTGCCCTCGACTTGCCCACCCTCCTTCCTTTCTAAAGTCCTCAATAACTAGTGTTGAATCTGGCGGCACTAAGAAATTTATTACAATACAGTTGTCTCACTTGCTCATACTCCCTCCTCACTTTCGTTCACTTGTTATCTGTTCCTAGCATTATATTCATCTTCTCTTCTTGTAACCCTCTTTATTATTCCTTCACCTTCCTCCCACCACTCGCCAGTGTGGCACACCACCACGGCATCATGCTGCACTTGATAACGACGCTGCTGTGTGGCGGTGTGCGGGAACGTTGTGATTTACGAATAGCATTTTTGGACTGGGCTTCCAATTATGGCAGTTTTTGTTGGACATAATGAATGGGAGTTCTGTCTGGTTCTCGAGAATGGAAGTTTGTTATGACTGGACAGACAAAAGTAGATGTGAATGTTTTTGCTAAACATGGTAGAGGGTAAGAAGACAAATGGAGCGTCTTCAGTGTTTTACTATAATGCAACTTGTGTAAGGAAGTGGAGAAGCAGAAGATAGTGGTTGGAGGAGGTGCTAGGAGGAAGGGGAGGGGAGGGGGGAGGCCAGGGGAGAGGGAATTTAGCGTGGCAGGTGGGCGTGGCCGGGCAATGCTTCTGCCGCAGGAATGTCGCACACGCACAGCACAGGTAGTAATATCCGGCCTGCTCTACCTTGCGGGAGGGGGGGGGGGTCAGGCACCTCGCCCTGCTATACCTTGCGGGAGGTAGGGGGGGGGGGTGTCAGGCGCCTCGCCCTGCTCTACCTTGCGGGAGGTAGGGGGGGGGGGGGGTCAGGCGCCTCGCCCTGCTCTACCTTGCGGGAGGGAGGGGGGGGGGGTGTGTCAGACGCCTCGTTACCTTGCTGGGGTCTGGTCCAACAGCCTGACTCTGGACTCTTCCCAGCGTGTCCGTCCTGGCCATCCCCGAGCTCGTTTGTCCAGGTAAGAATGGTTGTGCTACCTGACTAGTGTGTGGCGGGGGGGGGGGGGGGGGGTGTTTACTAGTGGGCTCCAGCATATAACTTTGGAATAGTTATTTATACCTGGGGAGGGTTTCCGGGGTTCTTCTCCTCCCCCGAGCCAGCCCTGGGGCCAGGTTCGACCTATTGCCTATTCTTTTCTCTCTTCTCTTTGCTCTTTCTCTTTTCTCTCTTCTCTTTGCTCTTTCTCTTTTCTCTCTCTTTTCTCATCTTCTCCCCCCCCCCCTCCTCTCTCTCTCTCGCTCTCTAGCTCTCGTTCTATATATATATAGAGCGAAAGAGCTATATATATATATATATATATATATATATATATATATATAATCTGGCTGGAAGAAAGGGGGACCCATAGTCTAGGAGAAAACCACGCGTATATATAATATCTATTATTCCCCCCCCCGTCCCCCCCGGCCCGTCTTCTCTCCTAATACTACTCACTGCATCACTCCTTGTCCCTCTGCTCCTGTCCCCGCCTCCAAGCATCACACTTGGCCTCGCCACTGTCCTCCAGCCAGTCTACCCGGTGTGCGTTGCTCTTCAAGTTATTGTCATTAAAGATGATCACTCCCTCTGAAGAGAGTTTAATTTTCCTTGCACATAATTATTCCCCTGGCACGGTCCATTGTGGCCTTTGTTCCCAACTTTTCCACACATCTTGTGTTCTGACTGGTTTCGTGCCCTGTGTGTGTGTGTGTGTGTGTGTGTGTGTGTGTGTGTGTGTGTGTGTGTGTGTGTGTGTGTGTGTGTGTGTGTGTGTGTGTGTGTGTGTGTACTTGTTGTGTTTGCGGGGGTTGAGCTCTTGCTCTTTGGTCCCGCCTCTCAACTGTCAATCAACAGGTGTACAGATTCCTGAGCCTACTGGGCTCTGTCATATCTACACTTGAAACTGTGTATGGAGTCAGCCTCCACCACATCACTTCCTAGTGCATTCCATTTGTCAACCACTCTTTGTCAACCTGTGTGTTTGTGTGCGTGTGTGCGCGCGCGCGTGCTCATTTATGCCTGCAGAATCGAGCATTAGCTCTTGGACCGCGCTTTTCCATCTACCGGTTGTCTAATGAAATGACTCATGACCCATTTCCCTATCACATCTACTCTCAAAATTATGAATGAAGTTTGCTTCTACATCCTGCTCCTTCAGTTCAATCCATTTTTCCACTACTCTTAGGCTAGAAGGAAACGTTCTAACATCTCTTGACTCAAGCTTCCATCCATGTAGTGTTGGTATGTACTTTTTTAAACGTCGCAATCATGTCCCTTCTCTTCTCTAGCGTCGTCAGGTTTAGTTCCCTCAGTCTCTCCTCATCCCCCATCCTAGGCTAGTAATTCTAGGCTTTGTTGCACGCTTCTGTTCCTTTTAGAGTGTCCAAACACCTAGTTGTGCGTGCGGAGGTTGAGCTCTGCTCTTTCGGCCCGCCTCTCAACTGTCAATCAACTGTTTCTTACTACTACTACTACAATTTTTTTCCCACACCCCACACCTGTGGTCCTGGGTTCGATCCCAGGCGCCGGCGAGAAACAATGGGCAGAGTTTCTTTCACCCTATGCCCCTGTTACCTAGCAGTAAAATAGGTACCTGGATGTTAGTCAGCTGTCACGGGGTGCTTCCTGGGGGTGGAGGCCTGGTCGAGGACCGGGCCGCGGGGACACTAAAAAAAAAAGCCCCGAAATCATCTCAAGATAACCTCAAGATAACCACACACACACCCCAGGAAGCAGCCCGTGACAGCTAACTCCTAGGCACCTATTTATTGCTAGGTAACAGGGGCATAGGGTGAAAGAAAATCTACCCATTGTTTCTCGCCGGCGCCCGGGATCGAACCCGTGACCACAGGATCACTTGTCCAGCGTGCCGTCCGCTTGGCCACCGGCCGAGTGAACCTTGTGTGTTTCTTTAGCTTCACATTGGGGCGGATTACTCCAAAACTGGTCTCAAGCACAAGCTCAAGTACAACGATCTAAATGTCTCCTTGTTCAGGTTCCTGAGTGATGTTCTGGCCTTTGGTAATATGTAGAGATTCTTCAGATTTGCTACTAGGGTTGTGCTTTAAGTGTTCCGTGCTCACTGTGGGGTTCTACTGTAGGTACTGTTATCTTTTGGCCTAGCGCATTGTGTGTGTATAAATACCTTAAGACAATAAAGACGTTCGCACACAAAGCAGAAACTGAGAGTTCGAAATCCAGTTTATGACCCAGAGATCAGGGTGTATTAGCGTTGGAGAAACGCGCTTTTCTTACTGCGTGTAATGATTACATATTATGCTACATTACCCAGGATTCCTCTTTCCTGGTCCCCGTCTTTGCTGTCAGTGATGCGATTCTCTGTCATTCAGCTGTGTCGATAACCCTTTAGGGTAAATTCTGGCTTGCTCTCTCTCTCTGACTCGTTCTTAACACGCGCACTTGTTCGCTCCACAGCTTTCTCTTCCCAAGTGTTTTCTCCAGCAATAGCCAGAGCAGCTCCTACTGCACTGGTGTTGATAAACATTGGCCGGGTTATTGCGGCCTCGCTACACACACCTGTTTCTCATTAACCTCACACGATACCCTCAGTGCCTCGTTCATGCACTCGTTCTCTTCCATCCAGCCTCGCTATATCCAGGTAGGAGAATTGGCTTGGCGCTCTCTTCTAATAGTTCCCTTCCCGCCATCCTCCCAATGTAACGGGGGGTGGGCTTTTACAGTGTTACACCAACCCCCTTAATTTGGTTTGCAATTTACTTGTTTGTCTCTAACTTCATTTTAGATTTGACCTGCTCTGCGTGCTGGTATCCCTGTGCTGGTACCTCTGTGCTGGTACCTCTGTGCTGGTACTGTCACACAACCGTTGTAGGGATTTCAGAGCCGGGCCAAGCATGCACTTTGGTAAGGCAACTGTTGATCAACTGTTTCTAACTACTTCTACTACTTTTTTTCTTGTTGTTTCAGGTTGGCAGTTGTTGTTTTAGATTTAGCTACTCAGAACGAAGTGTCCATGTAGCACGGGCTATGGTGAGCCCGTAAAGGTTTGCAGAGCTGCTGCCCGCAATATAGCTTCCCCCCCCCCCCCCCCTCCCTCCCTCCCCCTCCTCGTATTACACATTCTGCTGATCCTATGCGATCAGCCTGTATTCTCCAGCTCGTATTAATTGCTTAATACTTGCGCTTTTTTTAGATTAAGACTGAAAATACAGAGGAAGGTCTTGCACCGAGATTACTAAGAAAATTTATGGTGGAATGTGCCAGAGGCTTCAGATGTTAGGCGCGGGCATTTAAGATGAATTTTCAACCGACAATTAACATTAAATAATTTAATCAAGAAACATCTGTTATCGTTAGTACTGGCGTTCCTAGCGGCCTAGAGACAATTCTCTTAGTCTCTTAGTCAAGGGACTAAGACTTCAACACTGCCTTTATACATTTAGGCCATAATTAGCCGACTTTTCACGGTGTTCAAAACAGCACTTGAGAACCTCCTCCAAATGACATTCTGATCAACCGGGCTGTAATTCCTACGTCAGATTGCAAGCAGCGGCGTCTAACAGACTGGCTGATCATACCACCAACCAGGAGGCTGGGCCACTGGGGCGGGAAAACTCACAAAGTAATGATGTTGGACGACCTATCGCGTAGCGAGCATGAACCATAGCATCGTCCAGGAGAACGATACGAGCGGATTATGAGAACGGTCAGAGCCAGGGAGTCCACCACGGCTCCTGCGTTTCAAGTTGCGTGTTCTTTCTTTGATTTGACCACGTCTCCGTACGCACTAACCCCTTTCAAAGCGGGAGAGGTTTCTGAAATTGAGGGAATTCCGAAAGCGCGTACGGCATGGATGATACGGTACCGTATCATGGATGGATGACACGGTAAAGTGTCTGGAATTACTGGGACAGTCAAAACGTACCCCGCTAGGAGGAGACGGGAGAGATATTACATATACATGGAAGGCACTGAAAAGGCCAGGTTCCAAATATATACAAGAATATATCAACCTTGTGGATCGAAATACAGTATATGATACGAAATGCAAAATAGTAGTAGTGAAGCGAAGAGATGCCATGGACACAATCTGAGAACATCTGATTGTAAACATCTTTGAAAGGTGGGTATCAGATGTCCACGGCTCCTCGATCTCCACATAACAAGAAACAAAATATATCCTGGAACAAAAGTGGTGCCCCCCCCCCCCCCAAAAAAAAAATAAGACTAGTTCCCGAAAGAAGTGCCGGACCAACCCGGTTGTAATGCGTATTCGGGTTCAAGCAAAAGCCTTTTTGATCAAGTTATCACAAGCGAAGCCTGGCCCCATACTGGGCTTGGATTGTAAAAAAAGTTCTGTGAACTGACTAGATAAAATCCAGGTTTTACTTTCTTACGGCCTTGGGTGAATGAGTATTGTAATAGACTATCTTACTTACTAGCTCTTCATCCAGTCATT
This sequence comes from Procambarus clarkii, assembly GCF_040958095.1. Classification (NCBI taxonomy): domain Eukaryota; kingdom Metazoa; phylum Arthropoda; class Malacostraca; order Decapoda; family Cambaridae; genus Procambarus; species Procambarus clarkii. The sequence continues at coordinate 27,835,028 of NC_091172.1, forward strand.
ACCTGTCATTACTGCCAGTGTCTTACCGTCCCTGTCACACGTCAGCCCCATGCCGACCACTACCCGTCTCTCTTAGTGGTTGGGCCGCTCCGAGTAACAACCTGATGGACCAAACTCTTTAAGTCAAGTCTGGCCTCGGGCCGGGCTTGGGAATTAGAAGAGCTCCCAGAAGCCCATCAAGCAGTACTCCTCGCCTTTGTGATTGAAATTACCACCTCTTCCTCTACAACAACCACAATCGCAGACTCCAATACTAGTGCCACCTCTACCACAAACCAACCGCCTACCATTGCCACCCCACTTGGGGTGGCTGATCCCTGACGGACCAGCCTTGTGGTCATGTGCCAAGGAGCCTTGTGGACCATGTTTTGGCTCTTCCGGTTGGTAAAACTTTAGGAGCAGAGCTGATTGTCAAGTCGAGAAGATAAACACATCACCAAGTTACTACTGTAGCAGGGAATCGTATCCACCAACCACCAAGAGTCATTCGATTGTGGATGTTGTGACCATAGACAGAGCAGCTGGGTGGGAGCACAAGGCTTATTTGATAGTCATATTGATCGAGATAATGTGGTTCTCGAGTTATAATTACATCCGGTGCTGTGCCGTCCCAAACCCTCGTGTGTGCTAACTGACGTGTTTGTGTGTGGGACGGTGGAGGGATGACTGTTCTGCCTGTCTCCCGAGCTGTGGACGGTCCTGTGAAGTTAGACGGGTCTCTTACAAATATTACACTATTGTATATATATGACTGAGAATGCCATTTTGAAGGCACATTAATGAACATTAATTTATTGACCACGACCAGAGTGTTTTAAAGTTTCTGAAAGATTACTATTGAAATAGTTGTCTGGTATAGTTGAAGTCCAATTACATCTTGTATCTGTATAATATATCCAGTGACATAACTGTAGTAGCAGCAGGAGCTCTCATTTGGGTAACCTGTGACGTCGGTGAATGTATTGTTACCCGGGTAGGAAGGAGTCTGGACACCAGCTCCAGTTACATCCATCTCTGTCCTTGATTCTTGTCAGGTTCTTTGATCCCAAACTCCTCCCCCACCACCCTCCCCCGCCTGCCTCTCCCCCACCACCCTCCCCCGCCTGCCTCCGTCCACGCCTCATTGTCATGCCTCCACCTTACTCTACCTCCACCATTTTCACTTTTCTTTTTTTTAATGAAGCGACACTAAAAATTTTGCTACGGTGAGATTTTTTTCCTGAATGGGCTGAATTTATAGATGTCATGACATTGTTATCCATATTCGTGATAGACTTCCCATTATGATGCCTAAGCTATTATTTCACTGTTTATTTGCATTTGTTTTCCGTATAGTCTATGTTGAACATAGGTACCGCGTTTGTCAACTTTATTCACTGCTGTTTAAGCGTTCTCGTGTTCATTTGATATGATGAACGCCAGGGTTCTCACCCTCCCTCCCTTCCCGGCTTTATTTATTTTAATTTGCCAACTGTCATTTCTCCTTGGCAGTCTTCACCTGTTGGTACTTACTGTTTTGTCTCCACTCAAGCGAGTACTCTCGTCTCCCTCCCGTTATTTTGTCATCCCCTCCACCTCCTGTTGCCTTTTATCCACCTGTTCTTCCTCTGTTTGCTTCGTCTGGAGCACCACCACTGTTGTGTGCGCGCGCACACGCGCAGACATACACACTTTTACCTGTAAGATTGAGTTTTAGCTCCTGGTCCTAAATATGATGTTTAACGGTGATAAGTTCCAGGTACTGAGGTATGGTGTAAACGAGGAACTTAAACGAAACACAGGGTACAGGACCGACCTACTCATAGATGGAAAGCAATCTGTAAAAGATCTGAGAATTACGATGTCCGACGATCTGATATTTAGTGAGCATAACCGAACAAAATAGCGGCTGCCAGGAAAATAATGGGATGCATTAATGCATCCCATTATTTCGAACGTTCTCATAATTATGAGAACGTTCAGATCCAGGGACCCCCACAGTAATGCTAATGCTATTTAAATCACTGGTACTGTCCCGTCTAGAGTATTGCTCTGTACTCACTGCCCCTTTTGTAGCAGGAGAGAGATCTGAATTATAGGGAATACAGAGAACATGTATACGGCACACATAGAAACGGTAAAACATCTGAATTATTGGAACCACATCAAAGCTCTCAAAATGTACTCTCTGGAAAGGAAACGAGAAAGGTGTCAAATAATATATACATGGAAGATACTGGAGGGCTAGATCCCAAATTGGCACAGTAGAATAACAACATACTGGAGCGAAAGATACGGAAGGAAATGCAGAATAGAACCAGTGTGAGGAGTAGAGATGCCATAGACACAGAGAACACTGTTTTAACATCAGGGGTCCGCTGGTCAACACCCTCCCAGCAAGCATTAGAAATATTGCTGGGATGAAGGTGAAGGTATTCAAGAGGCATTTAAACAGGTTATTGCAAGAAGTACCGGACCAACCAGTCTGTAGTGAATGTGTGGGCCTGCAGGCCGCTCCAAGCAACAGCCTGTTGGACCAAGTTATCGCAAGTCGAGCTCGGGAGGAACTACTACTCTCGAAACCCACTCCAGGTATGCTTCAGGCTGTTGCGTCTCTCAGTGCCTCTGTGCCTCATCTTCAGCCATTTAAATTGTCATTTTCCCTCCCCGGTGTCCGTGGGAGGTGTCACTCGTCCTGTGGATTGCCTCACAAGGTGCAATAAAATGACGTTGAGCATCTGTGGAGAGATGACTTGAGTGTACGATGGTTGCCACTCAACCTTGCATTATTCTTAATGGTGTCACCGGCATAGGAGTGTGTGTGTGCAATCAGGGATGGGTGGTTTTTCATTTCGTATTGCAATGTTACGCATTCGTGCGTGTGCGAATACGCACATGTGGCTAAGTGATGGTTGCAGCATTGTGATGTGTGTAAAGGAGTTGGGGGGGGGGGGAGGTTGTGGTGGCTGTGTATCAGGGAGGGAGGGAGTGGTTAGACACATTATGGCGATCGCTGATGGCATTGCCTGGCCTTCTGCTGACTGATGGCCTCTGGATTTTCTGCTCTATTCTGCTTATTAGTCTAGATTTCGCGCTGGGAGAGTTGCAGGGATAGGGTTGGGGTGGGGGGAGACTGAGTGAGGGAGGATAGAGGCGGACAGTGCTTTCATAACTCCTCACTGCATTTCCATTTCCCACTTCTAAACTTCCCTTCACCTATGCCTCTCCTTACTCCCCCCCCCCCAAAAAAAAAAATAGAGGTGGGTGGTAGGAATGAAGGAAGGAGAGGGTTAACAAACCTCACATAGAAATAAAGATAGAAAAAGATAGAAACACAAGGGTAGGGGGGGGGAGAGTGATTGGGAAGGGATATTAGCAAGATTGAGTGGATAGGAAAGCGAATGGAACATGAAAGTGGATGGATGGGGGATAAGATGAGAGTTGAAAGAGAACAAACACAACAGCCTATGTTTTGAGGAGAGTGTGTGTGTGGGGGGGGGAGCACTGTTTGATGTCACTCATTTTGTTTATTGGATGCCATGGTGAGCAGTGCGTGGCATTCACGGGTTTTGGGGCAAGTCTTTGTGGGTATTGTGCGGTGTGATGGGTGGAGGAGGTCCGGTCTGCCAGCCCAGTGACACACTGTTCCAGGTCCTGCACCTCCCGGAATGCTCTCCCTCTCTCACACAACCATATAAAATATATCTTAATTATATTCACCATGGGAACAGTGATTATTATATAATTGCAAGATATATGATATATAATTATATAATATATAATTATAATATGATAATTATATAATTATAATATATGATAATTATATAATATATAATTATATTATATATAATTATAATTTATGATAATTATATAATATATAATTGTATATCTGGCAAATATAATTATTGTTTGATTTGGTTGTGAATAGGGTCTAGGCTGATTGTGCTACCACCCCCCTCCCTTCCCTTCCCCTTTCTCTTCCTTCTCTTCAGCGAGTGGGGGGGATGGGGAGGAGGGGGGGCAGAGGTGAGAGAGCCATAATTAGAAATGATTGATTTCCCGCGGGGTTTGAGCATGTCAGTCTGTCCTAGTGCTACTCGAACGCAATAAGATTGAATTAGATAGCTTGTTAATTTTCAGCGTGTTTATGATGCCGCGTTGGCTCCTGGCACGGCAGCAGTAGACTACAGCTTTAACAACGAGGCAGCCAATATCTTCACTGGTGTCAGTGTGTGTCACAGCAATATAATAACAATGCCAGGAAGAAACACCGGCCAGAGACCAGGCTTGTCAGTCATTGAGCGGTTTTCTTCAATTAATACCAATAATGAGCGTATTTGATTTAAAAGGTTTAGTAAATTCTACCTATCTCGCCCGTTGGTTGCTTTACTGAAGGGAATGTGTAAATATTGCACCGTTTTGACAGTAGTATATAGTATACAGTACTATACTGTGTCAAGAGTAATCTCTCTTGAATTAGATTAGAGTTTACCCGTCTCCATGTCTTAGTCTCCGTGGTGTAGTGGTAAGACACTCGCCTGGCATTCTGCGAGCGCTTTGTCATGGGTTCGTATCCTGGCCGGGGAGGATTTGTAGCCTCTGTTTAACTCAACAGTAAAATGGGTACTTGGTTGTAACAACGATTCTTCGCGGCGGGGATCGTATTCCAGGGACCTGCCCGAAACGCTACGCGTACTAGTGGCTGTACAAGAATGTAACAACTCTTGTGTGTGTGTGTGTGTGTGTGTATATATATATATATATATATATATATATATATATATATATATATATATATATATATATATATATATATATATACACACACACACATACCGTTCATCTGCATCACACTCGTTCTGGCTACTAGGTACGACATTATATATATATATATATATATATATATATATATATATATATATATATATATATATATATATATATATATATATATATATATATATATATAATGTCGTACCTAGTAGCCAGAACGCACTTCTGAGCCTACTATGCAAGGCCAGATTTGCCTAATAAGCCAAGTTTTCATGAATTAGTTGTTTTTTAACTACCTAACCTACCTAACCTAACCTAACCTAACTTTTTCGGCCACCTAACCAACCTAACCTATAAAGATAGGTTAGGTTAGGTTAGGAAGGGTTGGATAGGTTCGGTCATATATCTACGTTAATTTTAACTCCAATAATAAAAAATTGACCTCATACATAATGATATGGGTAGCTTTATCATTTCATAAGAAAAAAATTAGAGAAAATATATTAATTCAGGAAAACTTGGCTTATTAGGCAAATCGGGCCTTGCATAGTAGGCCGAGAAGTGCGTTCTGGCTACTAGGTACGACATATATATATATATATATATATATATATATATATATATATATATATATATATATATATATATATATATATATATATATATATATAATATAAATAAAAGATTGCCTTCAGTACCATGTGGTATACCCTATACTTTTCAAAGGTGCTCTTACTGGACACAAGGAGGATGCTTCCATGCTCACTTAAACATCTTTTAGATAGTTCCATGGGGCGCCGTCGGGGAACTGCTGGGGGGAGGCTGTTGTAAAATGTATAGATCTGTAACACTATTACAGTTTTTAAAGATATTTAGACCATAAGAAAACATAAAGGGTCAACATTTTTGAAGGGAGGGGACGTGGCCACCTTGCTTGAGTTCTATAGTATTTGTTTTATCTCGCATCCCATTATTTTTGACTGCCTATATTTGATCGTTAGTTTATGCCTCTCTCCCCCCCCCCCCCCCCTCCCCTATACAGTCTTCCCAGCGTGATTTTTTCATGATTGTGTGCGGTGTATTTAACGTTCATTAACTGGAAAAGATTAGGGCTAATCCTGGCCACCATGGTCACGTGTGACTCAAGCACAGACCCGGTGGTGTTGGGAGATTCGCACAAGCTTGACTTGTGCTCAAGCTTGTGCGAGTTTGATCCAACAGGCTGTTGCTTGCAGCGGCCCGCAGGCCCACATATCCACCACAGCCCGGTTGGCCCGGCACTCCTTGGAGAAAATTATCTAGTTTTCTCTTGAAGATGTCCACGGTTGTTCCGGCAATATTTCTTATGCTCGCTGGGAGGGTGTTGAACAACCGTGGACCTCTGATGTTTATACAGTGTTCTCTGATTGTGCCTATTACCTGGCACAGGAGCGGGGCTGTGTATATATATATATATCCTGACCCCTTCGACAAGTGCTATATAGTCGTTATGGCTTGGAGCTTTTCTCTGATAATTCCCTCTCTCCCATAGTACACTTGAGTGCTCATTCAACAGGTACTTTACATATCTGTACAAGTAAGAAGAGCTAGGAGTCGGGACCCGGAGCTGAGTGCATGAACATGTTACCATTTTCCCTGTCAAAGTTTGCTGTGGTTGTGATACTGTCAGTTGTCGTAGTCTTGGATACCGTTCATAAAAATGTTGTCTGGATCTTCAACATTCATGTTGTTTATTGGGGGGCCCCTGGTACTGTTTTAAGGCGCTCTACATTTCCTTAAGACACTCGCCTAGGGATATAATACATATTAAAAGCATATTATAATCAGTAATTAGACAGCATACACTCTGCTTACGGCTGGGCATCACCTTCTTATCAACTGTTTGCCTTCCTCTTCCCTCATCTGTTCTGAGCATCTTCCACCCCAGCTCCTGCTTCTCGGCTTACTGCTCTCCCCTTTTCATTTATTGTTTAAATGCACCCTTAGTTTCACTCCCTCGTTTTGACTGGCCATGTTTTCCTTGCATCCCTCTTTCGCCGTCAAAATTGCATCACACTCGATTAGATTACTGTGAATAAATATTGCTTTTGGGTAGTTCTGATCGCTTTAGGGGAATTTTCCTCTGCTTCCCATGTCAGTAATGAGTGGATTGTGTTCAGTTTTTATGTAGAACAGTTTCGTGTTAAATACTTTGTATTCATCATCGTGTTTGTCCAGTTAAAAGTTTTCCGTATTTTTTTTCCTTGTCGAGGGAGGTTTAACCCGTTAACATTGTTCCTTGTTTATATTTTATGGTTATTTAGGAATTATCTTGTTAATGTTTTTTGGTAAATTGACAGACTGGGAGAATGTTGTATGGATAACAGCATCCTTATTTTAAAGCATCTAAACTCTAAATGTTTTGAGTTTAGTTTTGTACAGCATTACAGTATAGTACAAAGTTTTGTACAGCATTACAGTATAGTACAAAGTTTTGTACAGCATTATCAATTATTGCGAAAAAGCAGGAAGTTCGTGCTGAAGCCCGGTGATGAGCAAGCCTCAGACAGCAGTAGTGCTGGAGCAACCCATCACTGAGGAGTACCAGTAATGTTAAGATATGTTACAGGTAATTTTGGTAATTCCCAGAGTATGGATAGTTTATTGCTTTTGGGACAACAGTCTGTATTTGTGTGTAAATATATAGGTATCTTCTTGAGGTTATCTTGATGATTTCGGGGCTTTTTAGTGTCCCCGCGGCCCGGTCCTCGACCAGGCCTCCACCCCCAGGAAGCAGCCCGTGACAGCTTACTAACACCCAGGTACCTATTTTACTGCTAGGTAACAGGGTGAAAGAAACTCTGCCCATTGTTTCTCGCCGGCGCCCGGGATCGACCCCGGGACCACAAGATCACAAGTTCAGCATGCTGTCCGCTCGGCCGACCGGCTCTAGCCAACACATAAGTTTCGACGTTTGGGTTTGCTGAGGGTCCATGACGGACAAAATCTTTGCATTCAGCCACGTGATTGTTACCTTTTCATATATAATGTGAAAACTTCATGTATTATTGTGTGCAGAGGCTTAGCCCATTCGAGGGAAAATAGAGCATAGAATTGGGCAAATGTTTGTGTTAGGTGGTGGTGTTAAATGGGACGAGGGCTGTGAAAGCCTCATTGCTGTTGACTAATGTTGGTGTTGAGCTTGTGTGTGTCTCGTAGCAGGAAGTGTTGCGAGTTTGTTAATAAATTGCGACACACCCCTCGCACTACACAATTTTCCTGATGGAACAGTAGAGGACTCTCAACAAGGGTGTAATTAGTGACGAAGTGTGTCCTCTGTCCCCTTTCTCACCCACTCTCAAGGTGTCCCCTATCCTCGATTATTCTTGTTCTGTCTCCTCTTCTCCCCTCGGCTCCCAGGATTCCCTTACTTAACATATAATCCACTATCTACAAGTCCAGATGTGCTTCGTGCCCCTGCCTCTTGTCACTTGCGTCATCCTCATGTATTGTCCTGTGTTCTTGTTTGCCACGTCACTTCTGGTTCGTATCTTCTTGTTGCTCTTGTGGTTATTGTGGATTTCCTCTTTATTTTCGTGTCGTCATGTAATGTTCTTCGTCAGCTCAAGTTTTCCTATAACTTTTTTTTATCTTTCGTATACCACGTTTCAGTATCGTCTCTCTCCATCATTTACCATGGAGTTGCCTTGCGTTGATTCCTAGAATCAATGTTTCCATGGCCCCGGTCTCTGACTAGGCCTCCTGGTTGGTGGTCTGCTCCGCAGCCTGTCTATGAACCACAGCTTGATCAGGTATCCTTTAGAGGTGTTTATCAAATTCTCTTTTGAACACCGTGAGAGGCCGGCCAGTTATACCCCTTGTGTTTAGAGGTAGTGTGTTGAAATGTTTTGGGTCTTTGATGTTGATATTCTCTCTCAGCGTGTCTATTGCACTCCGGCTTTCAACCAGATATTTTGCATTTTTTGCCATGCCTCCTTGTCTCCTGTGGTGTTATTTCCGTGTGCAGGTTTGGAAACCTGGTTGATACCTGGTTGATGGGGTTCTGGGAGTTCTACTCCCCAAGCCCGGCCCGAGGCCAGGCTTGACTTGTGAGAGTTTGGTCCACCAGGCTGTTGCTTGGAGCGGCCCGCAGGCCCACATACCCACCACAGCTCGGTTGGTCCGGCACTCCTTGGAGGAATAAATCTAGTTTCCTCTTGAAAACTATACCTGGTTACCTGGTTGATGGGGCTCTGGGAGTTGTTCTACTCCCCAAGCCCGGCCCGAGGCCAGGCTCGACTTGAGAGCCTGGCCTCGGAGAAACCGTACCTCAAATACATCACAAGTGTGATTTGTTTTGTCTCTCTCCTCGCTCGTCATGTGCTTTTATTTACTAGCTGGTATTGGTAGATGACGCGTCTGCGAGGGACGCAGAGATGTTAGGAGGGGCAGCCTTGACCCTTCAACCTCCACCAGCATATATGAGAGAGATCTCTGCACAACACAGCCCCGTAGACCAAACAAATTCCCAGGAAGGCTCTGCTCTGGGAGGGCAAGTGGAAAAAAAATGAAATGGCCACAGGTGAGCATGAAATACTCAGGTTACTCTTGAAGATGTAGGGAAGGTTGATAACGTCATGAGCTTGTTTGAAGCTATGAAGTTTGGTATGCGTATCGTTCCACCGCCAGATGTAACATCTTTCACGTCCTGTCAAGATATTTGATGTACAGCTTCGAAGTGTCTTACATAAATGCTGCGCAAGGGCGCCTGACAGCTGGGTGGACAGCGCTTCGAATTCATAGTCCTGAGGTTTCGGGTTAGATCCCCCGGTGGAGGCGGAGACAAATGGGCAAAATGTTCCTTTCGCCCTGATGCCCCTGTTACCTAGCAGTAAATAGGTACCCGGGAGTTAGGCAGCTGCTATGGGCTGCTTCCTGGGGGTTGCGTAACAAAAAGGATGCCTGGTCAAGGACCGGGCCGCGGGGACGCTAAGCCCCGAAATTATCTCAAGATAACCTCAAGATAGCATCCAAGGTTGCATGGGGCTAGGGGCCCGCGACTCTACACAAGGTAGTCGGTAAGTGCCTAAATGACAGAAGTTGGGAGGAGGAGAATTGGTGGGGGTAGAAGGGCGTATATTGTTTGGATATGAGACCTCAGTACAGGCAACAGTTGTTCAGTTTTGTTCATGACTTCCCTGTTCAGAGGCGGAGGAAACTCGGTTATATGAATGTTAATTTTTGGTCGAAATTGTGGGAGATCTCGCGCTCTCTCTCTCTCTGCATGATATTAGATGGAACAGTATGAAGGTGGCACGTGGGTGGGGGTTGGTTAGTGGCAGTGCTGGAGGGCTAAGTGGATTTATGGTTGGTGTAATTGGATTACAGGACTATGGTGGCGGCCACGAACACCTCGCTGCTCCTCACCCATCCCCTCTACACACCAAGCCTCCACTCCCTTCCCAGGTATCTTCATTAAGGAATGTTAGCATTTCAGGACATGCCACTAATTTTATTATTATCCACTTGACGGAAATTAACATAAGTCTGCATAAGATTGCTTCGCATTCCCCGATATTGTTATGCAAAATATTTGTATTAACAGCATAAGAATAAGGGAAACTGCAGAAAACTATTGGCCCGTGCAAGACACCACCTGTTTATAACCAACTCAACTCATTGTGCCTGTATTTCAAGCATATTATAGCGATCCCGCAACTATATATTACCTGGCAATTTGTTCCAAGAGCTTGTCCAGTTTGTATCCATTGTTTTGGGCTCAATTTCGTGTATATATTTATCACCCTATTATCACCCCCTTGTTATACTAGTTCATCCATTTGTATACTTCATATATATGTATGTTACTCTTCGCCCTTCTCAAGATGTAAATTAAGCTTTCTTTATCAAAGTCTTCACAGAGGACTTAGATCCTCGAAATTATCAACAGGTATGAGGTTTCTACCCGGGATTAAATTTGTCATGCTCCCTTGTACACGTTCCAATGAGTTTATATTCATTGTAATGTTCCTTACCCAAAACTGATTTGCATAATCTAAAAAAGACCTAATTATCACAATTTTCCACACTGTTCAGCTGATATCTGGTAATTATCATCACTATCGAGGCTCTGAATCCAACACGTGTACTGTACTTCACTTGAGGTGTAAGGAGCACCAACCCTTTTGGAACAAATCAACCCACCATCATGCCGTTTTGTGTAGAAGCTGGCTGGCTTGTGGGTGATGGCGAGGCTGGGTTGTGGCTGATGGCGAGGCTGGGTTGTGGCTGATGGCGAGGCTGGGTTGTGGCTGATGGCGAGGCTGGGTTGTGGCTGATGGCGAGGCTGGGTTGTGGCTGATGGCGAGGCTGGGTTGTGGCTGATGGCGAGGCTGGGTTGTGGCTGATGGCGAGGCTGGGTTGTGGCTGATGGCGAGGCTGGGTTGTGGCTGATGGCGAGGCTGGGTTGTGGCTGATGGCGAGGCTGGGTTGTGGGTGATGGCGAGGCTGGGTTGTGGGTGATGGCGAGGCTGGGTTGTGGCTGATGGCGAGGCTGGGTTGTGGGTGATGGCGAGGCTGGGTTGTGGGTGATGGCGAGGCTGGGTTGTGGGTCATGGCGAGGCTGGGTTGTGAATCATGGCGAGGAGAGACATGGGAATCAACATAGAAGGAATAGCGGCAGCATCCACTCACAGCCCATGGGAAGTTAGTTTGTGTAAGAAGATAAATCTCGGTGCAAGATAATGCTAAAAAGCTCGAGCACGTTAAAAAGCCTCTTAAACTCTTTATTTTTTATTTTTTTCCCCGTAGGCCAAAGTGCAGATTTTACATAAATTCATTTATATTCTTGACTTTGTATTATTCAAGAGGGAAATGTGGCCTCTTAATTAGTTTTTTTTTTATTGGGGAAGGGAAGGGGGGTGAAAGTTAGGACCGAGGGAACATTTGGTCACTGGAGCGGGAGAATTTTGCCGTCAAGGAAGAAAAAAATCTTGCCAGCGAGAGGTAGGGGTTTGGGGGTGGGGTTGGGGGGAGGGGTTGCCCCCACCCCCACCCCAGGAGGTAAATTTTGTTGCTAGGAAAGAGATAGGGAAAACATTGTAATGAAAACTTTTATTTAAAAAATGAACAGTTTATTTGGAAGATTTATCGGGATAAAACTACTGTATTTTAAATACTTTGATATAGAGAATAGACATGAATATGAATAAATGAATGAATGAATGAATAAATGAAAAATTATAAGACCCATTGTTTAGGTGAGAGGGAGACAGCTTTTTGGGCGAGGGGGAAGGGAAATTGTGTGTATTGAGAGGGTGGCAAGTGTGTGTTGATGGGGCGGAAGTGTGTTGTGAAGGTGGCGGGACGTGTGTGTGTTGTGAAGGTGACGGGACGTGTGTGTGTGTGGAGAAGGTGACGGAAAGTATGTTGTGGTTGTGAGAGGTGGTTATAGGAAGGGTGTGCTGTGAGTGAGGGGCTCCGTGCAACAGTGAATGACTTCGAATCTCAGCCGTAAGCCCCGGGTTCAAATGCTAGACGAAGACAAACAAATTGTCAGCGTTTTCTTCACCTTATGCGTCAGTTTACTTGAGCCGTGAATAGGTACCCGGAAGTTAGTTCCTGTGGGCTGCACCCCGAGGATGGTCAATATTTAGATAGCCATGCACACACACACGCACGCACGCACACGCACGCACGCACACGCACGCACGCACACGCACGCGGGGAGGTCTGGTCATGGGGGCCTGGTTGCTGGGTGGACAGCACCCGGGAATCGATCCCCGGCGATGGCGGAAACAAATAGGCAGTTTCTTTCACCCTGATGCCCCTGTTCATCTAACAGTAAATTGGTACCTGGGAGTTAAGACAGCTGTTACGGGCTGCTTCCTGGGTGTGTGCGCGTGGGGGGGGGGGGGGATGGCAGTTTAGAGGCGGGCCGAAACAGCCAGAGCTCAACCCCCGCAAGCACAACTAGGTAAATACACACATGACACACCCGGGAGACCTGAGATTACAACCAATTGGTATTGGTAGGTCGTGTTCCAGGAAAAAACTAGTAGGGTAAGATTTACCTCGAGCTGTGAGAAGGGAAAGCTCTCGGCTTGTTAACATGAGTCCAGAAGTTGTTTGTTAATAAACAAAAGAATATGTTGTGAGGGAGAGGTTGGGAGGGGAATAGGGTGGATGTGTTGTGAGGGAGAGGGTGGGAATTCCCAGCGATCATAAGAAATATTGCCGGAACAACAGTGGACATCTTCAAGAGGAAACTAGATAGTTTCCTCCAAGGAGTGCCTGGCCCAACCGGGCTGTGGTTGGGTGGTGGTGACGGAGGTTGCCAAGCCAATAACAGGTCGGCAAACTGGGGGGTGATGGAACTCTGAGGGCGGTGAGACGCCTAGCACCCACCCACCCCTCTTGCCTTGGGTATGTGGGCCTGCGGGCCGCTGCAAGCAACAGCCTGGTGGACCAAACTCTCACGAGTCAAGCCTGGCCTCGGGTCGGGGAGTAGAACAACTCCCAGAACCCTATTAACCACGTATCAAGCAGGAATAGGGTGGATGTGTTGTGAGGGAGTGGGTGGTGTGTTATGAGGAAGATGGGAATAGGGTGGGTGTGTTGTGAAGGAGAGGGTAGGTGGGAATAGGGTATAAAGGGAGAGAGAGTAGGGAAGGGGTTGTGTTGTGAAGGAGAGGGTAGGAAGGGGGTGTGTAAATTTTGAGAGGTATATGGAATAGAGGAAAGGGGTGAGGAAGGGAGAGAGTTGTACAGAGGTGTAGCGTCATGAGTGGAAGGGGCGGGACGTGATGTCGGAGTGAGGGGAGACGATATGAAGTTGGAGGGGGAAGAGGGAAGATACATGATGTCAAGGGTGATAGAAAATTAACTTTGTTGCGAGAGAGGGAGAGGGAGGGAAGAGGTGACGGAGGAACCATGCTGAGAGGTGATGGTGCGTGTTGTGCTGATAGAGCTACGGTATTTGAGAGAAGTGTAGGAGGAGAATTTGAGTGAGTGAGACGGAGAGAATGATCGAGAGAACGATAACCGGATATGTATTAGCAGAGCAGAAAATACCCCATTGTGTATTAAAGAGGCGACAACCAAATGCAGTTTTGACGGACTAATATGATGTTGATTTTAGAAGAGAAGCCCTGTGTGTTGGAAGAACAAGAATACTGTACTCCTTTTGCTTGAAGAAACATGTGTTGATGGACAAGTATTGTTAACTCTAATGGGAGGTAGTAAACACGGTAAGCAACGAGATGGGCTCATGTTCGTCTTCTGGCGTCTGCTGGCTCATGTTCACACCCAGCCGATGTGTGGAGGGGGAAGGGGGGTGGGGAATTTTTCATTGTTTACTTTGTGCTTGCGTTCCCACTTGTTTGTTGTGTTGTTGTGATTTTGTTATTGTATTCGCGAGCGCGGTATGAGTTTCCCAGCAATACAGAATCACGGGAAGAAAGGGATGGGGCCTGCGTGTGGGGAAGGGTGGAGGATCTACATGGGCGACGGTAGTAATGCTCGTGTGGAAAAGATACAGCTGCATCTTGGAAAAAGCTGGCAGCTGCTTGGGGGTTGAGAGGAGCTGCTGCCCCCTGTGGTTATGATGGGTATGCTGCACATGGCGAAAGGATAGCTGTGCTGGTCGAGGATGGCTCTCCTATCCCTTTTCCCTTAATGAAATGCGCCATCGATGTGTCAGAGAACTTGCAAGTCTTGCAATATACGCTGTAAAAAAAGGAGGAAAACAGAGGCTAAACATTTCAACTAAAATATTAGGAAATATTTACACTTTTCGTTTAAATATATTTATTTAAAGGAGTGACTTCCGTGTAGGAAAATTTTATTAGTAACTTGAATTTAGTGTTGCAACAGTTTTTTTATTATATATATTCCATAGAAATGTAGAGGAATAATTACAAAATTATTTATTATTTAAATATAAAATATAAGCATTATTATATTTTCTGCAAAGGAATTGAGACGAATAATTAAAACAAAAAGTGGTGTGCGTGTGTTGATAAATGTAGTTAAGAATGCCTCTAATTGATTATAGCAGACTGTTCTGTTGACTACACCAGTGCTTTAAAATTAATAGGTTTATAACTCTTTACTGAAGAGACGACGCCGAGCGCCAGTCCATAGAATGACTGACTCGAGTCAGGCCCATGTGAAGCTTGGAGAAGAGTGGGGGGCGTGAGAGTGGTGGGGTGAGAGAGTGGGGGGGAGGGGGTGAGAGAGTGGGAGGGTGTAAGAGAGTGAGTGGGGGGGGGGGGGGGGGGGAGGGGCGTGCCGCTGACCTTCCCAGTTTTCGCGCTGACTATCCTGGCACGGTGGGAGGTGCTGGCGTACTGTACCACCGCGCTCTCACCCTGAGCGCTCTTGAGCAGGTGTTCTTGCCAAGGCGGGTAATACTGAGCACTACGGTGTACGCACCTTGACCTTCGTGCAGTGAAGTTACAGTTAACTCTGGTTTTTACAATTAGAACGAGAGAATGTATTGATATCTTGGGATGGTGGTTGCTAAGGAATTAAAATATAGTTTCCATTTCGAATACCAGTATTCAAAACTGAACATTTACATACGGTAAATGAAATTACTGGTACAATGATTTTTGTACTATAATGTAAATGTGTTATTTGCATTAAATATAGTTTATTATAATATAAATGATTATATAATACAGCAGGGTCAGTGGAATAGAGGTAGTGTCGTCACGTCACTTTCGTATTAATAGTTAACAATGATGCAATTAAATGGTGCCATTGAATGCGTGTGGAGGGAGGTTGCTGGTGGTGGTGACGGAGGTTGCCAAGCCAATAACAGGTCGGCAAACTGGGGGGTGATGGAACTCAGACGCCACGCACCCACCCACCCCTCTTGCCTTAGGTAAACAAACACTGCTGACACCCCCCCCCCCCCCCCCACCCCTCCCCTCATGCCTCCATCCTGTCACTCATTTCTGTCCCGGCCTTCCCACCCTTTCCATTCCTCCTCCACCTACCCCATCCTAAAATAATTTTTCATTACACACTGGAAACATCGCAGGAATAAATCCTCATATCTCCGCCTTAACATAACACAACATATAACAATCGATACAGTTTGGGCTAATATAAACAGCTACTGCTACTTATGGATCAATAGGCCTTCTGCGGTTACCTTAATTCTTATGTTCATTCGCAAAGTATAGCAGGCATATAATTAATGGCGATTATCTGTTCTCCTCTGTACGCATTAAAGTATTTTTGTCCATTCAATAAATAGTACGAGATCAAAACTGAACTGCATAATCTAAGTGAAGGAGGACAAGATAAAGCTGATGAATAAAACTAGACGTCTTGTGTCATTGATTACTATACCTTGTTGTCTGTATAGTGATACGCGAAAGAATGCCATAAGCTGCACCGAGAAATAAAGTTAACAAGTATTACCACACTAAGATTGAAAAAATTAAGCCACCCAAAAGGTGGCACGGGTATGAATAGCCCGTAAATGGAAGCCTTTTTGAGCCATTACCAGTTTCAATAGCTGATACTGGAGATTTGTGGAGGTGCGACTGCACCCTGCGTGACGGGAGAGGTCTCCCGTCGATTACCACACTAACTGCCGCCATCCTTATATTCGTCGCCTATTTTTTTCCAACTTTCAAAGCCTAGCCTACCATAAATTACCCCAAGGAGATTAGTCAAACTAATGTAATCCGTCACGGTTTCCAGGAACTGCACGTCATTTAAACTATTCTGAACTAATTGAAAGTGCTTAGTTCCACCTTTCCTCATAAGAACAACTTACTTAGGCAACAACAAAAGACATAGCGGCTCAAGTCAGGCAGTTCGTATTTATATCCAGCCTCATGTTAAATCTAGCATAATAAACGAGGGATTATTTCATTGTTTCATGCGTAGGTTAGGTATATGAATGAGTTCGGATGGATATGCTGTAAATAGGAACTGCCACGTATGGACTTCTGCAGCTTCCTTAATTCTTATGTTCTCTGACACTCCTGCACATGTTCCTTATCTCCATTCTGTATTAATTCCAATCATTTGAGCCTGCCTTGCTCTGTGCTCAGTATTTTTACTCTGATGAATATACAGTATTCAACACATTTAAACAAAAATTTCTCTACTAATTTTAATTAGTGACTGTTTAAGCAAGAGCTTGTTGACACGTTTCTTGCACTAGAATGCTGTTATTATTTAATAGTCCTGACACCACTAGGATGACTTGAAATATTATGTTCCATCAACACGGCATCAGGATCAGATTGGGCTCAGGTGGCTACATGTAACGAATCTCATACTCCATGTATAAATTCTTGTTCACAAGAACTGGGTTATGATCTCGCACACATTATCGAATGTCGTCATTAGACCTCTAGATAAGCTGGTGTGAAGTACAGTGTACCTGGAGCTTTGCAATTATTTTTTCTCCTGTGTTCTTGACGATATCCTCATAATGAATTCAAAGTTTGCCAGTGCAGGCAAACTATGCACTGTTTAAATTCTATATAGCACACTGCCATGTTGACTACGCCCTTCAACGCAATAACCGATCACATGGCCCTGTGTAACTAATCATCCTGCTAGATAGAATTTTTACTATCACAACACAAAAAGTAAGGAAACTTAAAAGACATTTCTGTCTGTACGTGACAGCTTCTATATAACCTACGCATGAAATAATCAAGTGATCGTTGATTTGTGACGCACATTACTGTATGTGATAGACTTGAGATCACTTGATTGTTTCAAGCATCGGCTAGACATAAATGAGTGAGTTTGGTTGGATATAAATAGCAGCTGTCACGTTTGGGCCACTAGGCCTTCTGTTCTTTCCTTAGTTCTGTGATATATTATAAGTCTCCCCCATTGTCCCTTATCCAGCTTAAGATGGCACCCCCCAATACCGCGAGCCTCTTATATCTTTAATCAGTCTTTCATGAAGCACCGTATTAAAATTTTTGCTGAAGTCGAGGTACACAACGTCTCAACCCTATATTGAATCATTTATTAATCTTATGTTTTTCAAGGTACGACGGCTTTTGAAATTATCGACTCAAGCCATTTTCCCACGGTAGATATACCGATAGTTCTATGCAAGTGATCTCCCTAAAAAATCCGAACCAGATTTACACAACCCGTCCTTGGGCTATGTTCATTCAGCAGCCAACTCTAAAGCCGTTTTTCATAAATTTTAACATGCTGTTCGTTCAAAATAATTATTTACTTATTAATATTATTGTATATTAGCATATTGTGCATATTTTGGTGTAGGTTATGTTGGCAGTTATTTGTAGTACATGGGTAAATTATTTATTTACAGAGTTCCAACCCGGCCCCGGGCCTGGCTCGTTAAGGCAGTGTCCGCACCCCAGCCCCCCCAAACGCATTGATCAATTTTAACATATAGTATATTAAAATAAGTTTCTCATTTATATATTAATATTCTGTGTAGAGTTAGGCGTAGGTTAGGTTGGATGTTTAGGTTCTGTTGGCGATTATTTGTTTTTACAAATAATCAGTAAATAAATTTACAACGTTGTAAAAGATTTACAACGCTGCAGCTCGAACAGTCGCAGCGAACCACTGCTCGAGAAATGTTAGAATGTCATCAGTTTTTCATTCATAAAGCAGGGTTTTGGCGGCTGCATGAATGAACATTTGGCCATTGTTGATGAGGAACAGCTGTATTAGCAACCCTCCACGACTGCGGTGCTCTGGTCGATTTATTGAATATGCAAGACAAAGGATCACATAACTCTTCTTTACATTCTTTAAGCACCCTGGCAAGCTTCACCTGGGCCCTGGGGACTGGCTTGACTTTAATTTTTCTTACCTGTTCCTTGGAAAACTCTGAATTTTAACTCTTTAACTACTAAATCATTATTTTAGTTTGTTTTAATTAAAATATCGGCAAGTTTTTTCCCCTAGCACTCTTCACTATTTAAATAACTATCCCATTGAACAAGATTCCAACATGTGAAAGGATCCACATAAACCTTTCTTTACAATTATTTTCCTTTAGTTGCTTTATGCTCTCTAGATACTCGTCCACAATAGGCTGGTGACTATTGGTAAATAGAATTTATCATTTAAAGATTCTAAAGACTCTTCTGTTAGCAATACTATACTTTATTGTGAACCACTAACTCATTCAATAACCGGGAATGCAAACAAAAAAAATAACAAAAGCTCTTAAATAATCCTCAGCTGATATTTTTACATTAACAAACATACCTTTCCATGCACACCTTATAGTTAAAATGCCAGATAGTTACAATTTTTTTTTCATTGCATTATTTATTAATAATAAATTATTTTACATTGTAGGTCTTTTGTTAATACATAAAATACTTTAAATATTGGATATTACAGGACCATAGAAGATCTGCTGTTTATAATTGTCTTCACACTACACAGGTTATTAATTAGTCTCATATATATCATTTATTTATTAAAGAGAAATAGGGATACAGTGCAAAAATTTCATTGCATTTCATACAGCGTGAGTATAGAGTTCTATAAATGGCTCAATATGTTCAGTTTAAGATGGAATGTTGTGTGTCCCTGTCTCTTTCAACACACTTTACACTTTACTTCATGTAGATCCCTATACAGTACTGTACAAGCGGAATTGCAGATTAAGCGATGCCCAGTAGCAATGATGCCCAGTAGCAATATCTACGGTGCTGGTGCTACCGTGAACTATGGTACTGGTGTAAGAGCCGAACATACTAAATCAATCACATCATTGCCTTATTTACGGAGCCATCACAGTAAACATGTAGTACAAAAGTATTTTTCTAATTATTAGATTATATATTGCTCGCAATTGTCTTACTCTCTTTTGCTTGAAAACAATCACCACACTTGTGTTACAGTCTTCCCAAGATGGTGGTACAGTAATTGTGGGTCAGGTAATGAAAGTCATTCTTGCAAGACCTAATATTTTGCAACGTAAAATAAAGTTCTCATGTTATACCTTAAAATAGTGTTAATTTCATCCCACCTTTTGAACAAAGTGGATTAATTCATTAGCTCCCCCACCTCTCATTAGTCTTAATTGCTGAAGCTACATTTATCTGAAACTATATTCCAATACTTTGATTGCAATCAAAACATTTAAGAACATAATGAGGGTAACTACAGAAGGTCTATTGGCACATACGAGGCAGCTCCTATTTATATCCACCCAATCTCATTCATAAATATATGTAACCTAAGCTAGAAACAATCAAGGTACGTATCCTACTTTTATTATGTTATGCGGTAATTGGTTCCACAAATCAACAACCCTTTTACTGAACCAGTATCTAGAGAATGTAAATTAAGCTTTGTCAATCTTTCTTCATATGACGAGAGTTCTAATTTACGGGATTAACTTTGTCATGCTATGTTGGAAGCGTTCTAGTGAATGTCTTATCAATTTATAGTATGGCGACCAAACCTGAATTGCATAAGCTAAATAGGGCCTAACCAGAGCAAGATATAGCTGAAGAAAAATACTAGGTGTCTTAATACTAACGCTTCAATAAATAAAAATCAGTTTCTTTTTTGCTCTATTTCGAACATCTATTCATTATTTTTTTTATTTTAAATTCTTACTAATCATAACTCCCAGATCCCTGTCGCAATCTCAACACCATCCTTGTTTGTATTTTGTAACTCTACCTAGCCTCAAACCCTTACATTTGTCAGAATTATAGTGTATTTGCCAATCATTTGACCTATCTTGCCTTGCGATGATTTCGGAGCTCGACCAGGCCTCCTGGTTGCTGGACTGGTCAACCAGGCTGTAAAAATGAATCCCAACAGCATTTAGTGTTTCCAGGCAGTCACCCATCCAAGTACTAACCAAGCCCAACGTTGCTTAACTTCGCTGATCGGACGTGAAGTGGTACAGTATTCTCAACCAGCCATACCGGCCATACCCAACCTACTCTCACACAAGACAGCACATATATGACTTATTGTTTATAGTCACTATTTCGCTTATAAATAAGTACATATGTGACATTCCAAGCCATATTTTTTCAAGGCACTAACTTTTTCTCTAGTTTTATTAAACAATAGAGATTTTATACAAAATTTGACAATATCAATGAGTTACTTTACAATTTATTTAAATATTTTAGTTTTGTTTTAATATTTTTATAAGACTGTAATATCAATATAGGTATAGGTTCAGTACTAATTGTAATATATTAACATACTAAGGTTAGGTTAGGTTATGGTTTTCTATTCAGCTTTTCAAGGTAAACTCAAATATTCACAATAAATTAGTATGTCACATATGCACTTATTCATAAGCAAGATATTGACTATAAGCAAGTGCGAGAATGGGTTGCCATACCACGTTCATATTGACCATCCATATTAATGGCCATATTGACCATCCAAACTTGACTAATCCAATTTCTTGAGCATCCTAAAATTATTAGCATGGCTTAGTTCTGTGTTTTTTTTTTAGGTTTAACAAAATAGGCCAATGATTTCAGAGCTTGTAATATATTGACATAACCCAACAGACGGTTCCCATCTTTCTAATGTAATAGGGGGGCCTCGTAGCCTGGTGGATAGCGCGCAGGACTCGTAATTCTGTGGCGCGGGTTCGATTCCCGCACGAGGCAGAAACAAATGGGCAAAGTTTCTTTCACCCTGAATGCCCCTGTTACCTAGCAGTAAATAGGTACCTGGGAGTTAGTCAACTGTCACGGGCTGCTTCCTGGGGGTGGAGACCGGGCCGCGGGGACACTAAAAAGCCCCGAAATCATCTCAAGATAACCTCAAGATAACCTCAAGAATAGTCTTCAGACTTCTATCATCAAATCTAGTTTTTTCTTCATTAACCAACAGTCCATGACATAGATCTCCGTTTGTGAATATTTAAAATATATCCCCCCCCCCAAACTACACAAAAGTAAGACGGGAAATAACTTCAGAAGACTCAAAATTTGAAATGGACGAAAGATTGGCAGATGCAGGTTTGATGCAGATTAAGTTTGATTACTTCTGAGATTTAGGTAAAGTGATAGTTACCAAATATCAGTTTATTGTAAAATTATAAGGTTGTTGAGGTGTGAATGCGAAAAATATCTGTGAGTTATGATAGTACTGTATCTAAAGCCAGAATCTCCCAGCATAAATGTGTGGAAAAGGGCAAATAGGCTACTGGGATTTATTTTTCGAATGCGTTAGTAGTGAAACTGATGTTATTAACCAGCTTTATCTTGTTTTTGTTGGGCCCTTTTAGATTATACAGTTCAATTTTGGTTAAATGTTATTGCCTGTACGCTGCTGATGGAAAAAAGTGTGTGTGTGTATGTATGTATCTCACACATACAATGTAAGAACAAAATATGTAGTATGCCGCGAGCTCACACAATATATTGTATCATAGGAATTTCCTTAAGTACTTTCGTATTTAATAATACATCTTCAGAAGGATGATGAAGATATAATAATACATATTATGGGTCACGTACTACAGGATGATGATGATATTACTTCATAAAATGTACAGTATTATTAAATCTGAAAGTATTAACTTTAGGAAAATCCTGTCTTAATCTTTTGTAAGTGGTCTGACACTGTCACATTGTTCATCACGTGTTAATTTCTAAGTGATTTACACACAATATATCACTATGTATTAAATTAAACGACCTGAATAACATAGAAAAATATAATAACGTTCACAACAAATTGTATGGATGTGATACTGTTATGATAGATAATTCATAGGAGACCAAGAAACACCAAAGAATGAATAGGAGACCAAAAAACACCAGGAATATAATATTAAAATTCTTGAAATTTATGTAATGTCAAATATGATTATTATGTGTTCAGTAAGGATTTGTGAACCCCTTGAGGGACCTGCAATAGAGGCGGGTAGAAATAGCCTACATTACTACAGTATATCCTTTTGGGATGTAGATTATCATCTCATTAACTTACTTGAATATGAAGAAAGATTAAAAGCTTAATTTATATTCTCTAGAAAGACGAGGTGTTAGGGGTGATATTAATAAGATGTTCAACAACAGATGTAAGCTATCAACACAACACACACACAGCACCGCTCCTGTGACAGGTAAATCCACCACGGGTTCACTATAGCCCGTGCTACTTGCCCCGCTCCTGTGCCAGGTAAGTTGCGGGCTCACCATAGCCCGTGCTACTTGAAACTTGTTTCGAGTAGCACGGATCTATAACAACAGCAACAACAACAACACAAAACAGCACGAACCAATAGAGACAAATTCGATAAATTTAGAATCAGGAAAGACCCCGGGTAAATACTGGTTCGGAAATAGGGTGGTTGATCAATTAATAAGATACTGGATAGGGTAACAGATGTGGGATTACTTGTATTAACCAACGATTCGAACAAAGATATGAGTTTGCATGTAAATAAATAGGAGCGGCCTCGTATGGGCCAATTACGGGCTATTCATGCCCGTGCCACCTCTTGGGTGGCTAAATCTTTATCAATCAATCTATGGGCCAAGAGGCTTTCTGCAGTTTCCGCAATTCCTATGTTCTTACGTCTTGTAGCAATTTTGAGGCTTCTTAATTTCTGAACCGTCCTGATACACATTAATGTGTCTTAACTATTTTATATACGTATATGATAAACAACAAAGGTCTTAGGGCAGTCCCGGGGACACTCAATTTACAACAGTTTCCCAGTCTGAAACTTTTCACGGCCTTTTCTTTTTTTATTAAATTGGCAAAAAAACTATGAATGCATAGGGATGTTTCGTATTAATGTAATTTCTTCATACTTTGAATGAATTCTTTTGTCTTTATATTATAACTATTTAATGATTTATTTCGGATGTTGCCTTGTTCCCCAATGGCAATTTTAGCATTGACTACAAAGAAAATTACAGAACGTCTATTAGTCCCCTTCGAGGCGGATTCTATTTATATCCACCCAGATTCGTTCATCTATTTATACTGGTATATCCACTCAGATTCGTTCATCTATTTATATATCCACCCAGATTCGTTCATCTATTTATATATCCACCCAGATTCGTTCATCTATTTATATATCCACCCAGATTCATAACATAAGAACATAAGAACATAAGAACAAAGGTAACTGCAGAAGGCCTATTGGCCCATACGAGGCAGCTCCTATTCTATAACCACCCAATCCCACTCATATACTTGTCCAACCCGTGCTTGAAACAATCGAGGGACCCCACCTCCACAATGTTACGCGGCAATTGGTTCCACAAATCAACAACCCTGTTACTGAACCAGTATTTACCCAAGTCTTTCCTAAATCTAAACTTATCCAATTTATATCCATTTCGTATCCATTTCGTTATAGATTCGTTCATCTATTTATATATCCACCCAGATTCGTTCATCTATTTATATATCCACCCAGATTCGTTCATCTATTTATATATCTACCCAAATTCGTTCATCTATTTATATATCTACCCAAATTCGTTCATCTATTTATATATCCACCCAGATTCGTTCATCTATTTATATATCCACCCAGATTCGTTCATCTATTTATATATCCACCCAGATTCGTTCATCTATTTATATCCACCCAGATTCGTTCATTTTTAATCGTAACTTCTAGATTATTTTGTAAAATCTAAAATCATGTATCATATTTCTCCTTACTGTCCTGAGATTTATGTGCAAATTATTAAGATCTAAGCGATTAATGAAGGATTAGTATAAGTGGTCAGGTAGCGTCTAAGCTCTTCCAGGAATTTTTATAATGTATATATATATGTTTTTTTTAGGTGGCTCTACAAACTCGCTATTTAATTCTTAATAGATTGAAGGTGAAACGCTGTTCATTCATATATTTTCAACAACTAATTAAACTCTTAATCAAAAACGGATGAAATCTAAAATAGTTGTTCTGTTTTAAGAACATGCTTTGCAAGGCATTATAATTTTCTCGTCAAAACACGGATTAAATGACGCTCCACAATTACTTGTGATATAAAGAACTTGGTAAATACTTTTCAATTCTATTCACTCTGAATATGAAAATATTGGGCTTTAAATTGAAAGGCCGACAAGGTAGCCCGTCAGCAGCTTGACGATTAAATGCGACCTCAGAACACCGAAATGATTTACTGAACAAAAAATTGTCCCACTTACGGGCTATTCATGCCCGTGCCACCTCTTGGGTGGCTTAATCTTTATCATCGGTAGCCTGTCAGATTATCGGTTTCCTTAGGTGAGGTAGTGGCGGACATTCCCAGAATGCAACCCATCCATTGATGAGGATAGAAATAGCTTAAGCTATTCAGTCCTTTTGGGATATACTTACTTCTACGTGAATTTTAACGAATATCTTCGGACAGTTCGTAAGATACAATCTGCCTATCACATACCATTCCAATTTGAACACTTGTCATCTTGATGAAACAATCGTTAAGAAAAACCTCTATAGTTCCGAGTCTCCTTAGAATAATCGTCGACAATTTATTGGTTCAACCACCCTAGACTAGGCCTGGTCGACGACCGGGCCGCGGGGTCGCTAATCGCCTCCCAGGTAACCTCCCAGGTAACCCTTCTAAAACCCGAGCCGGAATGAAAATTATGACGTCTCCCTTTTTTTTTTGCCTTTCATTAAAATAATAATTTATCCATTTCGGTGGGTCTAATCGGTATAATAGTGCTCTGATTGATTATAGAGTACTTGATATTATAACCCGCAATATTTTAATTTAGTCTGGTTATATCTTTGAAATTTGGTCCTTTTGTTTCTATTAAGGTTCTCATATTTTCTAGGCTTTCTGTACTACTGTTATCATGCAGAGACGGCTTTGATTCTTCATTCAAAGGTTCCTTTTATTCAAACGCACTGCGTTTGCCCGAAACGCCTTGCGTATTAGTGGCTTAAGGCGTATTATATACTGTACTAGCTCTATCTAGAAATCCAACATTCTGTTTGTAACTCATTTTGCATATATGTACTTTTACCTGAATAAAATATTATAATAATATTAGAGGTGGTATAAATTTTGCTCTAATGTTCCCCGCACTCCTTGAGAGTACCAACCTTACCGTTTTCCGATTTATCCCATTTTCTATGATCTTTGACGTCCCTAAGGTTGCTATGCCCGCGTTAGAATTGTGAAATATGTTTTCTGCAACCTCCTCAACAGGGTATTGTGCCCACGCTCCTCTTTGCACTGGTGTAATTAACGAAAACCCATAATATGTTAGCGTTCATGTTAGAAAAATATATGTTAGTAGGAACATTGTATTTTTCCTTTTCATCGCTGCGGCAGGGAGGGCGGTGACTCACAGGAAGAGGGAGGCAGTGGGTCCCAGGAAGTGGGGTGGGGAGGGGTGGGTAGGGATGGAGTGGGAGGGGTAGAGATGGGGGGGATATGGAAAGGAGGGAAGGTTGTGTTGATCGCTAGAGGGCAGTACCCACCAGTGACCACGACATATGTAAATAATGTGAGACGAAAGTCACTATGATAGTATTATCCTACACCCACATATATGCAGTTTGTTCTCTCGAAAATGTATCGGAAGTGATTAGTAAGTACCAAAAGAATGGCTTTCTGTCGTAAAAACGGCAAGACATCGTCAATGGGAAATACCATGAGTCGGGGTGTTGACCGGCTTGGGTAGTGAGAAGTGGAATTGGGGGGTGAGGGAGGGGGGGATACTTTGATAGTGATTGAGAAGCAACTCAATCTTTTGACGGTCTTAAACTGTTCTTGCCACGCCATCAATATTTGTTTCAGCAGTAGCAAATAGTTACTTGGAAAGTGCTCTATGTCAATGAAGTTGATGGAGGCGCCTGGCCGCGTGGAGGTAACCTCTTGCTGCCCCTCTCCCCCCCTAGCCTGTCCTCCCCACCCCTCCCGTCCCCCGTCCCTCCCACTAGCCTCTCCTCGCGTCACGGACGAGCGGGGGATGCCACATGTCTCTTTAATACGAAATATTGGTTAACATTTCTCGGTCAAATGTTTAACTTGAAGTAAAGGTGATGTAACTAAGAGGTAGCAGGACGGGGGAAGAATGCAACTGGGGTGGGCACGGGAGGCAGTGAGTGGGTATAAGGTGGGTGGTTGTTAAATGGGAGAGGTGGAGGGTCCACCGCGTGGGTTTGGGGCCGTCCGCCGCCGCCTCGCCTCACCTTACTACGGCCAACAGTCCCACACGGCGACACACACTCCACCGTAAGTCTCAACCAAGCCTTCTTTTTCACCTCTCTTTCTTCACCTACGCCCGGGCCACCTCTCCCCCTTACACTTTCCGCTCCCTTGGTGACACGCGGTTACATCAGTGCAAGTGACGCGGTGAACATTTAGTGGTGTTTTAGAGTGCGGCTTGAGAGGTTGTGGTGTGTAGAGTGGCTCTCGTGGTGGTGACTGGCTGCCCCCTCTTGGTCTTGGCGGGAAGCTTCTCCAGCAGCTGCATCACTACACGTTATAGCCTTGTAAGTACTGACCCCATCTTTTGTGTTGTGTGCGCGCCACACACTGGTGATTAGCGAATGTTGTGTGTTGTTGTAAGCGTGGTTGTAGCGTGGAATATGAAGTGGTATTAGACGGTTGTGGCAGCCTCGTGGCGGCGTGGTAGAGCCAGCCCGCCGCCACATCACGCACCGGCCGGGGCTGGCTGGTCCAGCCTCATGGCCACGTGATGCTACCTACCACCACCTTGCACGGATCTTAATTTTCTGGCGTACTGCATTATCATCTTGCTCCACTTGATCAAGTTTTTTTTAAGCATTTTTGTAAGGTAATTGTGGGCATGCGCTAGCTACTCGAGTGCCATATGGTTAGGAAGTTTATCCGTTAAGGGTGAGTGATCAAGGTCGCCGCTGGCAAGCATGAGGTGTACTGGGAGACATAACGTAGCTTGCATGCATGCAGATTAAGTTAGGAGAGTGAGCGAGGCTCCCTGGTAAGGTTAACAAAGACGCACTGGCTCTGGCAGGCATTCAGTCCCCCCCCTTTCCTCTGCCCCCCCCCCCCCCCAGCCCCCCCCCCTCCCCCCGGCACAAGTAACCTCTCTGCTCACCTAGAATATTCCAAGTTTTCCGCTGTATACTCATTTCAATGTCCTTAATTTAAGGCTACGATATTACCTTTACACATAAAGGTTCTCTTAAAATTATGGCGGTGAACTTATGAGTGGCTAGTCAGGGATGTCCTGAAATTGCACCGGGCTAAGATAATCAGGCAGCCCGTCCTCTCCAGCGTTGACAACGTCACTAAAATGATGTACCAAATTATTTTTAGCACATTTTTTGGCCTTGGAGGCTATATATACGTCAAAATACTGTACGGGTTGAATTGTGGGCGTAGATCTGTATTTAAAGATGTGATCTCATTTTAATTACCAAGCGCGTCATGCACTGCCATGAGATTTTAGAACAGCGCGCTATCGCATACGTATGTGTGATTTAAGGTAGGCACAGGTGATCAAGTTCGAAACATGAATTAATGAGTACATGAGTACTTAAGTAATACAATTTGAAAAGTCTCTTGAATATCATTTGTTTGGAGAGAGGAATCATGGTTTTATAACTGGAAGAAATTGAAGAAATGATGCATGGTGGTTTTCGTATAGAACCCATACGCAACACAATCGTATATATATAATCGTAATTATATATACGATTGCGTAATTATATTTAACTGGTAAAATATATATTGAGTATATACTGCAGTTGTTAGCTTAGGGCAAGTTTCCAGCTTATGTAATCAACTTGTACTCACCTAGTTGTGCTTGTGGGGGTTGAGCTTCGGCTCTTTGGTCCCGCCTCTCAAACTCTGAGCTTATTGGGCTCTACATCGTATATACATTTAAAATTGTTTGTCCACCACATCATTTCCTACTGCATGCCAATTATTAACTGCTTTGACGCCGAAAAAGTTCTTTCTAATGTGTGTGGTTCATTTTTGTACTCACCTGTCTCCTTGTGTGAGTACTAAATAATGTCCCTATCCTAGTCTGCCCTGTCAATTCTCCTATGTGAAGTATAAAATTATGAATGATAAGTATATTTCATTTAATTGTTAATATTCATTATTTAAGACAAATTCGAGGAATGTCTTAAGTTCTATACAGTAATTGTTAGTTTCTCATCATGTATATTGGTCGGATAAGTCGTATTGTTCACAAGACTGATTTTAAAACTTTAAATTAACTTAACACGACCCAAGCTAATGCACTCTGCAGGTGTATCCACTTTTCGAATTCGATTCGAATTATATATACTGTATATATAAAGAAATGCAAAGCACTCTGTAGTCTGGAGAAAATGTTTGGACACAGGTGAGATACCAAAGCACCTAAATCGGCAGATATAGTTCCCCTATGCAAGGGAGGGAGCAAAGCATTGGCTAAGAATTATAGACCAGTCGCACTAACGTCCCATATAATAGGGTTTTGAGTGGGATCAGGAATAAGATCGAAACATTTTGTGAGAGCCATATCCACAACTCGGGCAACGTGGATTTATACATGTTGTAGGTGTAACTCCAGGCAACATGATCTTACCTGTTGCTGCTATGACAAAATCAGATTGCATTATAAGAAAATCGAACTGCAGATGTGTTCAGAAATTGCAAATGCATTTTTATGAATGTGATTGCCCACGAAATTAGGTCAGTAGGAATAACTGGTAAAGCATTAATTAATATGCTTCATTAAAATTAATTTTAAAATTTGTCAAGCAGAACGCAAAGAGTTAACTGGAATACAATATAATCCAAGCAAAGTTAAAAACTATGTACCTCAGGGCACAGTCCTTGCACCACTGTTTTTCCTTATTCTAATATCAGATACAGACAAAAATTCAAGTCAGCTTCGCGTCATCTTTTGAAGATGAAAAAATGTACGTATTGCAAAAAATGCAGCATGAAAAAGTACGTCTGTAGACATTTAAAAACTTCAAGCTGATATTAATAAAGCTGTCGATTGGAAAACACTATGAAAATTAGAGGTCCGTGGTTGTTCAGTATTATCCTCCTAGTAAGTAACAAAAAATTATTGCCGGAACAAAATTGGAAGTCTTCTTGCATCCCCCCCCCCCCTTGAAGTGATGGACTAATCAGACTATAGTATATATGTGGGCCTGCGGGTCACTCCAAGCAAGTGTTGGACCAAGTTCTCAAAAAAGTCAGAGCAGACTTGGGGGAGTAGAGATTCCAGAACCCCATCCAGATGCACTTGTTTTGACACTGAAAAAAAAACTTAATAGACCCATCGATTCTCCGATTTGGGTGGGTGGGTTTGGGTTTGGATTGTACGATATGGGTAGGAAGGGATATTAATTTTAACCTATATAAATACTGCTGCTTTTGTGGTCTGCTGTTCGAGGCTCCAGTGGTCCAAGCGAATTAAATGTTATCCACCGTGTATATATATATATATATATATATATATATATATATATATATATATATATATATATATATATATATATATATATATATGCAGAATAACCACATATGAAAAATAGAAAATGCTTAACGCGTTTTCGGCTAATTCGCCTTCATCAGAGCAAAGTAGAATGAAGATAAGTTTGCTGATCAGACCTTTATATCCGCCTGGGCAGATCACCTGACCACCAAAAATAAGTGGAGGAAAGGAATTATAAGAAAGAAGGTAACTGCAGAAGGCCTATTGGCCCATACAAGGCAGCTCCTTTTAATATCTCCAAGTGCCATACGTGTTTAAATGATTGCTATATTGTTTTGACGTGCTATATTGAGGCTTAAATAGGGATCCAACTTGTACATACCGGGGCTCACATTAAGGCTGTTGTTACAATGTTTGATCAGAGCAGACTCGATCACGTTTCGTTCAACAAAATCCTTACTTTTAACAATACATTTTGCCCCTGTGAAGTCGATAGAATGATTACATAAACTGGAATGTAAATACAATGCACTGGATTGCTGGGCTGTACGAATAGCGTATGAATGCTGTTTTAAACGCGAGGAAAGAGATTTACCTGTCTGGCCGATGTAAACACATGCACACTCATTACAAGGGATGGAATACACACAACCTGCTACAGACGAGGGCGAGTTCTTAATTAACATGGACTTAACTGTATTATCATTTTTGAACACTAGATTAATATTAAGGTTCTTCAGGGCTGGGGCAAGATTTACTAGACCCTCGGAATATGGTAATACCAACGAATTTTTCAGTTCTGGTTTCGACTTAGTAGTCTGTTTGTAGAAAGTCCTTTTTGCTTGACCAAACGCAAGATCCAAGATCGATTTTGGGTATTTTAACTTCTTCCCAATTTCAAATATATTTGCTATTTCTTCATCGAAAAATTCCGGACTACAAACTCTCAGTGCTCTGAGAAACATACCAGAAAAAACTGCCCGCTTGACCTGAACATGATGATTTGAATAGAAATGTACATACGAGCACACATTGGTAGGTTTCCTATACACATTGAATTTGAAACTTCTACCAATTCTATGAATCATGATGTCTAAAAAAGGCAGAACACCATTCACTTCGTTCTCAATTGTGAATTTAATTGACGGAACCAGCGAATTGATTTGATTGAGAAAATCAATTTCGTCATGATTAACCGGCCACAGGCACAAAATATCGTCAACGTACCTGTACCAAAGCAAATTTGAGGGTAAAATCCTGGGAAGGATATTTATTTCGAAACATTCCATGTACAGATTGCTCAAAACAGGGGAGAGGGGATTACCCATCGCCATGCCAAATGTTTGTTTATAAAATGAATCATTAAAGCTGAAATAATTATCTTTAATGCACAATTTTATAAGTTCAATAATGGTGTTAGTAGGCAAATATATATATATATATATATATATATATATATATATATATATATATATATATATATATATATATATATATATATGTATGTATATGTATATGTATATGTTAGCAGTTTATATAATTTATTTTTTACTTGAAGTACTGAAATGTTATTTTCCTTTTTATTTCCGTGTGGGTTAGGTTATTTGTTTTATCTTGTCTTTGTTCTCTGGACGTGGGGGTTGTGGAGACCTTTTGCCTCTGAGAACGAAATTGTACAGGCCTTATAGGGCCATTTCCTATACATACATTGTCTCTCCAGAAGCGGCTTGTTGTGCAATATATATTACGTGGCAGGAATATATTTTGTAAATAGGAAGTCAGTGTAAGGCATCTGATTTAGTTGTACAGTATTCTCTTAAATCTACACTACACGGCTCGTAATTTTAATTAGTTCATTGTAGATTTTCACCAAGATTGGAAATGAGTAGCTGATATTTTAGTATTCATCACACTTGTTGATGCTTTGATCTTGTAAAGTAATCTATTGCTTGAAACAATATATACAATATAGTTTTATAGAAGTATATGTTACTAACGCTTACCAAAATAGTACCACGATATATGGTACCACCAGAGGTAATCGCTGTTTATGGGAACCAGGGAACATTCTTGTATATCCTGTAGACACCAGTGGGGCGTTACCTTTTATTGGGCTGTGTAACCGACTTTATGGCGTTGAAGAGGGACATAGCCTAACGGGGCAATAAAAATAAGGAATGGCAGCTGGCGTATGACAGGCGGGCGGGAGAGAGCAGGGTGGTTGTGGTTGAGTGCAGGCAACAAAGACTCCATGGGGGCTAGACAACGTTGCCGCTGACGTAATATACCGAGAACTTCATTATTTTCAGTTGTCGCTATATAAATGAATCTGCAGGAAGCCTTGCCTGGATCACGTACCTACCTGTGCATGGTAGTGGTATAGTATTATATTAAATACGTTGTAGATATAATTGTTTACGGAGTTTACACGAGACTATATTAACTCATTTTTTGTCCATATGGTTTGGATACAATGGCTGCCACGTGGATAGTTGTTGGCTTCTCTTCTCGAGGGTTGCTGAGGCTATAGTTGGTGTTGATTTTAATGGTATACGGCCTTGGATGGGAAGTGGTAGTGGGTCTGTTGTAAAGGGTGTTGATTTTCAGTGCCTGGGTCCTGCTTCTATTGTATTTCCTTCCTACATTGATTTTATCTCAAGTATCAGGTTTTATTTAATATATTTACCTAGTTGGCTAATGCCAAGTATCTTGTCTCTTATTTATTACGATTTATCAAGCAGTCTTGACATTTTTATGGCTGAAAAGTATGTTGTTGTTCACTTTAAAAGGTATGGAAAGTATATATGGCAGTGTGTAACCTACTTGTGGAAATAATGTAGGTTACGGTGGCAGGTGGAGGAACTTATCAGTGCAAGAAATTCAGAAATTGTATTGTCAGTGAAAACGTACACAGCAGCAGCCGGAAATGCAACCTGGCACCAATCACAACACTTGTTACTTGACCATGGTGCCTGGGAACCGTGACCTCGAGGCCCAGGCCGGTGTCCTCGTATCTCCAGGTTCATCAAACTTGTAAAGTTCAAATCAATGATGCTCTACATTTATTTGCCATTTCCTTCACAAATGGAAGCTGGAGGAAATGTATGTACGTCTCGATACCTCTGGAAGGGAAGGGAGAAAGATACCTCAGGAGAAAGCGCCAAGCCATTACAACAATAGCACATTGGAAGGGATCTGGATTTGTGATTCCTTCGCAAATGGGGAAAGGAATGTTAACCATTAGTTTAACAGTTTTATAAATGCTGTATATTGCGATATTGATAAAAGTTGATTTTGTATTATTTAATAAAAAATATACAGATAATTATACGGTGGTCGCTTATTTATTACGTAAAAGTGCTTATTTGATAAAACCACCTTCCCAACCCTGTTCATCCAATGTAAACACCTAGTCATGTGAGGCACTGTCGAAGGCTTTCCGGCAGTCCAAAAATAGACTCGGTTGAACTTCTTTCTTGTCTGATCTCGGTCAGTCGGTCACATAACATTCTGCCTCATAATTTGCTGACTTTGAAGTAAGTAGTTTAATGCTGCCTTCCTCTCTGACAGTTCTGTTTTATTAAGTGACATGGTAACAGCACTCTCTCTTAGTCTAGTTGTTAGTACCGATGGTGAGATTACCAGGTATTATCTTGTCTCATATGGTTATGCTTAATTAGCATCGATGGGAGCGACCATGGTCGTCGAGGGGCTCAGAGATAAAGCATATCAAGGTGGTAGTGGGATAACGATAAGAGTATTGCCAGTGATACGCGCATTGTACCTGAACCATCTCCCATTTCCCACCTTACTACGTTATATCTTCAGCAGACCAACAGGGTCAAGCAAGGACCCACACAGCTGAAGCTCAGCCCCAGCTTGGCAACACTTCAAAGCCGCCACACAGGAAGTTGTGGGAGCACACCAAGGTTGCCGCGGAAGTTGCACCAAGTTCCACTCCTCCCCCTTAGCGAGGGTGTCTGTTGGCATGGCCTCTTTCAGGTTACTGCCGCAGATCTTGCGTTTACATGCTTCTTCTGATGCTTCCCCAGACGCTTTTCCACAAATTATTTTCATGCCACGAGATGGAACATGCAAATTTAGTGATTTTTGTTAACGCACTGCAGTGGTGGATGTGATAGCTATATTTAAATTGTCGTAACGGCTGAAGGGCGAAATTGGAACCTGGAGGTTAACGGGTTTTAAATGTATAGGAATAGTGATGGTGCAGATTCAATAGGATTTATATTAATTCAAGTTTTTGGTAGGTTCGTTCAGGTGATGGAACCTTGGAAGAGGCTATTAGGTTCGGGGAAAGCATAACATGGACTAGTGCACGTCTTGGAGGATTGTTATGGCGGGTTTAGGTGACCGGTAGTGTCTTTTGGGGGAAGGGTGTTAAACAAGAGGCCTGGGCGTCACCGTCGCTGTTGGTCGGTAGACGCCGGTGCTGGCAGACACCCGAGATGAGCCACGCCCTTTCACCCTCTTTTTATATCCCCGCCCATCTGACGTAATGAACCTCTGGACGGCAGCTGGGCTATATTTAAATATTGCATGTTCCATCTCGAGTCGCAGCTACTTATCTTGTGTGTCATATTTCCCTATTGAATGTAGAGAAGAATAGTTTAACGATAGGGTTGGTGTAGTTGCTGGGCTCAGCTGCTGGTGAGTTAAGGGTAGTAACAGTGCTGAATGGCGAGAGATTGAGGGAACGAAGTTTATAGAAGCTGCAGCTTAGGGATATTGTTTGCATAATAAAGTGAGTATTGAATTAAAATGAAGATAGGATGGCGTTCTGTCCGTGTTTAGTGAACAAGTTCTTACATGTGGAAATATATACGGGAAATTGTGGGGTGGAGCAATATTTCGTAGAGTATGTGAGCCTGCTTTCCAAGCAACACTGTTGGACTGGGACTCTCAGAACCCACTCTAGGTGTAATCCAAGTATAATCAGTGGTGCAGATTATCATGATTCACCTTAGGTTTAATGTCCATAAGTATGGGGGGTGGTTTTACTGTGAAGAAAACAGACATGGGTCTGTGATCCGATATCTAACGTATGGAAGGTCCATGTGAAAGAATGCAACCAAGTGGGATTATTTTTGGTTAATTGAGAGTTGATCACCTTCAAGGCATACTTGTCTAGTTGGGATGAGGGTTGTTGCACTTGATGTTCAAATAATAGCTTCACATCTTAATTGATAAACGTGAATACACTTCAGCTCGAACTGGGTTTTGCGCCTAAAGTCGAAAGTGCCCAAAGTGTCTGCTAACCATTTTGGATGATCCATAGACGTGCATTCAATAAGGTGGCAAGCAGACTTCTAGATGTTACCACCGCATGGCTTAGGCTCGGCCTTAGACTTCTCTGGGAGTTTGAACCATCTGCTGATGTAGATTTCACTAAATGAACTATTCACATACTTCATGATATTATTTAATGGAATGAGAAAATATCGCGGAATTAGTATGGTGTCCAAGAAAGTACTTCATTCAAAATGATATACTGCCAGGAATCTTAGCGAAGTATTCAAAATTTGCTTACTGTAGGTGCAGCATGCACATGACGCCGCCGCCCAGTTGGATGGGAACTTATGGGTCTCGTCTTAAATCACTTGTAATATAAAGACTATTACACAGGGAATATTATCGTGATACATCACGCTCCTGGGGATGTTCTCATAGGCAAATGATATGTATATGCATGTGTATGTAATAACAGTTGTGTAACTAGCTTCACAAGACTCACTTTCTTAGCTAAATGAACTATGGGGGTTCAGGAATCCCATTATGAACAACCCACGGGATGGGTATGGAGTGCACGATAAGTAAATGACAATGAAATGCTGGCGGTGTGAGCTCAAGACATTGATGGAGGAGTAATATCTGATGTGCGACTGGCTGACCATGAAAGGCGTGCAGTGTGTGCCGAGTGCGGAAGAAGCCGGACGGTGAGGGTCGGAGCTTGGGTAGAGGCTTGGGTTACGTCCTTGTGGCTATAACGTTTAGCTCCACCAACCAGCCCAGCCGCTCAGATTATCCTGCGTCACTCGACACCCTCATACTTCCCCCTTCCAGAGGCGTGTACCCGACCTGAGCGTCCCCTCCCCCCCTTCTCCCCTACATGGGTGGTATGTCCCTACCTCGCCATTCTCTTGCTTCCAGGGCAACATGTAGTCGCCCCTTACCATCACATTGCCCCCATTTGACTTGCCTCTTGCCTTGCCTCCCAATAACCCCCACAGTATGCACTCACATCTGGCTTGAAATTCATGTTGTGTGTGTTTTATCTCCTAACACAAAGTAAATTCACAGCCTCCACTTTTAAGCTGAAAACTCCTTCCAGGCACTAGCTTAGTCTCGTTTATCGTCTTTGTCTTTCCATCCATTTTCACAATGTTGCTGGCGTTTTCAAGCAGTTTCTTTACTGTTTTGCCCTCCCTTCCCTTTCAGTCACAGATTTATATGAAGAATTTGGCGTGTAGAAGTGAACGTACCAGAGTTGAAGTGGCTGTGTTGGACACAAGGTTTAAATAGCCATAAGTGCATCCGCCACGCATGAACATGTTACAATATTTTAATGGAATTTACGCATTCTCTATTCAATGATGGCTGACGATTTAGTGATGGTTTACATCATTATCCGACCGGTAATGACTGAATAGGTCTTAGCTTTCTCGCAAACTTCATCCACTCTTGTACGCGCCCCCTACCACTGCTACTTTTAAAATGCGTTGTGATGTTGACCCTGGTGTTTCGTAGGCGCTCTTGTTATCCCATTTACCCATCATCATCTCGGCAATTTGAAATCGACCTACGCATGCGCATTGTCCCTCTTTTGTAACGGTTGTCAGAGCATCATGGGCCGGTAAGCTGGAGACCGTTGTCCTCCAGCGGCGCTCCAACACTTGCAACCCCTCCCCCCCCCCCCTTCCCCAGTATTCAACTACCTCGATCATCCCTTCCCCTCTGTAAAACTTGATCACTGATCCCTCACTCCCCTCGTCCCTCTCCTGTCCAGCGATCTCTACCTTGTCGTGCTCAACGGCAGTTATTGTACTGTGCTGCCTGGCAGCCCTCGACAATCTCTTAACCGGCGCTCGACATTTTATCTACTGTCACAATCTGGTGTTAATAGTATGAATATAGTTCAACAGTAATTGTAAATTTGGGCTAAGCGATTATTTCCCTCCTATTAAGCTTTTAATAGGAGGGAAATTAATTTTTAGTTTGAATCAATGTTAATTTTCTGAAAGAATTCATTCATTCAAACATGCCGTTTATAATTTATACTAACGGAAATTAATGTTTCAAGCCCCCGCATTGCTTTGATTTTCTCAGTAAGAGTTTTAGAAACATGGTACCTTAAGGGTAACATAAATAAAATTAGTGGTACAGTACTGTAATCCGTTTTAACATGGGTATTTTGAATATACTTGACTTAGCAAATATACTTTACATACAAACATTAAGTACCACTTAGTTATTATATTTAATCATATTAAGCCCAGGTTGGATGCGAAATACAGCATTTGGGGTGCAAGATGATGTAGAGTTATACTTTAATACTTAACATAACGTTATGTAGAGTTAAAAGATAAAACAGTCAGAACGGAAATGCTGACTTTGTGTATTGAGACTAACAGCGGTCTGGCTCTATTCTGAGCACCGCCCTTCCTCTTCTCGTTTATAGCTAGATTACTGCACTTATAATTATCACTACCCCTTCCCCCTATGACATTTTGGAGAAAGACCACGCGCCTTCCTCTCCCGCCTCTCTCCCTTTCAACCCATGACGTACCAGCTCTCCTTCATATCCCCCACTGCAAAGAGTTGATTGGGGGCACTGTCTTGTTATTGAGGGTGTGCATGCCGGCTTGCAATTATTCATGCACAGGTCATACGGTATGTTTACCCAGGTAGTCAAGGGGTGAGGCCAGCTGCAGACATCGCACTAAGCGATGACGTAATTTAAGCAAAGTATGTTGAATTCCTTATAATTTGTGAGAATTTTAGATAATTTTGGTACTAAATTTGTACAGCTAAAATTTCAGTTTTGTTGGGCCTTGTGCAGGGGGAAGAGGGAGATGTGTAACTTAAAATAAAAGCAAGATTTACAAAGAAGCAAAGACTTTACACGTATTACAGTCTGCTTTTCTCTAGTCTTAGCTTAATGTGTAAAACAAGTGTAAAGTTTAATATGCTTAAATAAGGGTTGTGTGATTCATTGCTCCAAACCATTGGCTAATGGCTTGAGCTCGTCCATCTAACTGGTCCCTGTCGCTACTTAATAATGACCCCACAACACGAGATATCACACCCTCTGGTTCTTTGTCTCTCTGGTCAACTCTCTGCCTCGTTAGTGTATCATATTGCAAGGTACGTCACATTGCACCGACACTCCCACTTACTGGGCCTTTGGGTTCATTATCATTACAAATTAGTCTATGCCCGCGCGGCTTTCAGCTCATAAAACACTATATACAATAGATAGAACCGAAGAAATTATACTATTAATACATTTGTTTTGTATCCAGTTAAAAAAATGCAACTCGAGTTTTCTGAGGCGGCGCATTTGCAAAACTGCCAATCTGTGCCTGTCATTATGTGCTTCATGGCCATTATCTTATTCTATTCTCCCCTCCCCCATCCCTCTCAATCGAGGGCGTGGACAGTGGAGGGGGGCTGGTGAGGGGTGCGATATTGAATTATCCCCCGGGCGGCTGGACCACTGAGAGGGTTGCCAGACCGTAATAGCCAATTTTCCACCACCTTCTCTCCCCCCACCCAGACAAATGAGAAGGGTGTGTAAGGGAAAAACAAAGAGATCTTCTCTAGCTGTTAGCCGAGGCCCAAGTGCTGGGTGTGCCGTGTTGGAAGACACCACCTATCTTAGTTGTAAATCCCAGTCTTGTTGCAATTGTGGTGACGCGACTTGACCGCTGCCAGGTGGAACTTTTCTCACACCCTCCCAACCCCGCTTCCTCACTCCCACCCCTCCTTCCTTCTCCCTCTATTCTTCCCCTTTCCAGCCTGTCTACCCCCCACTCTACCCAGCCTGTGTCTGCCCACTCACTCATCCGTCTGCCCCTCTCCACTTCTCTCTGGCATACATCTCCCCCCCCCCCATTTATTTCTGGCATACGTCTTCCCTCTCCACTTCTCCTTAGTTTATGCCTTCACCCCCCCCCCCTTCCCCACTCCTGGAGTTTATGCCTCCCCCTCTCCCCACTTTTTTAGTTGGGGAGAAGTGTTGCTCCCACTCCTCTCCACCCTGTGCCCCCCCCACTACCCCGTCTCTGGCATACGTCTTCCCTTCCCCTCTTTATATAGCCATTTGGTATAACATCCTCTGTTAACAAAGACTTAGTCAAAAAGTGTCACTAATTTCATGCAAAATTATACTTGTATAATGTATATATATGTAATATATATAATGTATATGTATGCAATGTAATATAATGAACACGTGTATATTATACGTTCGATGACGCAGTAGGCTGGTGAAATCGATGGTAACAATGTCGAAATGCCAGTTATTTACAAGACTGTTGTACACGGAGGGTTGTGCTTGTTACAATCATAACGTGTTAATGATTAACGCAGCTGCGTGAGAGTAGTGAGGGCTGTGTGTTGATAAAAGAGGGCAGCGATACAACTGGGTGTTGTCTGGGTGGCGTGGGCGGGGCAAGCTGAGCTGGCGCCGAACCAGCATGGCGACACCCTTCCCCCACCCCCTTCTGTTCCCGCCCGTTTTCTCACACTCGCCGCCGTTCTCTCAAGTTTTTTTTCCTTTTCTACCTCCCCATCAGGCTTTTAGCCAAGGTAGTTTGGGGGAACTTAAAGTAAAGTCCACAGTGACCATCCGGGCTGTGATGGATATATGGGCCTGCGGGCCACTTCAAGCAACAGCCTGAACCTTTTGGACCAAGCTCTCATAAGTCGAGCCTGGCCCCGGGCCGGGCATGGGGAGTAGAAAAACTCCAATCCAGGTACGGGCGGCGGGAACGACTGTCTCACACTCATTTGGTAATTGCCCAGGCCACTAAATGAGCTTTAGGTCTGGAAACAAATTGGCGTGAAAGCATTATTAGTAAATTATTTAATATCAGTGGAGTGATATATATGTCCTTTTACGCTGGTATTACTGATATTTACTAGCTAAGTGCAAAGTTATGTTACAAAATGTTAGCCGTTAATGGTGCATGTTAATTCCAGTGTTTTTCCATTTTATTTTATAACGCCATGAATAATTAAGTTGATAATAATCTGAATTTAATTATTATAATTGAAATTTAAATAAATCTATCTTCACGGAGCAGTAGTGTTCACAATTGCTTTCTTGCCTATCCGGAGTTTTGACTTTGCATTAGCAAGAGCAAGCCGTGCCTGAGCAAGATAATATTTGTACAATGAACACTGTAAAACTCTTATCAGCGCAGGTTGGTAGCCTTGCGTCCAGGATAATTTTTGCATTTTAAGTGCTACGTAACGCCGCCTCCCCTAGTCTGTTTAATGCTCCCACACCCGAGTTTATGAAGTTTCCATAAAAAGTTAATGTTTTCTTTCCAGTCTCGTGAGGGCGGCGAGTTTCTAAAAACATTTTCTCCACTTAGCGTCTCTACCTGGAGTCCAGTGATAATTTGAAAACGTTTACAAATTGTCGAGAAGTAGAGTTTTATCGCTTAGGTTTTTCGGTACTTGTAAGAACACGCAGCGGGTCCAACAATGAATGTTGAGGTTGGGCCGGCACTAGTTTTATATTGGCGTGGTGTATTGTTTGGCGACAGTTTCAGTCTAGTGTTGAAGATCTCACGTAGTTCGTGAGATGACTTAGCTTGCGGGGGGTTGAATGGAATATGGCTGTGCGGCGTTGAGAGGTTGTGGAGCGGGGGCGGAAGACGGGGCGATGGGGGGGAAATGAGGGTTGGTGAGTCACGTAATTAGTAATGCCCTCGTCCCCTCCGGTTTTCATCAATACCTTCGCGCCTCTTGTTTCTTTTCCAGCTACTGGTTTTCTGCGTTTCGTACTATGCCTTTTTATGAGCATAGTATGAAACCTGTGAACGTCCATGTACTTTATAAAATGAATACATTGAAAAATAACTAAAAATGCAAACTTGTGCATTTATGGGTAAATTTCTAAAACTCGTTAACGTTGTAGAATTATGATTGCCTCTTCGTTATTTGTGTATTCCTTTTCTTCCACTTTAACTAACGGTTATATTCAATTTGTATGTAAGTGACGTCCTAAGCACACTTAGGCTGCTTTATCGTTTAGTTACTTTTATCCATTGTGTTCAGATTAAATCATTGAGGAAAACTTTTATATCCTCACAGGGCATGCATACATTTCCTTAGCATGCTTTACGTAAAGAGATTTCAGTTTTTATTAAAGGTATGTCAGTCGCAAGATTGGAAAATAATTAGTTAAATTAATATCAGCCCACTTAATAATTCTCACAAGGTTGTTTTAATTAGAAAATTAACTTTTGGACGCTGCATGTTGGATATACTTTTTTCTTCCGGGAATGGTGATGGTATTCGTGGCTGGAGCACGGTTGCAAATTTGCATCATGCACTCTTCATCTCTTTCTTGCATTGTCGTTTTAACTTCCTCTATATATCCCCTCCCCCGTTCTTTGTCCTCTTTCTGTCCACTATGATTCAGCGGCTTGCGTGTCGCCAGTGACAGCATTGCTCGATTAATTACGCCGTTCGTGAGCAGTTAATATTTTGCCTTGCTGCTGCTGGTGTACTACGAACCCAACTCCATTCTTCCACTTTCAGTTATCCAAAGCGTTCCATATCTTTCTGTTCTCCGTTTTAAAGTATTATATTATCCTTAAATTATCTTTATCTCATTACCTCTGAGTGTGTAAATAGGTTTTCTATCAGTTTCTCAGCCGCGTCACGAGAGTAGTGCAGGTTATTCACGGAACAATGTAGATCCTTATTTTCCGTGTCGAGGTATCCGGAAAACCTAGATGCTTTGTTTAAAACAAAGATATTTGTGTATGATCATAAAAGGAAGGTTCCTTGCTTTATTGGACGGTGTAGCAGTGATTTTACCGCCCCCACCGTGTTCTCTTGCTCTTAGTTCTTTGTCGGTTATATCTCTATCTCAGAGTAGCACAGTGAACTTGTAGAGGAAAGACGGGGCTTGACTATGTCTAGTATGTTGGCTTGAGTAATGCCGAGGGAGATGATAGCATTTTTTGATGACCAATCCACACTAGAAAATGAAGGGACGACGACGTTTCGGTCCGTCCTGGGCCATTCTCACAATCGACTTGAATGGTCCAGGACGGACCGAAACGTCGTCGTCACTTCATTTTCTAGTGTGTGGATTGGTTAACATGCTTCAGTCACGTTCTTGTGACTCGTCGCCTGCATGATAGCTTTTTGTTTCTGGGCAGTGATAGGGCTTAAAACACGTACGCCCATAGATCGCCATGCGACCCAGTGGCTGCATGAACCGGGAAGCCTGGCCCCAGGCCGGGCTCCGGGAGTAGAACTCCGGAAACTCTTCTCCGGGTATGTTCCAGGAAAGGTACTAGTAAGTAGCTCCTTTCCTCAGTGATCAAATGCATCCCCCAGTAGCATGCTTATGTTGCGTTAACGTTCTTTCCGATTTTTTTCCCCGTGCCAAAGCGAAGCATTTTGAACCGCATATTGCAATTGAATTTGGAGCAGCGTGGCATTGTTGTTGTAGCTTATTGCTTTATTTGTTTGGTAAACGTTATGTGGTGTTGGAATAGGCAACTGAACATAAAAATGAAGTGCTGTGTTTGGCGGTGCTCCTCTTGGTCACCACCACCACCACCACCGCTGCTCAACACACACAACCCGTTACGGCCACATTCTGCACACACACCCCCCTCCCATCTACAGCCACTCGCGCACACTCCCACCAACTGAACCCCAACTTCTCGCCGTCACCCCAACTCCTATCCCACCACCACCGTCAGTCCAACTCCTATCCCATCCCACCACCACCACCGTCAACCCAACTCCCATCCCACCACCACCGTCAGTCCCATCCCATCCCGCCACCGTCAGTCCAACTCCCATCCCACCACCACCGTCAGTCCAACTCCCTTCCCATCCCACCACTACCGCCCTAACTCCCATCCCATCACAGCCCCCCCCCCCCTTCCATCCACACATACAACCCCTCTCCCATAACGCCCACTATTGATCGTGCTGGGTTAGCCTGCCTCCCCCCATCCCTTCCTCGACCCCTCTCCTACCCAGTACCTCACCCCAACCTTTCCCCTCTGCCCTGAGTTCACCTGGAAGGACACCAGACCGCTGACTGATATAACCAGCCAACCGATTGTCAAACCAGATATTCATTCGGATGGTCAGATATTGCCTCCTCATCCTCCCTTCCCTTTGTGAAATTGCTGCTAGTGGCAAATTTTAGCATGGTGCTGATTTACGCCTTCTTGGTATCCATTGCTGCCAATACTCTCCAATGGTACCCGCTCTCTCTCCATTAGTGCTAAATTTGTCCCGCTTCTTGCAATTGCACTCCATTGGTAAGCATTTTTCCCACATCTTCTAACACTTCCAACTGGGAATTATTTGCTTCGCTTGTTACCAAATCTATTGCTGTATACAGTGCTATACAGTTACATACAGTTCGTTTTCTTTATAGAACCAATCATTTATACGTTCAGGTAATGTTAGCACATATGCTGCCTTGTTATGGTTATTATTGTTCAGATATTGTTTCAGATTCCGATATTTGTCAGATTCCAATGATAATCAAAAATTCAGTTTAAATTTTTTTTACTCGACATAACATTTTGTAATTTTTTTACCGCAGAAGATACTTGTTCCTTCCCAATATACTTTTTAAGCTGAGCCGTTGAAGGGTTCTGTGAATGGCTTTACACGTTGGTTTACACAACTTTACACAACTTACAAGCAGACCACTGCGGCAAGCATGCAATGCAAATATTAGTAACAACTGTTGCGCAAAATTATATTTACTGTACTGTACTTTTAACACCTGGTCTGGTGTTCCTTTGCGGTTTTGTCGTTTGTTAGCTGATGCCTTCAACTGTTGCACCTGCAGTTACTGGCCGTGGTTAGTAACTAGGTGGTGGCAGTGAGAGGAGTTGACAATGAATTTTCAAGTTTATAACAACAGGTCGCAGAGGATTGAGGGAGGTAGAATACGTCACAAAGCTCGATCCCTCTGCACCGTTGTTTGTGATCATCCCCCTAACATACACAGGCACACTAACCACTTACATAACACTTTGCTGACGCCACCAAAATTAGCATGAAAATTGCCTTTAGAAGCTGCGGAAAATTTTAATTGGATATCGGCAGTCTTCCAAAGGGCAACGGGAAATGTAATAATCAATGGTGACAACTTTCAACGCTAAACTCAACAATTCTTTGAATTTATATAAAAAACATTTGTCTAATTTAGGAATAATAAGCCTTATTATAGTCAGTCTACCAGTATGAACTAAATTGGTCTTTTTTTTTTACCCATTCTGTCCATTCGTGTGAAGATGTTTGGAGGG
Source organism: Procambarus clarkii (assembly GCF_040958095.1). NCBI lineage: Eukaryota > Metazoa > Arthropoda > Malacostraca > Decapoda > Cambaridae > Procambarus > Procambarus clarkii. Next base: position 27,879,703 of record NC_091172.1, read on the forward strand.
CTGCACCACCAAGTTGTTTGGAGGGCTGCACCACCAAGATGTTTGGAGGGCTGCACCACCAAGATGTTTGGAGGGCTGCACCACCAAGATGTTTGGAGAAAGGGTTGAGTAACGAAGTGTGTTGCTAGTGGACTCCATTATGTAGTGACGTTAACGGTCAAAATCCCGGTTTTTATCTTTGTTAACCAGACTTACAATGGCCAGGTAAAAGCGGTCCACAACGTACCCTGTTTCCCTGTGCCTCTTTTTAACTAAGGCGGGCACATTTAGAATGGTTTTGATGTTCATAATGAGACTGTAAGGTTATCCTACATCAGCTCATCTGAAGCCTGGCCTTAAAAAATGGCCTACTGTCTCTTGGTTCTCTGTTCTCCTCTGTTCTCTCTCATATCTTTATCTAGACTAGTGGATTTGCAAACATGAGAGAAAGAACAGCCCAGTTGATCTAGCTGTCACCCAGAAATTATGGTTTCATACAGCCGTGAATATAGACAAGAGCTTCTGAAACCATCACAAAGTATATTCCAGGGGAATGAGATATCTCCTCAAGGGGGGAATAAGATATTTCCTTATGCAGAACGGAATATCCCCAAGAGCATGAAAGATCTCCTTAGAGAGGGCGGAGTGCGGTATCTGTGAGGTCGAGGGTGGAAGTGGGTAGACTGGAGCTCCTATTGTTGAGAGTGGGGGTGGTGGTAGTGGTGGGGATATGGCTGTCGCTCCAGCTGTCACTTCCTCTAGTTTTACTTCTCGGGTGAAGCACTGTTCTTCAGCCGGACGCACGGGTGCGGCATTGTGCCCCGCCTTGTGGCGCATCTCGTTTATCTCCCTCCTGATTCCCTGGTGGTGTTGAGTCTGCTGTGCATCAGTAGGGTAGTAAGGCCCCCCTCATATTGTACCTGGATAGTGTTCTATACAGAAAACAAGTTTTGTTTTGTTTCGCAGAGGTGTGTGATCCACGATAAAACACACAGGAACGGGAGAGCAATTGTAGGTGGACGAAGCTTACGAGAAAGAAGCAAAGAACTTGATTACATTAGTAGTGTTGGAAAGAGATTGGAATTCTTGTGGCTCCCTTAAAATGCCTTTCTGTTACTTGGTGTATTGCATCAGCTTGTTTTCCAAGTAAGGCACACTCACCTTCGTCCTCGGAAATCAGGTTAGCTTAATCTGATTACTGTTTACGCGAAGGGAGCGTTCTTGGCATTTATCTGAATATTCTTGACGGGAGCATCCAGTCTTTTTACAGTGCTTGTGGTACATGCACGTTTGTATTCTTGTTCTTTAGTCAGGATTAAGTTAAAACTTTTTTCTTAATATGGTGTATTTTAAAGTTGTTTTATAGTTGGGGGAAATGTTATAGATTGTTACAGATTTCAGTTGAATAATCATCATGGCAGATAGTCTGAAGGTGCAAAAGTTATCGTCACTTTCACATGGAAGTAGGGACGAGGACAATTTTTTGTCGTCAACGCTGTCGTGGGGATGAACATTAATCATGTTTAGTTGTAATTTATTCAAATAAGACCTGATTGCACGTTTTTCATGGTCGAAACTAGGATGTATTGAGTTTTATTTTGCTATTTTTAAGTACGTATACCTTTTAGAAGAATATTTGGGGTTGACGTCCTGGAGCAGGAGCAGCAGCAGCATGGGCAAGAGGCGCGGGTGGCCGGCTGGCTAGCCATGAGGCCAGCTTGACAAGTTTCTAAATATGGGAGGCGATGGTGCAGGTGGGCCGGTTATGTCAACCTTGTGTGAGATCTGAAGACTGGTGCCTCTGACCCACTGTCCTTCACTCGCGCTCATACCTGCATACTTAAATTCCTCACATAACGTGCATAAACTTTAGCTTGACGCAGGAAATTTGTATGTATTCCACACGCACAAAGCATGCTTTTTATTAACCTGTTTCTGGTTAGCTGGTTAATAATCGCGTGTGCACAGGCGTAAGCAATCATCACTGAGTGTCATTATTATTATTCCTTTAACCTATCCATTTTCACCAAAATATGACATTTAGTTCAGTGCCTACCGGCTTGTTGCAATTGCGGTTCTTTATTACAGCCTCGTTACTAGTTTTGATGTTAAGCGCTGTCATCTGAGCCAGAATTCATCAAGCATTTACATATCCAATTATGAAACCTATACATCTTTCAACAATCATATCGACTTCGATTACATTTATTAAACAGTTTACGAATAGTGAAACTTCACAATCCAAAGTTTATTGTTATAAAGAATTTGAGGTGCTTTGAAGCTCAATCTGTAAACAAAGTCGCCATGATTGGCGGCAACAATCCAGGGCATTATTGTTGAGAGATGCACAGGTTTTGTAAGTGGAGGAGTAAATTCTTGATGAATCCTGGTCTTGACTAATGGCTCAGTTCAGTGCTGCAGACTTGTTCTTCTTTCCTAACAGTCCTAGCTAACGGTGACTACGGAGGAGTGAAGTCTAGCGTTTTATGTATGCCCTGCCTGTTAGCAGTCTTATATATGTTGAAATTTAACTATTTTGGCGTTCAAATTCTTTGTCAAATTTGTCCTTAAAATTGTGAGATGGAGCAGACAACATACTTCTGGACATTTGTTAAGCCATTTAAGCAGGCGTTAGTCCTCACCGTCATGACCAAGTAGTTTCATCATCGTGGGCGACGATGTTGATACTTGCACACTCACGACTTCACACGTCTGGGTCACTTACGGTATTGCAACATGAGCTACATCTCTTCCCGCGTGTCCGCTAGCCGTCAACACTATAAATTCACCGCCCTTTCGTCTACCTATCTCTACATCACACAGTTCCAGGGTATTATTTAAACTAATGAAATGTTGATCTGGACGTATTGTCACAATTAAATTCAAATTTAATATTTTGATTTTTATCTATTGGAATGCGACTTCTTCATTGACATTGCGAAAAGGGTGAATGGGGGGGAGGGGGGCACAGCAAAATGACGGAGAACTAATCTTGGGCATAAACAAGGCCAAGCAGTCAATTTACATCTGCAGTGAATTAGTTACTAATCCTGCTCCACCCCCATCCATCTGGGAGGCAGCTTTACAGACCTGTGCATACATTACCTTACAGTAAGCAAATTTTGGCTACTTGTCTTAAGATTTCTGGTAGTACATTATAAATGAAGTACTTACACATTTCTTGGAACACCATTGATTGAGATACCTTTTGCATTCAATTTGTCTCATTAATCGTACCGAGTAATGATTGAGATTGCGACCAACCAGGCATGCCTCGGGTCACAAGTGAAGCCTGGCCTCTGGCCGGGGAGTAGAAGAACGCCCAGAACCCCATAAAGCAGGCTGTAGTGGATGTGTGGGCCAGCGGGCCGCTCCAAGCAACAGCCTGCTGGACCCCAAGTTATTACAATTCCAGCCTGGCCTCAGGCCGGACTCTGGGAGTAGAACTCCCGAGACCCTTCAGGTATGCTCCAGTTATACACACGCTAAGAATGTTATTTCCCAGGAGTTAAAGAAGATGCGTAGCAAATGCTGTAGACATATGCCGAGGTGTCGTGGGTTTTAATACAAGTCTGTAAAGCTGTGTGACTCGCAAAACATTATGGGCTCTTGAAGCTTATGCTTGAGCATGAGGAGCTGTTATTCTTGTGTGCGTACTCACTCTACCATTCCTCGTGTTACTGCTTATCACTTTTATCCATTTTATTTTATTGAACGAGTTAAAGTGAATAAGTGTGCTGGGTGATTACTAACTTTGCTATGGTAGTAGACTAGCTCACGCGCCAAAAACGGAGTACATTGCATGCCTGCATACGTCTCTTGTCAGTGTGTATGGAAACAACACTGATGGTGGAATGATGGTGCGTGCTGGGCCTAATGAGAGTGACCTGATTATTGTGTGTAAAGTATGCAGGTCAGCGGTAGATGGTGACGGTGAGGGCGGCAGTGTAGGGTAGAGGTGAGGCTACTCCACGCTCCGCTCACAGTATAACTGATGACGGCTGCCACCACACGTCACTCTTGCAAATTGTGGCTGGTCTCCATTCCCGCCACTCAACACTCACCATCCCCCCCTCCCTTTAACCGCCCGCCTTCCCCCCCCTTTAACAAATATAAAGTTTAGTATAATTGGACGAGGTTATTTTTATAATCATATGATAAAACAATTTAAGTATTGAGCTTGTATATTTTTTCAAATTTATGCTAATGATCATTTTTCTATTTGTTTCAGGTAAGGCCCGTGTACTAGTGCGTGTTGAGTTACACTCAGTATCGGCTGAGAGTGAGTTGGCTTAGTGCCTCCAGACCCACGTGTTTGTGTGTATTATGAAGAGGCCCTTCAGTAACAACCCTGCTCGCCCCACCTCCCCCGAATCATCTCCTCCCTGCTCGCCCCACATTTTCCCTCACGACGACGACGACAAGGAGATGCTGCAAGTACAGGTAAGCTACACATGAAATTATTATTCCCTCTGCAAATGTACAGGAAAACAACGGCTTGTCCTGGCTGTCGTTTCAATTTTTGCGAAAAATGTTAGGAATGGATAAATTAATAGCCGCTTTAAAGGTTAACCTGAATGCCTGCTCCAAGTACCAAAGTTCGTTATCAACGCTCTATAATATATCTGATATAGCAAAAAAAAATGCACTTTTAAGTGGAATGTTAAGGAATTGCAGAACAGAGCCATTGAGGAGTAGAGGTGCCACAGACACAATCGTAGAACACTGAACATCAGAGATCCAAGTGTCGGACCAACCGTCCTGTAGTGGATATGTATGACTGCGGGCCACTTCATTCAACAGCCTGTTGGACCAAGCTCTCAGGAGTTAAGTCTGGACCATGGCCGTGCTTAAAGTAGAACTTTCTGACTTCCTTTAAGGTACAAATGAGCTAATGGTACAAGTTTGAATATGACAGTGAGAATCAGCTTTTCATATATTTTGTGTATTTTAGGGACTTTATGTTTATAATAGGGTAATTTATTTACCTTATTGGCAAATTGGCAAGCATTGTTAGTGCTGTCAGGTAAATGCTCGCCACTGTTAGAAGTTGGTAAAAGACATATTTGTTCTTGGATTGTAGTGACGACCGTGCTTGCAGACAGAAGTTCACGTTCCCGTGAAGGACGCTGTCGTTCATCATTAACAACAGGAAGGTTAAGTTAAGTGGGCGTCATGAAATGTGTCGAAAACTGTGGTCTCGTGAGGCTTGTAAAGTCGACCAATTAGTGAAGGGGGGAAATAATATCTTGAGGCCTTTGAGTGTGACCTAGTGCCTTGATCCATAAATCTATTTGGGATGGAATGTTTGTTATAGACAAATATTTTACAGGGTATTTTGCTCCAGTCGTTAAGAAAACGCGAAACTAAGATATATAAACAAGGTGTATAAAAGCAGCCCGGCCTAAAGTAATAATACTGTGTTTAATAGCAAATGTTTGTTTTGAATTATTTCACTAGCCCACGTCATTAAATTAAATTGGAAATTTAAGAACCTGTCAAAGCCACCCTAGGCCTAATGTAATACTTTGTGCTGTTAGGCCCAAGAATGTGGTTGGTTTGTTGCTTTTCTCTCTGACAATGAAGTTAATAGTACAAAACTGACTTGGTGTGTCTCACAGTACATGCTGGTACGTTGGATCAAATAGTTGCTATAGGTGCCGACACTGGAAGAATGCGTTGTGCAAAAGTTTCGTAATTGTAAGTATTAGTGGTATTACCGTATTGTACTTTCAATACCAAGTCAAATATGCAATGGCCTATGCAGATACCACGCGTTACTAAATTATGCTCATTTCGCAATATTCAAAACTCAACGTTTTTATTTTATTTGTTCAATTCAAGTTCAAGTATGTTTATTGAGACAAGGAAAAAATACATCTCAAAGGGATAGAGTAGCTTAGGCTATTTCTACTTCCCCCCTTTTTACCAACCAAATAAGAGAAGTTAAAGATAAAGCTGTCGCTGGCAAGGACGCTATTTGTTTTATGGTTTAATAGCTAAATAATTCTTAATGTGAATAAATCTGGCAAAGACGCTACTCATTAAAACCTACCTTTCTTGAAGTCTGTTTCTTCATGAATAACTACCCACGTAATGTTAGTACTTCCTGGCCCTATGGGATGTAACGCAAGCGCGAGGAACGGAACCTGCAACAGACACCAGGGGAAAAGACTGTTAAGTGAAGATCTGCATGTGACGCGGATACAAGCTCGTTGTGGCCTTATTGGGAGTGAACCAAGTGGACAGGAAATCTAATGATTGGGTGGAGCGTTCGTGATTGCAAAAAGGGTCGCGGTGTTTCAGAAATACGCGGGTTTAAAAATGTTTTTTTCACGAATTTATACTTAACATATAGTCTATACTTTATTTGATAATGTCGGTAGGTTAAAACAGTAATTTAAAACATGTTTTTAGTTTCAAGAAGATTAAAAACCCGTAATGCGTCTTGTTCTCCACCCCCCCCTCCCTCACTTTCCCTCGCCCCATTGCCAAATGCCCCCATGTTCACAGAAAACGGGAATCCCATGCGCCCCGTAGACATGCCCATACTCCACTCCGCTTACACCAAATAGACTTGCCCTAGTTCATACACTACAGTCAGACCCCTCCCAGGGTGACGTCCCCCTCTCACTACAGTTAGCACTTCCCCCATTCACTACAGTCAGACGTTTCCAGGCTGACGTCCCCCATTCACTACAGTCAGACGTTCCCAGGCTGACGTCCCCCATTCTCTTAGTCAGACGTTCCCAGGCTGACGTCCCCCCAGTCACTACATTCAGAGCCTGGCAGAGACACCCAGTACACGGCAAGGTTCTCGCAGGCTGGCGCAACACGTGCATTTTTTATAGGCTTTGTTTAGCCTTATTGATTTTTTGCCGCCACTTGTGCTGCGAGCTGCAAGCCTTACGAAGCTATTTGTTCGGGCAGCGGTTGGCGTTGCTTCGTATTGTTAACCTGCTGCTGTTCTGCTGTGCTGCTGCCACCGATAAACCGGGAAACTATTGAATGGGATACTTCCTTTTTTTTATTTTTTTTCCTCTTGTTGCTTCTCCGATGAAAACTAGGAGACAGGTTGTATTTTTAGTGTTATATCTGGGTAAAATTATTTTATGATTCGTGTTAAAATTCAATGTACATTTTGTTCTGGTAACTTTCGTTAACCGAGGTGACTGACTGACTGGGCGTGGTAGGCAGGGCGTCGGGGTCGGGTGGGTGTGTTCGTATCTAAATTTAGCGACAAACGTTGCTCGCCTTACCTGTTGCTCCAGTCGCTGCTGCTCTCTAGTGGTGGCCTCCCGCACTACTCCCACCACCAGCCCCGCCGCTGGTTGCGGCCCGCGCCACACCACCAGTCTCCACTACCACCACCTTTCCTACTTATGTTTTTTCCATCCCCTCTCTTCTCTCTCAAGTTACAGCCCTGCTCCTGTGCCAGGGAAGTCCACTACGGGCTATAATGCTATACTCGCCAGAGCCCGTACTACTAGGAAATTTTTGTTCCGATTAACTAATTCTAAAACCACCACCCACCCTCCCTGCTGTCTTCCCCATCACCCGTCCTGCCTCCCTCCGCCACTCTCATTCACTTGTCACTCTTTGTTGCCAGCTTCCACTAAGATGGTCATCAAACACAACCACGTATTCTAAGAATGAATAAACCTTAAAAAGGCCTTAACGTATCCCTCTGATAGCTATTGCTTTGCTCCTGTGGCTGCCTCCGCTACGGCAAATGTTCACTCGACCAGCACCATAAACGGGCTGTGTGGATATGGGGGCCTGCAGGCCACTCAAAGCAAACAAACAGCCTGTTGGACCAAGGTCTTACAAGTCAAAGCCTGGCCCCGGGGCGGGCTTGGGGAGTAAAACCCCACAACCCCATCCAGGTAGCATCGCCGCCACCATGCCGAACGTGTACCACAGGCCATCGCCATCACCAGACACCGCTTGATGGCAACAGTCCCTGCCACCATGAAGCTGTACCATTACTCGTCATCATTACAGCCCCCCCCCCCCTCATCCCCCATTACCTCACGCACGCCAATAGTCTTCACTTGAGGTCAGATTGCCACTGCACACTTTTCCAGGTTTGGCATCCGCTAATTGTTTGTTAGTGACTGATTGGCTCTGAGGACTTCGATTCATAAAATCCCAATATTCAAGAGGCAGGAATGGTGGCAGTATTTTCGGTTCAGAATTTCACCGAGGTGTATATGGTAAAATGGAATCGTTTGTCCACGGGCAAAGTTATTATTGGTTAGCATCACCATATGCCTATTTAAACCTGTTTGTAAATTAGCACATTAGTATTATAAGCGTCGTGTAACGTACGCAGGAATAAGTATACTGTATTTAGGTTTTCGGTTTATTTCCATTCCTTCGTTTATGGCGTAATTTTATGTGTATTTTGTGATGTGTCGTGTTTATTGCTGGGTTATTCTTGTACCGCCTGACTTCTGCGCTGTCACACCTTCTTTTGTAATATGTTCCTTGTGCGCGGAAATATTCGCAGACATTTGTATCGTCCCCTTGGTAATGTCCCGTTAGATATTTTGGTGCCCAATTTCTTTCAAGGTGCCCTTTGATTTTTGTCATTTTTATGATTTTTATTATTGAAGATCCCATAATGGGCTATATCCAGCACAGTTATTTCTGCGCATTGATATAATTTCTCACTGAAGTAGGGTCGTTAATGTGAGAGCGGCTCCTGTCATGGGACTTCTGAGAGCCAGTGTTGGAGGGGAGGGGGCTGAGAGCCCCTCTGGTCTAATTGTGGCACCTGTCATTTACCATTAACTCTTGCCGCGTATTGCCTCGTCACCTCGAGAGCCATAATTAGACACGTATTGACCGCGACTTTCTTCGGGATGGTTTCAAAAAAGTCGCAGTCTTGTTTTATTATATTGTTGCTTATAACATGTTGACCAGACCACACACTAGAAAGTGAAGGGACGACGACGTTTCGGTCCGTCCTGGACCATTCTTAAGTGGTTTTTTTTTTTTTTTATACATACCGAAACTACCAAAACTATGCTTATAACTTTCCAACGAGTTTGCTTCCAGGAGGTTACTTGATTGGATTATTTTTTTTTTTTTTTTTTTGAGATATATACAAGAGTTGTTACATTCTTGTACAGCCACTAGTACGCGTAGCGTTTCGGGCAGGTCCCTGGAATACGATCCCCTGCCGCGAAGAATCGTTTTTTCATCCAAGTACACATTTTACTGTTGCGTTAAGCAGAGGCTACAGTTAAGGAATTGCGCGCAGTAAATCCTCCCCTGCCAGGATACGAACCCATGACATAGCGCTCGCGGAACGCCAGGCGAGTGTCTTACCACTACACCACGGAGACTGTACGATTGTGAAGTCGATTGTGATAATGACAGGAGGCCTGGTCGACGACCGGACCGCGGGGACGCTAAGCCCCGGAAGCACCTCAAGGTATGGCAATCGACTTCAGAATGGTCCAGGACGGACCGAAACGTCATCCCTTCACTTTCTAGTGTGGTCTGGTCAACATACTTCAGCCACGTTATTGTGACTCATCGCTTGCTTATAACATTGTTAATATTACACGATTCTGGTTCAAACAGCTTTTGTGTCAAGGCAGTTTTTGTTCCTCATTATATTAATGTGATGATAAATGCAATCTGCTGATCTCGTTCCTACTTATGTATGGAATTGTATGTTGTGATGTGTGCTTGCATATTTGTTGCACGAGGTGGGTACGGCACTTGCTGTTGTCTGAATGGTAATTCATAAAGGGGTTAATAGGGTTTTGTACTGGCAAAAGTACAAACACGGAAGAGCTAATGGTCGCCCAACTATACGGGGCCAGGACCGTTATTAGCTGCGAACATTTCCTCTGCTATTTTTAGCTATTTTTAGAACTAAAGTTGCTTCGGAGGAATCGAGGGGAGAGAAGCGTTGTTGAAGGAGAAAATTAGTAAGTTGAAGGGGAAGCAGTAAGTAGAGAATTATTATTTATGGTGATGTGCGTGAGTGAAAGTTGGGACAAGAGGAAGAAACTAAACGAAAGGACCTTGTGAGGACTGCGAGGCAGCCTAGGAAGATGCTACATAGAGTTCAGTTAATGAGAGGAAGAACTGGACCAGGTGGCAAGCAGAGACAGGTGCTGACGGCTGCTGGCTTGGTTGCAGCATACTCAATTATTTCCTTTTTAACTTGGCGCAGTTGGTCAGGATCAATAGACCGGCGGTTGAATAACGATGTGAGCTAACGTCCAAATTACCTGTTGAGATACAAGGGTTGTAAGCGGGTATTAGATGCACTGTGGCACACTCGCTAATGGCACCCATTAGTGGGTGTGCTAAGAGACAACTTTATTAACATTAAAGAACCAACACGTCTCACTTTAAACATACGGAGCATAACTAGCCGACCTCTCGCGATATTCAAGAGAACTAGAACCTCCAAAGGATGCATGATCAACCGAGTTGTAACTTATCAACTTGACCCAGTTGTGACTTGATCCCGTCTAACAACCGGGTTAACTAGGCTTCGATCCTGTTACCTAGCAGTAAATAGGTACCTGGGTGTCAGTCAACTGTCACGGGCTGCTTCCTGGGGGTGGAGGCCTGGTCGAGGACCGGGCCGCGGGGACACTAAAAGCCCCGAAATCATCTCAAGATAACTCAAGAAGGCTTCCAATCAGGCCTAGTCAGAGACCGAGCCGCGGGGATATTATCCCCAGAACCAATACAAGGCAAGGTAACGTATGCAGGCGATGAGTCACAATAACGTGGCTGAAGTATGTTGACCAGACCACACACTAGAAAGTGAATGGACGACGTCGTTTCGGTCCGTCCTGGACCATTCTCAAGTCACAAACGACTTGAGAATGGTCCAGGATGGACTGAAACGTCGTCGTCCCTTCACTTTCTAGTCTGTGGTTTGGTCAACAAGGTAGCGTTGTCAAGGCAGGTGCTCACGTTCTCTGCCAGTGTCCCCAAATCAGACTTTTGAAAATGACTAGTGGTATCCTTGCGCATTTTTATAAACTTTATGGAAAGGCCCAAGAATGACTGCCATTTTAAGCTCTATTTATTTTGTTTATGAGAATTGTTTATTTAGCGATATATTGTTTGGCAAGTTTTCCTGTAATAGTAGGTTTGAAAGTTAGGTATTTATAGAAGTTCAGCTTGGGAGCATTATGCAGAAGTCAGTAATTAATTTTCCTCACTCCATTAATTTCCCACTCAATACTTTTCATTAATTATTTGTCCGGCTTCACCCCCTTAGGCCTTTTTTATACTTTGTATCATGTGTTTATAAACATGTTATGACGATGTTCATAAGACGAACGTTCAGAGTGACGTGTGGTGTTTGGTCGCCAAGACATCACAAGGTGATGAAACTACGGAGTTTCCTGGTCGGCTGTCCTGGGTCATTATAAAGTCGTATGTGGTTTAAGACGGACCGAAACGTCGTTTCTCCATCTTCTGATGTGTGGTTTGGTCATTGCTTCAGCCAGGTTGTAACTCATTGTCGACACGTCATGCCCCTTCATTGTCGTGGCATTTTTATTAATGTGTTTGTCGTTAGAGTACACACGGGGGAGACATCTCCCGTCACGCAGGGTGCAGTTGCACCTCCACAGATCTCTAGTATCATCTATTGATACTGATAATGGCTCAAAAGGGCCACCACTTACGGGCTATTCATGCTCATGCCACCTTTTGGGTGGCTTAATCTTCATCAATCAATCAGTTAGAGTACAGTAGTGATATAAATGCTCTGGCTTCCAGTGCACAAAGTTCATTATAAACAATTGTAGGCATGTATGTAACCCAGTGCTGGTGGGGGTTCTGGCCGAGTACGACACTGAGAGGAAAAAAGTTTCGAGTACCATTCGACATTGTCGTTGATAATTCACATATAACATTTATTTAGCGTAAAAAATTGATTGTTGCTTTGATCTAGGTAGCTGCCACTAACTGGTAATGCAGTCATGAAACGTGGGGGGGGGAGGGCAAGCTTGAGACAAACACTTGAGCGGGTGTGCTTGAAGGGTAGTTAGTTTCAAGGTAAATGATCCGTGTAGAAGTTTTGGGTTAATATTGTTTTGGTAGTGATTACCTCTGTTATCTATGTTGTATGTTATCTATGGCGTATGTTATCTATGTTGTGTGAGGGGGGGGGGGGCGATTGGGACCAAACCGTTGGTTATGTATTTATGGGTTTGATGCTGCATGAAACTAATGGTCGAGACCTATCGATCACTGACACAATTAATCCCTATCCTCCCCTCAAACCTGTTTTTGAACCCCCCTCTCCTCCCCTCCCCCCCCAATTTGTCAGGCCGCCACTAGATTTTCCGGGTCCCGTGTTCAATTCAGAGAGTGTATCCCTGCAGCTCTGCCGGGATTAAGATTTTAAACGAGCAACACTGCAATTCTAGTGCATGTTTGACTCGTAATAATCTGGGAAATGTATGATGGCCCCCCTTTCCTCCCACTTTTATCCCCTTTCCTTCCCCTTCCTCTCCCTCTTTCCTCTCCCCTCCCTTCATCTTTCCTCTCCCCTCCCTTCCTCTTTCCTCTCCCCTCCCTTCCTCTTTCCTCTCCCCTCCCTTCCTCTTTCCTCTCCCCTCCCTTCCTCTTTCCTCTCCCCTCCCTTCCTCTTTCCTCTCCCCTCCCTTCCTCTTTCCTCTCCCCTCCCCTTCCTCTTTCCTCTCCCCTCCCCCCCTTGTCCTCTCCCCTCCCCCCCTTTTCCTCTTTACCTCTGCCATTTGAGTGCATCGTGCTGTACCGTGTTGGGATTCCAATTGAAAACCACTATTTTTGGCTACGGCATTTAAATTACCGGGGCTATCCGAAAGAGACTGTATATGGTATACTGTATAGTAAACAAAGCCAATTAGGATTACTTACTATTAGGATAATTACTACCGGTAATTTACAAGACGAACGTGCCCTTCGAGAGGGAACTACCACCATAGTTTTCATGATGCCTTTGATCTCGATTATTTTCAGGATCTCTTTTTTTTATTTCCCTTCAAAACTTTCCTTTGAATAAACTTCGTTGCGAGAGTATAAAACTGGAAACCGGTCACAGGTAAATTCAAATATTGTCCCTCGGCCCTTATATTGAGCCAGAACTGAATTGTTTGAATTACCCCCTATAAATTTTTACCTTGGGTTACACCGTAGAGCGACGGTCTCGCTTCATGCAGGTCGGCGTTCAATTCCCGATCGTCCAAGTGGTTGAGCACCACTCCTTCCCTTCCATTCCCCGTCTCAGTCTCATCCCAAGTCTCATCCCAAAATCCTTATCCTGACTCCTTCCCAGTGCTATATAGTCGTAATGGCGCTTTCCTCCCTGATAGGTTCCCTTCCCTACACTGGGATCAGCAAGGGGGATGATGCTGACGCGCCAATGTATGTTAGATAACAAAGGTGACGATAGCATAGGTAACGATAACAAGGGTCATACGTGTGATAACTGGAATTGTAACCAAGGCGAAAACTCACTCTCGGCTGTTCTCCACATTTCTCGCAACCGCACGTCAGTTTTCTCTCCTATTCTTCTTCAGCTCTTGTCTAGTAGTGAAATACACAGTGTTAATTTTTGGAAACTTCCTGACTTCATGATGCACATAGCATGAAAACATGTCGAGGAAAGACATCTAGCTGTTTATTGTAGGTTTGCCAAGCGTGTCGGTCGACGGCTGGTGATTGATTGTGCTCCAGTTTTAAAGCTTATCAGGCTTAATTTTAATTGCCATCATAGCTGGCAGCTGTTACTAACTGATCAACGAACGTGACCCGCCTGGCCAGTGGCCCAGCACGGGCATCGCACTTGCTTATATTTGGGCTATAATTCCAGGGTTATTGACGTTATGGGTACACAAGTTGTGACTGCAAGAATTAATGAACTTGATAATTAGGATGATGAACAGCTCGGTGTGTACAGGAGCTAATAGTTCCCCTTTCTTAACCTGTCGTTCGTGTGTTAATTAACTTGCGTTGTACACTACTAAATTTGTTGTTGATGCACCAAGATAAGGGATGATATTAGGATTGATAATTACACATTTTACCTTTGAACCCATCAAGTTTGTTACGAATATAATTGCGTCGGCATGTCTTGCAAGTCCACCAGGTGCTCTTCACTATTCAAATATTGTCATCTTTGTAATGACAATAAGAATATAAAATAAAGAGGGAGTTATGTGATTATGGGGAATGTTGGTGCATATACATAGCTCTCCTAAAACAGGGAACTAGGGAAAACAATCTAATACATTTTTGCATTAGCAATTAAGTTACAGATATCAACCTGTTCTAGAATCTTGTGTGGTAGGAAAATACATGGTGTTGCTGTTTGACCTGTCCTGCTGCTGCAATAGAGTTGGAGTTATTAGAGCGACTAATTTTGAGAAGTGATGTGTTTGAGGAGGTAGTGAAGAGCGGCGGTGGTGGTGGTTGTGTAGGTAGAGCCCTGTGTCTGGTGGGGGTGTTGGTCTCTTCTCCTTGTGTTCACCTTGACGACCACGCCCCGTGACGGCTTGCCTGCTCCGCTACCCTGCCTTCCTCACGTTCGCTTCTTTCTTAGCTTCCCGTCTCGCCCATTCTCCGCTACTTCCTTCACCTGCGGTTGGGCGTCCACCTGGCGCCTCCCGCCGCCGCCGCCGCCGCCGCTGCTGCTGCTCCGCTACGTTACCTGTGGTTCTGCGTCCACTCGGAACCTCCCCGCACTCCCTCCCCTTCACGGTGTTTGGTGTTTGTTTGGTTCATCACTTCCCCCGCCGCTGCTCTGGGATCCCTCACCCATGTGATGTTGCGCGAGACCCACATGGCTCTTTCCCGGACGCCACCCAAGTACGCCTGCTCTTCCAAGTCTCATCCCCAGCACTGGTAATGCTTCACCAAAAGCAGCTCTTATAGTAATATGATTATTTTTACTGATAATCCTCGAGAGACAGACACAGGCAATGAGAGTCTCCTCCCATGAGTTTACCACGGGGACGATCTGCTATCTTGGATTACACTTGGCAACCTCATCTTCCTGAAAGTTTACCCAGTGAGGTTTTATACGTTACTTTTCCGCACCCAAATAATGATGAATTATTTTAGTTGATTTATCGTTTGAATAATTTTATTTTTCTTGTAATCCGCCTTTTGGATGGACTTCTCCACTAACTTGATCTATCTGAACAAAATCCACAAGGGCCGTGATGAGGGTTCGAACCTACGTCTGAGAGGATCCTAGGTGAGCCTTAATCGACTTGTGGATTTGTTCATTTGATGCATCACACTATTGTGATTTGGGTGTAATTAATCTATCTGGTTATTGCTAGTCACTCCAGGATTACCGAACGAGAACTTGAAGCATATCCAAGTACTGTATAATTATATTTCAACCTTAGTAAGGTTTTCGTTTCACCCCAAGTTAGAAGCAAACCAAATTAAACTGCATTAATAGTAATAGTCGTGAGTGGACGTGGATAGTGTTAGGCTGAATGGGTAGTCCCCAATCCATGTTGCCGCGCGGGGCTCTGCCCAGTATTCCTGGTGCCATAATACTTGCAGGGTTCATTACGTACGCCGGGATGTACGCAATGAACCCTGAAGGTACGGACGTTCTCTGAAAGCCCCGGCGTTGTTGGCGTTGGGGTGGATTCATGAACAGAAAGTAGAACGTGTAGTGTTGGACTACTGATTTCAATTTAGTATGTTGATAAAACGTGTGGAAAAACATTTTTGTAAGGGGGGAGCTGAACTGATAGGAAGAGGTAGTGGAGTTGTGGTTAGTACCCTGGTTTTAGTGAAATGGTGTGTGGTTGGGGAGACAGTGGTGATGGCTGGTCCCGTGGGTGTAGTTACCTCAAGGAGTGATATCCGGGGAATGATGCCGTCCTGGTCGCTGAGGTGTGTACCCACCGACACTTTGCTCAGCTTAACTTCTCCCCGGCACCTCCCTTCTTTTCCCCCCATTAAAAGTATCTATTTACTTTGTTCCCTTTACTGCAATCTTTTTCTTTCCTTTCTGGAATGCAAGAAAAGCATGAATGCCATTCTCATATTCTTGTCAGTCCCTCCTTCACCTCTCCTATTATCGTGTAAATGACACATGAATCGTGCCATTTGTGTACAGTTCCAGGTTCTTTGCTTCATACTATATTTTGTATCAGGAAAGCATCTATTGCAGGTAACGTGTACATCAATCAAATTCACAAGTGCCATAATGAGGATTCGAACCTACGTCCAGGATCATCCCAGACGCTCCTTAGTCACTAAGGCGCGTCTGGTATCCTCTCGACGTAGGTTCGAGCCCTCATCATGGTCCATACGGATTTGTTCCTTTGACGCATCAGGCTATTGTAACTGTAACGTGTACATAATCCTGACCAGCTTGCATTTACACCAGGACACTGTTCCCTCTTATGGCTCTTAGACCACTGTGATCTTGTCTTGGACTGCAAGTAAAGCAAAGCACAGATGAGTTCACGATGACCTTCGATAAGTGGTATGTACGTTTAATAGCACATAAAATACTGCCGAGACGAATAACTGGCTAAAGAGGAAGATATATCTTTTACTTATTAAATTTAAACCAAAGAGTAATTGACATAACACTACGGATGGAAATATTGCTCCAATAATCCGCCTGCCTCGTTCTTTTATCCGACTTAGACATGAGACACTAAACTTCCGAATCTAATTTAAAGTACAATGGACTTGAGAATGGTCCAGGACGGACCGAAACGTCCCTTCACTTTCATGTGTGTGGTTTGGTCAACTAATTTAAACCATTTCTTCCAATGGGCCATAGAAATACAAATAAAGCTCAAAGTGCTCTAAAGAGCATACAAATTATTAATATAGCTGAATAATAATTGTATAAACAAAATAGTCTCAGTTTTCAAGTCTAAATACATATCTTTGTTCAAGAAAGACGTTGATGAACTCGAATGTATGCAATAACCACTAACAAACAGTTTGGTTGTTCAGGCCATTGAACTGAAGACTTGCACCGAGACAGGAATGTGGGAGCACTGATCCACGGAAGCCCATGTTATAAAGGCACTGAATGGTGACAGTGCAAAGGTTGCTTTGTTGATTGATTGATTGATTGATAAAGATTAAGCCACCCAAGAGGTGGCACGGGCATGAATAGCCCGTAAGTGGTACAATTTTTTTTTTCTCAGTATTCTGAGGTTGCATTTAACCATGAAGCTGTTATCGTGGGGGAGGATACTGCTTCACAGTCTTTATGAGGGTGTCCAGCTGCTGGACACCTTTGTTGACCAAGAGAGTGGCTGTGTTGATGGCTTCAGGGTGGCCACTGCATGATTCAGGAATTCTTAAAGCTCTTCTAAGGTCATTGGTTGCTTCACATTCCAGAAGATAGTGAAGTAATGGCTTTTCTGTGACAGTTTGGCAGAAGATGCACTCTCTCTGTCGGGGTTCACCAATCTCCCAGTTGCATCTGTAACCTAGACGTAGTCTATATAGCCTAACTGCTATTTCCCTGTGGATTCCTTTTGGGATATTTAACCTTTCTAATTTGGTTGCCTGAAGATACCATGTTGCAGATGGCGAACCTTCAGCTATTATCCGGTGCAGGTAGGTTTTGTTGAGATGTGGGAGTTTTTTGGTGATGATGTTTTTTATGTTCTCTAGGCTGGGTTGAATTGTTTTATGTATCACTGGATGACGAGTTGCCAATTTAGCAATTTCATCAGCTTTTTCATTTAATGGGATTCCAATATGGGATGGGATCCAGTTTAAAGTTATGTTGAGGCCTTGCTTTGTTGGCAGCGATGTCCAAGATAATGACAGCGACAAAGGCAGTGTGGTACAGGGAGGTTGGGTGTAGCTCTTTTAGTACCTCTGGTGCTACCGCCATCGGTGCTGCTGTGAGGATGGTTTGTGGCCGGCGGCAGCAATGTGGTGGTGGTTAGTGACCTGCGGCTGCGGTGGTTCCCTGAGGGCTGCGGTAAAGCGTGGGAGAGCCTTACCTCACCGGATGCTCTTAAGAAACAACTGTTCGTCGCTCTTCTATTTTTTTATTTGTTGAGGATTGAGGGGGGAGGGGTCTCGACGTCTTGTCTATCATCCATTATGTTACCTGTTATCATCGAGCTCTTTACACCACCACCACCTGAGACACATACGTGGTTAAAGTTTTGGGGTACATGGTGCCACTTAACAAATGAAGGTGTGAATGCTGGTATTGGAATAGTATATGGTAGTGGATACTGGTACTGGAGCAGTACATGGTAGTAGATACTGGTTCTGGAGTGAGCAGTGGTAGTGAATGCAGTATCGTTGCAGTGGCTGCACCGGCCAACGTTGACGAATTGATTAATTGATATTATGTGCTGTGCTAGTCAGACAGCGTCAAAACAAGTGGACGCTGCTTCTGATACTGCCACCTTCACTCACTTGTAGGTATCGGTAGTCGTCTCAAACTACTCGTATTCCTCCTTTCACAATATCAGCTTTACAAAACTGGTATTAGGATTGCTGATACTGTTCTTTCACCTCCGGAAAGTATTAGAATCTCCATGGAACTGAGTATGCTGGTGGCAGTATGAATTACCACAATAGCTTCGTGTCACACACAACTGTACTGATGGCTTTCTAATATATATATATATATCTCTGTGCATCACATGGACAGACTAATAATTGTTTATGCAGGCGATGAGTCACAATAACGTGGCTAAAGTATGTTGACCAGACCACACACTAGGTGATTACTGTGAAACGTCGTCGTCCTTTCACCTTCTAGTGTGTGGTCTGGTCAACATAAATAATTCTTTAATATGGAAGTTGAAACATTTTGTAATGTGCGCGTGTTTAGTTTGAAAATGTTGCATTTTGTATAAATGTTCCTTATTTGTTTTGTATTGCAAATCACATTAAATGTTATTAAGTACTAAAAACGTAATAGGTTGCCGTGCCCTCTTTTTTTTCTCCTTTCCTTTGGTGGTCCAGCATTGCCTCCTAGGGTTGCCCCTCCTTCCCTTGCATGTCTCACCACCCTGCACGCTACCCATGTTCCCCACCCTCAACCCCGGCCCAGGTGAACGCATGCAGATGAAATATATGTTAGGAAAACACCGATTGCCCATTTGGCAATACATATTCATGTTTGGGCGTTCGGTCTGCCGGTTACTCTCGCAGTCGCCCACATGTTTCATTTTAAAAGTGTAGGGAGAGGAGTGGGGGGTCGAAATCAGAAATTGGTAACTTTGGGGTTAGGGGGTCTCCTTCCCTTGAGGTGCTTCCGGGGCTTAGCGTCCCCGCGGCCCGGTCGTCGACCATACTTCCCTCCGTGGTAGTTTGTGTTCATGTTCAACTAGTGTGTTGGTCACTATTTGAACATGTGTGATATATAAGTGATTTTGTGTTATAAGCATAGTACTGTAGTTATTGGTCATGACTTGAGATTGCAGCCGAATGTTATCTTCGAAACTATATACTTTCTTATTTTCTTATATACATAATTTCGTTTGTTTCGCCATTCAAACTTATTGCTGAAAGTAACAGACGGGATGCCTAAGGAATGATTCATCCAGCCTGAGATGCAGTCTGAGAACAGACTAAAAATAGTGGAGAGATGGCAGTGAAAGTATTATTAAAGGTAGGAGAGAGAGTTGGGTGTGAGCGAGGCTCCTGCAGGGGTAAGAGCGCCCCTCCTGCTCGGGGAACACCTACTTCCTCTTCACTCTAATGACAAAAGTGGCCATTATGTGTATTACACCGCGTCTTACATTATATGTATTGCATTCTGAGGAATTGTCAAGCCTGGTCTGTGACCTCTAACCTGATTGCACTTGTGGTATTGTTACATTTTGACTTATATGGATTGTTTTGTCGT
The DNA here is from genome assembly GCF_040958095.1 of Procambarus clarkii. NCBI lineage: Eukaryota > Metazoa > Arthropoda > Malacostraca > Decapoda > Cambaridae > Procambarus > Procambarus clarkii. The sequence continues at coordinate 27,899,537 of NC_091172.1, forward strand.
TAAGTGTCAATTGGATTACTTTCTTTTATTGTGATTAAGGACCAGAAGTACTACCTCAGAAAAGGTGCATTACCAGTAAAGTGAAGCAAACTTTTTACGCACCACTTCTGCTCCAGGTATGACTTGTGATTATTCAGACTTGCTTTTATTCTCAACCTTTTTGTCGGATTCCGGCGAGGAAGTCCCTGGCTCATCACTGCCAACCAGAGCTTCGCAGTTAGAACACCCACTCTTCATTAGGATGTATCTCTGGAAGAGGCAGACGACGAACTTGTTGCGTTTTTTTTATTTCTTTCAAGTTTTTTTTGGGGCAACTGGAAGCTGGCGGAGAGCATGGACGGTATCTGGGGTGGGGGGGGGGGCGTTTTTTGCCAGCTCCAATGTTTGGCAGCTGCAAGAATCCGTTAACGGAAGAATCTGATCACAGGAGTTGGTGACTCTTGACGTTATTTCTTATAGGCATGGTTGATAGTAAACTTTGCATTTTGAGAGTACCGTGGTTATGGTGGTTGGGGGGCAGTGGCGCCCCCAATGCCAGTTGTCTTGTCACCTGGAAGGTCGGGTTGAGGAGGTATCCAAGGATACCTGGAGGATTGTGGCGAGGTACCAGGTTGGTTGTGGTAGCGATGTTTGGCGAGAGATTTGTGTGCTTGTGAGAGGTGTAGGAGAGTGGGGGGGGGGGGGTATAGGAGTTATCGGTACAATACAGCCTGGAGGGGCGTCACTTGTCGAGGCTGCCAAGTTGAAATTGTTTTCCGACTGGTGTGTTGCCCTAGGCTGAGTCCTGCCGTAGACACGAACCTTAAAACACACGCCGCAATACACCGCTGACTAAACGACCTGTCAGCTGCACTGTTTTGATCTCTTGTTTGTTTATTTTAATGGTAATCGGATGGGGTGAGAGACGGAGGCGATATACACATGTTCTGGCCTCTCGGAGGTGCCTGAGGGTTGTGTGTTGGGTCAGCAAGGAAGTGAATGAATTCGCCGTTGAGTGTTTACGCCTGTTTCACAATTCCTACTGCGTTGGAATAGTGTTGGTACTGGTAAAGGGTTCGCCGGTAGATTTATTCCTCCAAGGAGTGCCGGGCTGTGGTGGGTATGTGGGCCTGCGGGCCGCTCCAAGCAACAGCCTAGTGGACCAAACACTCACAAGTCAGTAGAGTAGAACTCCCAGAACCCCATCAACCAGGTATCAACCAGCCGGTGGGAATATACACCAATAATAAATGTTCTGAAGCATCACCTATTTCCAATCTACAGTGTTGTTTTCCACAATTTGAGCAATTTGTATATACAACATTGTACATAGATGATGCATGCTCCCATACGATATGTTATAGCTTACCTCCCTCTCTTGTCCACCTGCCTTTCAAACCAGAACCGTGACGTTTGTTTTAGTGCTATAGATAGTGGCGAATATAGCGTCCAGACTGTTGTGATCTGGCTTGAGGCAGTAATGGCGTTTCCATAGTGACCCTTGTCCAGCCACCTCTCTTAAAAGCATGTTGCCTTACCTTGTGGGTTACCTTGTGATGGTTTCGGGGCTTAGCGTCCCTGCGGCCTAGTCGTCGACTAGGCTTCCTTGTTGCTGGACTGGTCAACCAGGTTGTTGGACGCATACAGACGTATGAATCAAATCCTGGTTAATCAGGTATCCTTTGGAGGTACTTATCAAGTTCTCTCTTGAACACTGTGAGGGGGTCGGCCAGTTATGCCAATTATGTGTAGTGGAAGCGTGTTGAACAGTCTCAGGCCTTTGATGTTGATAGTTCTCTCTGAGTACCTGTTGCACCTCTGGTCTCATGTGGTGTTATTGCTGTGTGCAGGTATGGGACGAGCCCCAAATTAATGGTAATCAGGTGGGGTGAGAATTTGAGGCGATATACACATGTTCAGGCCTCGTGGAGGTGCCCGAGGTTGAGGGTGTGCTGGGTCAACATTTTTTAAATATCAAACTTCCTTAGTGCCATATGGGAAGCTGATGTCAAGACAATTGTTACCAGGAGGCCTGGTCGACGACCGGGCCGCGGGGACGCTAAGCCCCGGAAGCACCTCAAGGTAACAAGGGTGACTATTTTTTTTTTTTTTGGGGGGGGGCACCCCTTTTTGTGTTATGTTTACTATCGTGTTATGTTTTTAAGAAGGTCAAGAGTGAAAGGAGCAAGGGATATATATTTTCAAACGCATCTTGAATGACAGCCTGCAGTTTGCAGTCATTCCGAACAAAGCCGGAAGGAAAGTGACCTAAGGAACTGAGTACTGAAGAAGGCGAGTATGACTTTCACAGCTTAATTAGCTTTGGGTATATGAAACATCGTAATCTGAAGGAAATTCCAAACACGGTGGAGGCTTGGTTGAGGACCTGACCGCGAGGACGCCGAGACCCTAAATCATGGCAAGGTAACCGGAAGGTACTGGTGGTGGCAGTGATGGCCAATATATTGATCGGTAGTATGGCAACAGGTCCGAGTGGAAGCTTAGGGATAGTTGGAGGAAGTAATGGAACACTACACTAAATGGAAAATGAGAGAGAAATTGAGCAGCCGACAACAACGGAGTAATGTCAGAATGGAAGCTAGGAATAATGGCACCATAAATGGAAAGCCGAAAGATGGCTGGCTGTTTTGAGAATAAATTTGCAACATACTTTTGAAGACTGGCAAAATCCATTAATAACGTGAGCAACGGGAATAACCTTATTGTAATCAAGTGACTATGCTAATAATTACTGTACTAAATGCGAGGAATGTGTGTGTGTGTGTTGCTCAGAAGATAAACCAACAGAGGTAGAGCTAATGAATCTTAAAGCTTTAGCACAAATGGAACCGAAACTAGTAAGTAAAGACAAGATGTACGTTCAGTAGTTCCTTGCAATTCAAATTGGTAATTTTTTAGTCTTGAAAAATCTAAAAGGTGGTCTGTTTGTTATTCGTTAGGTCCAATATTTCTGCTCTCTAGTTTGTATACATGCGACAAACGAGGTTTTCAGATTTGTATTTATACTGGATATATTTTTCATTACATTTTAAAATATTGGGGCGTATTTCTATCTTGTAGTGGTTCTTGAGGATTGGCATTCTCGCACAATCCGGTCTGTTTGCTCGTTTGGTCAGTTATGCTGTTGATGCCCGCAGCTTGCAGTCTGAAGGCCTGGTAAAACCTCATCACGTGAGCACCCCCCCCCCCTCCCCAGTCAGTAATATTAGCAAATGTGGTGTTTTTAGATTCAACTTCTCTGAACAAGTTCCGAAGTAACACGGGCAATGGTGAGCCCCGTAACTTACCTGGCACAGGAGCGGTGCTGATCCGGCTGTAACTGATGAACAGAAATGTGAATTTCACTTTTATAAATAGAACTTATACTGCAGATGGAAAAAGCTGCGTGTTTAGACGAGTGATTATATGCTATCAAGATCTTTATTGTTGGGATCACTTGAGGGGTGGCAGAATCAGGGTGGTGGTGGTGGGCGTGGCTTTGAAGGTGGGGGCGGGGCTGGAGGTGGTGTGGGCACGGCTCATCGGCTTGTGATTTATCTATCAGGACCAAGTGGTGCGCCATGTCGGGTCTCGGCCCCTTTGTATTATGTACGAGGGCAAATGGCGGGTCGCGGCGGCCGGCCCTCGCCTCATTTTTTATTGAGGCTGACCTCACACCTGCTTCTGCTGCTGCCCTTCGACCTTTTGCGTCTCCAGCCACTGTTGACGCTGCTATTGGGTACGCCTGCTGTGGTGGTCCACCGCTGACCTACGCCAAGCGACCTCTTAAAATGTTTCCATTATTTCATTTCAGTAGTGTGAAAGAAGTTCATTCTCAGGTTGCTCTTAATTATCATTCCGCTTGGAAATAACAAGCAAATTGCTGACAGTCGAGTGAACCAAGACAATTAGGAAGGGGAACTTTGACTGGAAGAAGTTTCCTTAATTTATCAACACTTAGCCTAGTATTTGCTCAACTATTTTTTCTATTTCCATAAACATGGGTGCATTTTGCCATGATTAAATTGCACATTCAAAAAATTTCAATATTACTTTTGTTAGCTTGTACTTTTTGCGTACAAATAGTAGTATTTAATACAGGAATAGGTTGCATGTAAAATCTATTCCCTATTGGTAAATTCATACTTATAAATTTCATATTCTGTATTGATCAAAATACGGTACTGTGTGTGTCGAGTTTATTCGTTCTTTATTAATGACTATATATAATGTGAATTATACTTTGAAGTTCCCAGTGGTGCTGATGCTTGGCTTTATGGCCATCCATATTCATTTTACGCTAAAACAAAGGCATTTAGATAGCGTGAGGGCACACATCTTCACAATTTTGGCGTCTCTTGGTTGACACGTCAACTGTCACGCATTGTAGTCAAAAGCTGAATATATAATTAACACGCATCATTACGCTTAATTATATTTTTTTGGGGGGGAGGGGTCATAAGTCCATTCAACGCCAGTTTGGCTTCTTTGAAACAAATTCCATTGAGTCATTTTAGGAGGAATTTGGGTTGGTGGTTGGTAATTTTAACACCCGCGCGGACATTGATCCCCGAACGAGCACAAAGTAGATAGGGTGATAATCACGTCTGCCTGATGCTTTACTCCACGTTTGTCCATGCACTATATTCGTGCGAGAATAGCACCAGCAGCAAGCTTCAGTAATTGTTATTGCACAATTGGTCTTTGTTCAAAGCCCGTTACAGTTGTTCAAGACACGTTAGTCAACAGTTCCGCATTCGTTGCTAGGGTCAACGGGCCCAGCGTACTAGGTCGACAGTCTGGATCAACCAGTCACGTTACCTATTTGAACACCGAAATAGTGTCAACAAGTTATTCCCACTATATTTAGAGAGCTGTCAATAGGGCATGTTTACATATTCGTTAATACCTCCAGGACTCGTAAGGAAAGATTTCAAGTGAACAGATTTAGCACCAGTCCTCTCGTTGTAAGTGTAAATCATGATTTTTATATTATGGACATATTCGAAAGTATTAGAGCATCGTGTATGATTTGCTATAGACATGCTGGCCATGGAATGCTTTTGTAATCTTTCTGTACAGTATAGAGAATGAAAAGTTGAATTTGAATACTCGGTAACAGTTGTTTACAAAGGTTGGCGTAGACTTTGGTAACAAGAAGTGAGTATTGGTGAGGGTTTGAAGGAACCTGCGGCGTGTAATGGCATGCAAACAATGCCAGTCAATATTTGACTAGCAACTCCCCCTCCTTCCTGTGCACTCGCCTCTTGAAATTGTTTTGACAAATTTCTTGCAAGTTTTTTTTATCGTGACTGACAGATTCGGTTGGGCGTAGTTAGTATATCAACTAGTGACATATTATTGTATAAAGAAATCGCATTAATATTTGTTAATGTGATTTATATGTGCATTTGAAGTGAGCATTGGGGGAAAGATCTCGTATATGCCACACTAGTGATAGTGGGTAGTATGTAAAACCTTGACTTGGTAGCAGCGCGATGCCTGAGGACCACCTTTTGGATTCAGTTGAATCCCAGGTTACATTACTTATAGTGTATTGTGGTCAAGTGGTTTATGGTGAGTAGTAGAAAACTAGATAGTTTTCTTCAAGGAGTGCCGGACCAACCAGGCTGTAATGTGTATACAGGTCTGCGAGCCTCTCCAAACAGCAGCTTAGTGGGCCAAACACACAAGTCAAGCCTGGTCCCTCTGGCCGGGCGTGGGGAGTAGAACCCCATCAAGCAGGTATTCAAGGTGTGAGAGTACCCAAAGTACAGGTTCGAGTCCTCCCCATGAGTTTTTTTTCATTATTCTTGCTCCCTCGCTGCCTCCATTGTCAAAAACAAAAATCCCGCACAATTCCAAAGATGTTAAGATTTTGAAAAACTTGCCATAGCTTTTGTATTGTAATAAACTCACACCTCCCGGTTAGCAAAATCGAGGCGCCGACAATACTGTTGGTGGATTTTTTTTAGTCTTCATAAACAGCATAGGTGATTATTGCTAATAATGAATGTTTAATATCTCGACTGGCAGGTTTGGATTTGTCCCATTCACTGCCAAATGCTCAGATTTAATTCTTTTAATTATAAGTTTTGGAGGGGGGGGGGGGAGTTTTCTTTCCCTTTAAGCCCCTTTTAATTGTGCAATGCATACTTGTCCCGCGTGTATTTTACAAAGTCCTTTGTATTCACCTCCCCCCCCCCCCATACTGGAACCAATTTTGTGCATTACATGCAGCCGTGCATCGGTTTTTATTTTCAGTGAGGCTCATCCATACGAGTGGAAAATTCTGAATAATATCAGACAACCTGACGCTGGGTGAGCATAACAAAGCAAATATAGCATCAGCCAGGAAAATGAAAGGGTGGGTTATGAGAACCTTCGAATCCAGGGAGTCTACCACAATGCTTTTATTATTCAAATCACGTGTGCCTTTCCGCCTTGAGTACCAGTCTATACTCATTACCTTTTTCAAAACAGATTTCTAAAATAGAGAGAACGTCCCCTTACCTTGTGTCACGCATAGACGTGATAAACCATCTAAATTATTAGGACCGTCTCGAAGCTCTGTGTATTCTATCGGAACATACAGAATAGAACCAATGAAGATTAGAGGTGCCATAGATGTATTATGTCTATGGCATATTGAACGCAGTATGTGCCATAGAACGCAGTATGAACATCAGCTCTACAGCCATTCAGTATCCTAGCAACAAACAAGAAATGTTGGCGGTGAGGATGTGGAGTCGGGAGGAGTTGGGAGCCTGAGAGGCGGGGTGGAGAATGGCAGGAAATAAGGTTACGTACTCGACTAGTTGTTTTTGCGGGGATGAGCTATGGCTCTTGGGACCCGCCTCTCAACCCTTAATCTACCATTGTATAGGTTCCAGAGCCTTCTGGGTTATCATATCCCAGACATTTAAAGTTGTGAATAGTTTTTCCTCCTCCACTTCACCTTATTATCTTATTATTCTGTGATATTATGTACAGAGGTATGACAGGAGGACATCAGTGGAAGCTGGACATGCATTTGGAGTAGAAGAGATGTTAGGAAGTTCTCGCTCCCTGTGTGGATGGTTGGAGTAAAAGTATCACAACTTAAACAATGAAGGATTTGTTAATGTATAGACGTAATTAGCGCGTCAGGTATAAACGACTAGGATGCGGGCATCATCAAGAGCTAACCTCGCCCACTCCCGTGGTCACTGGTGGGTAAGCTCAAACATTAAATAATAATCTGGAAGAAAGATCGACATTTTCAAGAAAAAATTCAATGTTCTTGTCGGACCAACCAGATTGTAGTGGATATGCCTGCGGGCCGCTCCAGGCAACAGTCCCTTAGACCAAAATATCTAAAGTCAAGCCTGGTCCCACCGAACTTGGGAAGTGGAACCTTCGGAGCACAGTCCAGGTATTACCAACCTTCCTCCAGTCCTGCCTCGGTGCACAGATATCGAAGGACATCACAGTTTTGTCCTTGCCCTCTAGGATTTTGACAGGAAACTTAACAAGATTGAATTTAGGTCGACATGTATTCGCACTCGAGCTGGTGGGGGCTGCCACGACTTCCCAGTGCTTAATTTATTTATTTATATTTTGCCTTTTCAAGAGCTTTGCAGCCCTTTCTCGTCCATTCCATTTTTTTTTTTTTTTTGCACCGACTTTTCTCTCGCCTAAACTGGATAGAGGGCTCTCGTGATTTCAGTCATATTACTATAAAGCAAATGAAGCTTTGAGCAGTACATCTCGTTTCATATTTGCGGTGTTAAATTTTGCACTTTGTAGTTTTAATTTGTTTTCAATTAATTCATTAGGACCAGAATCATTTGATGTTTGGGTCGAGTCATTGTGACGGCGCGATCAATTGTTTGTCGTAATTGTGCCTGGCTGCTGCTGCCTCTCCCCACCCTTCCACCCCTTCCTCTCAGGAGGGACCCCACCTGTCACCTCTCGCCTTTCCTGTGTCACACTCGGTCCACGTTGTTTCCCCCTCAGCCTGGCCAGGTGCTGCTAATGGGGGCCCAGTCTGGCCTTGTCCCTAGAGGCCCTCCCTTGTTTTCCACCACCCACTACACTCCCTGCCACCTCCCACTTCCGTGCTACCAACACACAATAGCATCCACGATAGGTTCTCTTTCCTGTTCCATACGCATTACTTCGTACTTATAAAGCATGCATCTCTATGCGTATCTGTTAGGCCTTACATCCCTTTAGATTAGATTTTAATATGCAAATTAGTTTTTATGTCATGCACGAAATTGGTAGCAAAGCTGTATTTGTTTAGTTTTCCGGTAGCACACCTTGTTCAATCCGTGCTCATTGTTCCTTCTGGTAATAGTTAACTCCATTAATCACCATTTTCCCTCCGCCCACCCTCTCCTGCTCCCAGATCACATCATTTGTTTCCATTCTTTTTTTTCAATTCGTTGGTTGGCTAATGTTTGTACGTGGGGTTGTTTCGTGGTCTGGCTGTAAAGGACGTATAATGCGAAATTGCTTGCCCTTTGTTTAGTGCCTAAAGTAACATCTCTTGGCGGTTACAGATCTGGGAGATGTGTTACGCTTTTAAACTATTTTATAATATTTAGCGATTGTCGTAAAAATAATAGTTAATTAGGTCTTTCCTTACCTACTGGCACGAATAGTTTAAACTGAAACCCGCCTCTGGCCCGCCCCTGAATAATTTAATCTCACCAAGCTAACTAAATTTGCCCCCCTCCCCACCCCCGTCCATTTTTAAACCCTGTTGAGAATACGATCAAGTCTTTTGTTTCCCTCGGTCAGTACTTTGAGCTGAAGTGATACACCGTAAAGAACATTATTCGACGAGAAGTAACCATATTAAATTTAATAGACGATACGTGTTTGTGAGGAGGTGGAGGGAAGTTAGCGGAGACTGTGCTGGTAATGAAGATCCACACAGGCAGCGACCGCACCGCGACTGATGGCCTTTCCTTGTAGCTTCTACCTTGACAGCGGTATGAGGCTCACGGGGCGCCCGCCACACCCTTTCCTGGAAGTGGGGGAGAACTTACAAGGTGCTGTGGAATGCTTGGTGGGTACCAGGGCAAGGAGTTGTGATTCTTATAGTAGGTTTAGGACAAAGATCTTAAAGAGCGCTCAGCAGGAAGTGTGTGTTAGGATCCAGTGTAAAGAATAGGACCTGATATAGAGAATGTGCAGAGAAACTTTTCCTCTTTCATTCAAACAACTATTGTGACTGCAAGAAAAATCAACAAATGGCATCTAGGAATTGCCGATTTTGACAGTGGACAAATACATACTGTATATCATACACACTTATACAGTACAAGGAAAGTTCTCAGGTCTCCATGCTAGGCTTGGGGAGTAGAACCCTCAGAACCTCTTCCAGGTAAGATCGAGATAAGTCGATTGAAGGTCTTGAAGCAGGACCAAAGGACGCAACCCCTGTACAACCAGGCGAGTACCCCCCCCTCTCTTCCCCCCTCCCTCTTCCCCCCCCTCTTCCCCCCCCTCTTCCCCCCCTCTTCCCCCCCCCCCTCTCCCCCCCCCCCCCCCCCCTCCCTTTATACCAAACTAACAAACTTAATCTGTCAGCACCGTCTCACCTCCCTACTTTCCTTCCCTCACCTATTCTCCAGCTCTCCTCCCCACCCCATGTGCTAATATCTATATCACAACTATGCTCCGACCAGTCGTGCTCAACACCTGTTCCAACTACCACACAACCACCCGCCCATGTCTCCACCCCCACATGTTTTATGCCCGCCCCCATTTAAACCCCAAATCATCAGTTATACACTCCCCTCGACCCGTCCTCGCACTAAACAAGCGCACAAATTTATTACTATTTACTGGAAATAAAATGTTTGCATTCTACCTTTTTCATGGCTAATAGGAATTGGCTCTGAAGTGGTTAGGTGGGGTTGTGCAGCTCAATTAGTACTTATGCAAGGTAAAATAACATGTCAATTGAGCCCAGACCTTGTTACGCCTTTGTAGCGAAAAGCACGTCGCACACAATGTATGTGAATATTTGTTACTGTCTTGCTTTTGAGACAAGGTAACAGCAGTTGCGTGAAGGAAATTGAATTAATCTTAACTGGCTGAATATTATGACACAAAAGTAGCAAATAAATTCAGAATGTCTTCTTCGCTTTAGAAGGCATTGTCATATTTCACAAATTATAGGAGCCGTGTCTAACGTAGCTGTGAAGGACAAGCCGTTCATATTTGTGTTTTCTGGAATTGGAATGTTAAAGCTGGTGACGTAGTGATTGTGGTGGCAACGGCGAGTACCAGCAATGGGTTGTGTGGTTCTTGGCTCTCCTCTTCTGGAAACCTGGCCTTGCGTATTTCCAAAGCAGTTTTCTCATAATAAGCTTTCCCCGCCTTCTCACCCCCTCTCCCCTCAACTCTCCTCCTTTTGCCGTCACTTGCACCATTAGCAAAAGCGGCTTGGGGGTTCTTCGAGAGACGGTAGAGTGAAAATGAAAGGGTGGACCATTCAGTGTTATTTTACCTGGGTGTTGAAGGTGCGGGCGTTGCCTGGCACGGCGACTGCTGCCTCCTGCATGATCTGCTTACGTGCAACCATGTTTTCGTATTCAATTAAATTCGCCTTTTGGTCCCTCTGCGGGCTCACTTAAGCCGCTTTGGAAGCGTTGGGGCTTGCGGCCGAGAGCTCCAGCCTCACTTAGGACACAGGGAACATTATACATGTATGACAAGGGTGAACCAGCGCACGCTGCCGCCCAGCGCCAACCTTCTGCAAGTCTACCTGACTTGCTCCTTCCTTCCTTCCTCCTCCCAACTTACCCTCTTGGCCAGTGATGGTTCACCGGTTGCACTCCATTCCGCTCAACTAGTATTATATCTGCTTGGATATTTATTTCCCTCCCATGTTCCGCTACATAGCTGTGCCTTTTCACTTTGCATTACCCATATTTCTTCCACCTAATCGGTGTTAAGTAAAAGTAACAGGAAACTAGGTTAATATGGATCACTCGTTGCAGCGTGCTGGAAACTTTTGAGAGGAAACTAGAATGTTTAGGAATTATCAGGTTACACCAGAGAAGCCTAGTCCCGTAATTACTGGAAGGCCCGTGACTGTTTTCAGGTGTAAATAAAACTAGCTGTCTTTGTCCTCAGTCTTTTCTTCCCGTGTCACTTGTCTCTAGAACATGTCGAGATAATAACCCATATCCCTTACCCTTGACGCCGCCTCACGTTTTCCTCCTCTGGTCTGTGTATTGTTGCACCTCTCCCACCCGCTCCTCGCCATGTCTGCTCTACGACTAGCATGCCACCTCTTGTCATCAGCTTCATCTTTTCCCGCATGTTTTCCCACCTCATGGGCCTCTCTCTCCACTTTATCCACTTGCACGAATTTCATTGTCTTGTTAGTTTCCACCCCCGCTTCCTTATCCATCTCCCTTAACTCAGCCTCAAGTCCTTCTACACCTCTTGTCTTTGGTCTTCTATTTACCCCCCCCCCCCCACCCCCTCCTCACCAGTTTGCCAGGTCCGGCTTTGTTGGTAAAAATCAACTGGCAGGACTTTTGTGGTGCGCTTCCAGTAACAGTTAGAGGAGTCTGGCGATTCAACCCAATTACTCGACTGTCTTACCGCTCCCCATCCCCCTCCCCTAAAGATTGTCAATTTTAGATTTGTTCTGGTTTCTAGGTGGTCATACTTGCGCGCGTGCGGGCGCATACTCACTGGTATAGTCTCATTTAACTCTACTCCTCCTATCAGCTTCTCCCTCCCCTGCTCTCCCCCCCCCCCCTCTCATCTAGTTCCCTCTTTCCCAGTGTTTTTTTGTTATGGTCACAGTTCGTGCTCTAACTCCCCTCTTTATTCTTGTGTGTAATCTTCTGCCGTCACTCTTTCATTTGCTCGTTTATCCGAGCCGTTCCATTCTTCTCCCTCTCCCTTCTTTTAGCTCTTACCTTCCCCCCCTTCCGTACCTGTTCCCTCCCGCTCCTCGCCTCTGCTGAGACCGCTGCTCTTGTACCACTGCCTGCCTGCTGCCTGTAGCCTCCCCTTCCTCTAGTAGTCTTTCCTCTTCCTCTTTCACTTCGTGGCACTTACCTCCTGGCTGCCCTTTAGTTTCCTCGACTGGGTATTGATTCCATTTAGTGATTCCAATACACACAAATAGTTATAATTTGGGTTTGGCATGAGTAATTTTGCAGGGAATTTACCAAATGTTCATATGCTTTTAACTTAAGCAAAATATTTAGTGTAACATTTGTATTTGATATGTAACAGGAAAATAGAATAATAGGGATTGACAGAAAATGAACTGAATAGGGATAATTGAACTGCAGCAGTGTTGCTGATGGTGGTTGTAGGCAGTAGGCTTGGTTGGGGGGTGTGGGGAGCTGTGCACGCTCTGCTGGACGTTGGCAAGCAACCGGGCAATGGCAGACCCTTCATCAACTTTCCTCCACCTCCACCCTCTCATCCTTTCCTCTCCCCCCCCCCCCTCCCCTTCTCATCCTTTCCCCCCCCCCTCTCCTCTCTCTCCCCTCATCCCTTTTCCCCCCTCCCCTCTCATCCCTTTTCCCCCCTCCCCTCTCATCCCTTTCTCCCTCCCCCTTACTCATTCTTTTGTTAAAGAGATTATGGTGTCATGAGAATAGGAACGATAGGTGCTAATAGCCCTAGGTGCAAGTGATCGGGTTTGCAAGGGCAAGTAAGGAGAGCCCTGTGGAAGCCTGGGTTTAATGGTTCCTTCTTCCTGTAGCTCCCTTCATTGCCTAAGTCCCGTGGCCTCCGGTGTGTGGACTCCACCGACGTCGTCATTCTTTATGCCTCGTGTACCTACAACGTATCGGCCGCACAGCTGACGTCCTTACCTTACGTTTACCTTGCGATGATTTCGGGGCTCTCCCTCCCCGCTCTCCCCAGCCAGATCTCGTGGCCGTTTATAACTGCAGAATAGTTCTTAATCAGTGATGGTATCATATATCGTTGATGTTGACATACTGTACACACATTGATATTGATACTCTGTAGAATGGAGTCCAAGAGGCCTAGTGCTTGCAGCTTTTTGATTACATATCATTGACCGGTGTTATGTTTTAATGTATATATGAAGCTGATCTTGCATGCTGATAGTGCGCGAGTTTTGAGATCGGCAGCAGAAAAATCTTACTGGGAATCAAATTGTCGACCACATTGTAAAAGTAAACTTTATTTACCGAGATCATCATCAATTCTTTTCTCTTTAACTCTCCTTCTCTCTCTTTTCTGAACTTCTCAGATGCAGGGTAGAACCATTTTCATTTCAGTTGTTTATTGTGAACTGCACCTCATACCCATCCCGTGAGCGGTGGTAGAGGGGTATATATACATATGGTAGAAAGAGTTACACGGGGGAGACATATCCCGTCACGCAGGGTGCACTCGCACTTATACAGATCTCCAGTATCAGCTTTTGATACTGGTAATGACTCAAAAGAGCCACCACTTACGGGCTATTCATGCCCGTGCCACCTTTTGGGTGGCTTAATCTTCATCAATCAATCAGGGTTACACGGGGGGCTCATCATGGGGGTTCAGTTGCTGAACCCATTGTTCGTTTAGCTCAGCAAGTGAAAATCTGGTGACGCTAGTTACACAGTTGTTATAATAATTATTTTATATCGCAAGTGATTCAAGAAGTTTCAAAAGTCTATAAAAGACCGGCTTTTGAAACTTCTTGAATCACTTGCGATATAAAATTATTATTGTTAATAACAACTGTGTAACTTTTATGTACATCTATGGCGAGTCACTCTTATGGTGTCACTAATCTTGCTCCACCCACCCCAACCGGGCTGCAATTTTAGAACCAAGAATGCACCAGATGTTGCCCCTCTGAACCCAGCTCTTGACTGACCCAAGTGCTGTCTGGTCCTATGGTACAAATATGTACAGCTGTTCAAATTTCAGTCAGGGTTAGCTTTAATATGCAGTTACTACCCTGCTGGATAATTACCTAAATCATTAACATAATTGTCAATATACCTGTACCTGAGAAGTTCAGGTATGCGGGATTGTCATTTGTAGAGCATTTAAGTATTATGTCAATAGGAAATCAGATGGAGGTGCTGGAAAGGTAGAATATCGCTCAAATTTCCCTCTCCCATCCACCTTTCCTCTTGTAATAGACCCTTCTGATACCCTACATGGAACAGCATTTATCACAAATTTCATCCATCATAACATGGGATGATTGATTTGTTTGGGCTGAGGTGTTGTTTCGCATTTTGACTGATTTGAGCTCCCTTGACACTAGATAATGATTAGGGCGAAGCAGGTGTACTAATTCATGTCTATTTAGTAAGAGTTGTGCCTAAATTTGTTTTGGGTGGAAACTTCGTTTAAAAACTTGTGTAAACAGTATATTGTTTGATTAAACAAAACAGTGGTGGTGTGGTAAGGGGGGGAATCAAGGTGGCCAATGATGAGTATTTGTTGGAAGGAGGACAGGATGGGCCTGCTGATGGGATGGGAGGACAGGATGGGAGCCTCTTCTGCTCCCCAAGGCCGGGCTTGGGGTGTAGAACTCTCAGAATCCCATCCAGGTACAATCCAGGATGTGTTTACGGGAAAGAAGAGGGTTGTTGCAGGGTCATGGACCTAGGGTGAGTGAGGGTCGGGGTGAGGGACAAGGGCGAAGTAATTTGGCGTGGGAGATTGCTCTTGCCACCAACTCCATGCTTTTGGGCTAGCCTCCGACTATACCTTGGTTGCATTTATGACATTTTGTTTGAATAACGTTCACGTACAATTTGTGACACCAGAGCCCACCTGCACTTTCCTACATCAAAAATGTATATTAGCAGCAGCCTTTTTCCCCGTTTTTCATCCTCACACAAAACAGTCAAGGAAATTGCAATTAGGAACATCTAAATTAACAAGTATCTACAGATGTTTCTGTAGATCAGAAATTATATGTATCCCCATGGTCTTATCATAGTTTGTGTTGGATATTGACATGCAGTACTAGAAACACATCTGTAAGATACAATTACGCTTCATGTAGGGCGTTACTGTGTACAGTTCCTCTGGAAGCCATTTCTAAATTGTTTAATATAAAGAATATACATAAATCGAAAGGAATTTTCATTTCGATTTCCCGAGTACGTTTAAGGGACAAACGATGATGCCCCTTTGAATCTCCAGAGTTGTGTCGACAGCGGTGATGATTGCCCTCTGGGGTATAACCCAACCCGCGTTCCTCTGACTGCAGGGACTTGTTAAGGCCACTTTTGAGGTTCGTGGGGTCATAGGGGCGGCAAGAACGTGACCCCTGCAGAGGAGCGACCGACCCCGCCTAGGGCGAACGTGAGGCCCCCCCCCCCTCTTTCTTTTTCCCCGGGTTAAATCCGTGTCATGGCCTCTCACCTCTACAACCTCCTCCTGTCCTTGAATTTGTTCATTATATATTCAGGATTTCTCCAGTACCATAAATTGCTGACTGGCTGGCTGGCATCACTAGATTAGTGAATGATTAGGGCTGGATCAGTGAATGAGATGTTTAGGATGTTCAAGGTCATTATGCTCGTGCTGATCGTGGTTCTAGTAATGAAATAACTAATTTTTGTCTATGGTAAGCCATGTAGACATGAATGTCATAACAATGTTCAGGCTGTGTTTGACCTCTGGAATACAAATAAGTATTTCTTTGTTAGCTTTTCACGTGAATGTGGTTCATTACACATTTGTCTTAGTTTGTTCGTGGACAGTTTGGGTCGATGAGCGAGTTTTAAGTAGTTTCTTCCGCCCGGCTGATGACCAACAAAACAGCCTCTTTTTGCACATTGCTGAGGTTGACTCGTGACACTTAGTGTTTCTGTAAATGTATGTGAATGGACAGAATTTGAACATATCCATAAATCAATTTATTGCTTTTTCTCGATTTAAGGCGTCATTTAATACCTTGATTGGATCAACGAATTCAACTGGTGAGTTGGTGTATTGTGCTGTTGTTTGTATTGGTGGAGTTGCCTCTTGAAGGCCAGAGATGGTGTGTAAACCCGATAATGCAGTTGCTGGAGCCACGGACCACGTGCTGTTTCCAATTGTCGTCTACATGTTGACGCAAGTTTTATTGAAGTATCAGCTTTATGGCAACGGCGGAAGAGTGACAGTCGTTTGGCGTGTGTTGTAGTTATTGCATAGTAATTATCTTTTTGACTTTTGCAACGTAATTTCGCAAGCATCAGATTTTCACCATATACTTCCACGGTGATAACCAACTTAGTATAGCAGTTTCTTTTTATGCCCACGTGTGTAGGTACATAATTGCTTTTAATAAAGACTTCAATCTTCGTTTCGGCAATAGTTCATATATCAGCTGATGTTAAGTGGTCGATTCGTTTGTGGCCTACGATGCTACTGTTCCTCGTAAGTTTTTAACTAATCCATTCCTGTATGGATACTGTGGTCAAAATACAGTATATTTTTTATTGCAAGTAAGATACTTGCCTTTGTGCTGGGGCATTCCAAGTAGCACTTATAGCGAATAATAATCGAGCTTTGGTAATTGAACCGTAGCTCACGTAGGTTATATTCATGTATGATATCGCTATCTACACTTCATTCTTCTGTCTTATGGTCACTGGCAACAACATGTAAAAGAGGGAGAGTGAGAATACTCTGCGTGTCTGATATTGCTGAGGAGAGAGTCCCCCGAGTGAGGAGATTGCAGTATTAATCTTCGCTGTCATTAGGCGAACATAGCTTCCTCTTGCCTGTGTCGCCCGCCAGCTCCTGAGGGAAAAGTTTGAGGCAACTCTCCAGTATTGTTTCACACACCACTGTTGAATTAAACTGTGTCACTCCAGGTAGAGCTGGAGTTGAAGACTTTATTATTAATATACTTTTTGTTAAAAAAGGTCACGGTGCCTTTATACCGTGTACTACTTTTGTATATACCTTATATAATTACTAAATTTGGCATGGAGTTTCATAAAGCTTTGTTGGTATAATTTTTGCACTCGTGCCAAACTGATTTAATGACTTAGCAGTGTATTTGTTTTTGTTAATTTTCTGAAATGTGCTTACGAAATATAATTGTTTTATGATAGCGAATGCCAATGTTTGTTTCAGAGATACTTTCTGTTCATAGTATGTTTACATTTGCATCTATTATTACATATATATACATTAAATGTGGGTATTATTACATATATACATTACATATGGGTATTATTATATATACATTACATATGGGTATTATTACATATATACATTACATATGGGTATTATTACATATATACATTAAATAGGGATTAACCTAGATTATGCAATAAACATTTTACTAACGTTACGTCTTCTTTTCCACAGGTATGTTAAACTCCTTGACAGCGTTATTGGACGTGGGCATTGTTCGGGTAAGGTTACAGCGTTGGTTTTTGTGTTCTCTTAGTACAGCATCACAGTTGCTTAGTTATGGTATGATTGCTGAAATAGAGGGAGTTCAGAGAACATTTACATACGTGGAACATTTACATACGTGGAAACAATTGGAATGTCAGGTCCCAAATCTATACAGTAAAATAACAACATACAGGAGTGAACGATATGGAAGAAAATGCAGAATAGAACCAGTGAAGAGCAGGGGTACTATAGGCATAATCAGAGAACACTGTATAAACATCAAAGGTCCACGGTTGTTCAACATCCTCCCAGCGAGTATAAGAAATATTGCCGGAACAACCGTGGACATCAAGACAAAACTACATAGTTTTCTTCGAGGAGTGCCAGACCAACCGGGCTGTGGTGGATTTGTTGGCCTGTGGGCCGCTCCAAGCAACAACCTGGTATACCAAACTCTCGCATGTCAAGCCTGGCCTCGGGCCGGGGTTGGGGACTAGAACAACTCCCAGAACCCCATCAAGCAGGTATGACATGGCTTTTGTATGTACTATATTGTTAGTTTGCCCAATAATAAAATTTAATTTAATTAGAGGAAGGAGGAAGGAGACCCTCGTGTGCATTACTTCCCGAATATGCGAAAATTTAGTCCCAACCAGATTATACTCCAGTTATTTGGATTAGGTTAAGCCGACAGCAGGGTGGGCTTTGCCTGGGGAATGAAGTGATTTGGTGTTTATGGGGAGTACTGTAGTGGCCGAACGTGGTTTGAAGATGATATAATATTAACCTGTGAAAGGATGCGATTTTACATAATGAAAGAAGCTGTGTTAGTCCACCGGCTAAGTTAGTTAGACCGGAGAAGTATACACAGTAAGCATGAGGAGTAATTGAAATGGGTGCAGAGCCCAGCACATCATAAGGGAAGAATAAAGTAAAGTTATCGTCATAAGAAGAATGGAGGGGATGTGATAACAAGCAAAATTCTAAAAGGGGAAATGTACAGGACAAACTAATTAGGCCGAGTGGTGTATGAACTATTTTTATTTTCATAAGCTAATTCAGGGAGATCCTATTCTTTATAAGCTAATTCAGGGAGATCCTATTCCTCATAAGCTAATTCAGAGAGATCCTATTCTTCATAAACTAATTCAGGGAGATCCTATTTATAAGCTAATTCAGGGAGATCCTATTCTTTATAAGCTAATTCAGGGAGATCTATTCTTTAAAGCCCTTTAAAAAGAAAAAAAATCACTTGGTGAATAATCCATGGGACGATAACATGGTTTTGTGGCATTGGATGGGGTTCTGGAAGGTCTTCTCCCCAAGCCCGGCCTGTTGCCACGTTGACATGAGAGCTTGGGCCAAGAGGCAACCTGGCTGTTGCTTGGAGCGGCCATATTCGTAGGCCTACATATTCACCACATCCTAGCTGGTCCGGCACGCCTTGAAAACTATCGTCTTCTCTTGAAGACGTCATGTTTGTTCCGGTAATATTTCTTAAGCTTTCTGCGAGTGTGTTGGAACAACCATGAGCCTCTGATGTTTATACAGTGTTATCTGATTGTGCCTATGGCACCTCTATTCTTCTAGTTACATTCTGCATTTCCTGCCATATCGTTTAATCCAGTATATTATTTTACTGTATTTATTTGGGACCTGCCTCTCCACTATTTTACATGTATAATATTATTTGATGCCTCGCTTCTGCATTCTTGGGAATAAAATTCGAGTTTTGAGACGATCCCAATAATTTAGGTTGCTTAAATTATTTTCGTAAAAGTCAATATCTTTACGAAACCTATGGCGAGTCCACAACCTTACAGCTTCCGAATTGTGCCCCAGTTCTCCGTGTTAATGCCATCTTCGCAAAAACGTCTAGGGATGTTATCAGCAGCGGAAGGCTTAATAGTCTGCCTCTGAAGTGCTCTTTTACATAAAGGCAGGAGTTTAAGTAAGAACACATTGTAACTACTGTTAGCAAGACATGGCTTAAGGGGAAGATTTCTGGGGAAGGAGGGCGTTCGAGTAATGACTTGGAATGCATTTATTATAGGTATAAACAGTTGCTAAACGAAGTTGTAACAACATCCGTGTAGTGTTATCGCTGGTAGTTGCAGCAACAACTCGTACAGGCCTAACATACTAGGCCAACCATATATTCATTTATAATGGTTATTCCTTATTCCTTCTCCTCTCCCTCTGTCGGCCCCCCCTCCCCCTCCAAAGGATACCTGATCAACCAGGCTGTGATTCATACAGTCAGGCTGCTAGCAGCCGCGTCCAACAGCCTGGTTGACCAGTCCAGTAACGAGGAGGCCTGGTCGACGACCGGGCCGCGGGGTCGCCGAGCCCCGAGATCATCTCGAGGTAAGGAACCTCCCCTTCCCCCTCCTTTCCCCTCCCCCCATCCTTTCCCCCCCATCCTTTCCCTCCCCCATCCTTTCCCCCCCATCCTTTCCCCCCCATCCTTTCCCCCCCCATCCTTTCCCCCCCCATCCTTTCCCCCCCCATCCTTTCCCCCCCCCTCCCTTCTCCCCCTCCATCCCCCCCTCCCTTCTCCCCCTCCATCCCCCCCTCTCCTTTCCCCCCTCTGCTTTTCCCCTATCTTTTTCCCCCTCTCCTTCCCTGTCCTTCCCCCATCCTCTTCCCCCCTCCTTTCCCCCCCCCCTCATTTCCTCCCTCGTTCCCCCCCCCCATCCCTCCCTACCCCTCCCTACCTCATGCTAGGATTGTCATGAAGATGTGTTCACGAGACTGTTCTTCAGACCCCTTAGTGGGTTATAGTTATTGCTAATGAAAGACAGGCCGGGAGGCGTTAGTTCTCGACTGTTTTGTTTTGTTTAAGATTCGGCTACTCGGAACAAAAAGTTCCAAGTAGCACGGGCCATGATTGAGCCCTCGGTGGACTTGGGGGTCCTCTTCTCCCACAGGAAAAGGAGCATAGCTTCGTGATTGTGCCGGTGGGTACAATCAGAAAGAATTCCATCCCAAAATGGGATGGAATTTGCTGGGAGTAGTTGCCTTAACGTAATGGTTACCTGGTGGAGGGGGGGGGGGTAGCATTGGGAATGGGTTTTAATGAATTTGTTTCCACTTACCGAAAGCTATTCCTTTGACATTTTGTGCGAGATGGTTGCTTGCTACCATAAAGGGGTGGTTTATTTATGCTTTATATGTGCTCGGATGTTTTCTATTTGGGACTTAATTTTCCGGTGAATTATAAGGTTTTAAAAGCGTACTTTTCTGTTACATTTAATGATTTTATCCAACCCATTCTCCTGAAACCTCTTAGTACTAGATAGTACTTAGTACTATTATTAGTTGAAATGATACTACTTATAACTTTTATTTATGACCAGTATGTAGTGATAGATCACTAATAATTCACTTTTTGTACTTTGAATTGTAGTCCTGAAAAGGTGAAGGTGAAAGTCTGAATTATTCTGCAATACCGTATTGCACATACGTACTGTATGAGGCACCTGCTTGATAAGGTTCTTAGTTCTACTGCCCGACCCGAGGGGAGGCCTGACTTGTGAAAGCTTGTGACTTATGAGAGCTTGGTCCAACAGGCTGTTGCTTGGAGCGGGCCACAGGCCCGCATATCCACCACAGCCCGGTTAGTCCGGCACTCCTTCTACTAATATATATTTATTATATATTACTATTATTATTAGTGTTATTATACTAATATATATTTATATATATAATATATACTAATATATATTTATATATATATAATATATACTAATATATATTTATATATATATAATATATACTAACATATATTTATATATATACTATATATATGAATTATATTACTAATGTACTATATTAGCTAAGATTACTGGAAGGGGGGGGGGGAGTTAAGCATAAGACCAAACCAAAAATTAAAGTACGAAATATGAATTATGGTGGTCTGTTGCTATATATTGGGACTTTTGACCAAATAGTTAGTGTAATTACTATGAATTTAGGAGGATGACTGGTTTTTATCATACATTGAAGCTTGTAATTTGTCGTCGGTAAATTGTGTCAAATTTCTAATTTAGTGTTCCTCGGCTGTTTATGCCACCACCACATGTCAGGACATGTGGTGGTGGTAGAGGTGTGGTGAAGGGGACCACCTCCCCTCCGTCCCCAATCCACCCTCCCAACTCACCACCACATGTCAGGACATGTGGTGGTGGTAGAGGCAGGTATTACAGTATCTTGTTTTGCAAGGCAAACAAGGAGGAATTGCAAAGATGTGCATGAGATCGCAAGTAATAAATTACAAATGAAACTTATTAAATTTAATTTGGGAATTGCGCAAGCTTTAACCTATTTAAAGGAAACTATTTTTGTACGTGACTAAACAAGGCAGGCGAGTTCGTTCTCTGTAGGTTAATGTATATCAAGTATAACCCCTCTTGTGGCAAGTAAGCTGCGTGTTGGCTCTTCAATAGTCTACCCTCTTAAGAATATGCGTATCTTCAAAGAAAATGGAAGTAGTGACAACAGTTTTCTTTCGTATATGATAAGGGGTCCTCAATGTAACGTTAAATCCCCTGATCGTTAAGAGCGTGTTCACTCCCCTCTGCCTAGATTTAATAAGTAATTATAGTTGAGGCAGCCTGACCGCTGCCGGTATATCTATTGATTTCGTGTTATGGTATGTTGGGTGGAAGGTGTTTACATCGGTGTCTTATACATTGTAAAAAAATTTGACTAAAATTGATGTTAGTTATTGATTGTAATTTTTTGTCATTGCGAACTATCGGTTTAAAAAGTTGAGTAGTGGCACAAGTGGAGAAGCGTTGTGTAGATAAGCGAGCAGTTAGTTCAAGTCAACAGTTGGTTTTCAAACTTGTCTTCAAGGCAGGAAGTTGATTACGAAGTTGTGAATCTTGAGACAGCGTTGAACCATTGTAAACTAGACAAGAATCAAGTGTTCGAGTCTTGTCCCCCACCCAGAAAAGTGTTGGGGAGAGAGAGAGAGACGGCGAGAGTATATGGGTTGTGTTGAGGCGAGGTGCGTATTGGTGGCAAGTCTTGTGGTGCGGGGATGTGTGGTGGCTGCGAGCAGCAGTGTGTGTGGAGTGCGCGTGCGGCAGGTGAAGGGGACCACCTCCCCTCCGTCCCCAATCCACCCTCCCAACTCACCTTCCCTCCTCCCTCACCCTCCACTAAAACCTCCCAACACTGTAAAATTTCATTTTATTCCAAACGTTTTAGTTTGGAAACGCTCCAGGTGAGACGTCGGTTGAAGATGAGGGAGGCACGTCACTGGCGGAATGGAACATCACCGACTTTCCCCCATAATTGATGTGGCAGCTCCCAATGTTGTGGAGAGGAAATGTGGTAAATTTTGTAGGTGTGTTGTGGGAGTTAGTGAGGAGTGTAGTGGAGGCCAGGTAGTGAGGCGGGGGAGGGGCTGGGGGACTCAGGTAAGCCGGGGTGTGCTGAACCCCCGCGCATGCGTCCCCCACCCCCACCTACATCCCAGCTACTGCTTTACCACACATTTCTATCCCTATGGGCACGAATGTATCAACTTGAGAGGCCAGGCGGCACCCTATGGACACGAATGGGTGCCACATGCTTTGAAACTAGGTTTGTTTTGAGGTAGTTTTGAGTGGCCAGTTGGTTTGAGAGTGGCGGTTTGTGGCATGAGATGGGGAGCGGCCCCGCCTCCCTACGGTGTGCGGCGGGCGGGCTGTGGTGGGGACTCGGGAGTTAGTCGTGAGCACGCCGCCGGCCGCGCAGTGCTCTCTCTCTGTGTCTCGCTACTCACACTACCTCACTCACACACCCGGACCTCACACTCCTCACATCACCGTCGCCTTCACCGCTGTTACTGCTGCTGTACCTGTTACTGCTGCTGCTGACAACACCGCTGCTGCTTATTTCTCACTTCCAACATTCACCACACACACAAACACACGCACACACAGCCACGGCGCGACCTGACTCCAACCAAACATATCTTCCAAGGCCTTAACTCGACAAGCCCTGCCGAGTACCCTCTCATCATCTGGGTGTGTGTACCCGTCACGCCCACGTAGCCAGCGGCGGCCTCCACTTCACCCTCTGTCACCAAATTCCTCGCGAGACGCATCTCCCATCACCACCAAAATTTTCACGGCGGCTGAACAACCCACGCCCATCTTCTCCTACCTCCCGCCTCCTCCGCATACCTTCTACCACCAGCCCGCCAATCTGGAAGTCACACACTTCGACGTCATGGTAAGTCCCCGCAGCCCGCCGGCAACCCCTGCCGTCCACGGACTCCTCAGCTACTTTGCTTCATTCCTTGTGCGCGTTGTGCCAATACACCCGTGGTCGGTAGTGAAGTTCCTCGCTAAAGTGCAAGAAACAATGTAGGCAGAAACTTAGATTTTGGAGCCCCAGGAGCACTGGTGTATATGCACCCCCCGCCTGTAAATTTATATTAATACCTTGTGTGTCTGCACATTTGTAAGCATGTCTGTTCCAAACATGTATTACCAGGAGTAAAACAGTGGATATTGTATACAAAACCAAGCGATATTGTTGAGAGGCTCGAGTGCCTGGCAGTTGTGGCACGTGTTGTGTGTGCTGTCTCACCTGAGATCACCCACCCGTTATATAACCTGGCCAGCTCACCATATATGGAAAATCTAGTACTTCTTCCACGTGGAGAAGTTTCTGCCACTCGTATGGACCAGGTGAGGTTATGATTTTATTTTTTATATTATACCTGACGCTTCTATTTCCTTTTTTAAACAACGTAGAGTCCTCAAATTTTTGTTTACATGTCGCAAGTTGAGTGATATCGTCACTACTCAGGCGGGTACAATCATTGTACTGGTACAATGGTACCAGTACGGCATTGTACTCAAGGTAAGGTACTTTCAGAATATAAAGGCTTAATCAATAGAGCAGCAGTAGTCGCCTTTAGTGACTAATGAAAGATTCGCATATAGAGTCAATATGAAACATTCAGTGAAGGTACTTTTAGAACTAGTGAATGAAGGTGTTCAGAAGTAATATATGGAAAGAAAGTGTGAAAACAGCACTGAAATACTTTAAATGTTTAATACGTGAATTTGACTTTCCTAAGTTTCCATAAACGTCTCCCAAACAAGGTTAGGTCAAGTGAAGTTCCCTCCCACCCCCTAGGCAATGGCAAGGCCATTGTCATCTCAAGGTCACCCCTCGCAACTATTGGCCATACCTGCCGGAACGAATAATGCGCACGTCACCCAGTGTCTGACCCGTCTCGCATGGCACCTGTTACCGCCAGGTAAAACTGTAACTCGTTTCTACGCCAGGGAAGTATGCTTACTCCTCATCTGTTTTTTGTTTTCGTGTCAAGCTTTCTAGTTCCTAGACGAGATGCAACATACTTGGGGACAGTTGGTGTAATTCGGCCATTGGCCATACAGTTATATAAGGGAGGTTGAATATCTATTCAACGAATTCTTGTTTCTGTGTGTGTTTCATCCTGAAAGTTGCACTATCCACAAAGCTGTGTTGTGCGTAACTCTGTTGCTCAAATTCGATCTGATCACATCAACAGTCCTCACTGCGGGTTTGTAGCAACAGGTGCGGTCCGTTAGGGCGAGTTTGTAGCAACAGGTGCGGTCCGTTAGGGCGAGTTTGTAGCAACAGGTGCGGTCTGTTAGGGCGAGTTTGTAGCAACAGGTGCGGTCCGTTAGGGCGAGTTTGTAGCAACAGGTGCGGTCTGTTAGGGCGGGTTTGTAGCAACAGGTGCGGTCCGTTAGGGCGAGTTTGTAGCAACAGGTGCGGTCTGTTAGGGCGAGTTTGTAGCAACAGGTGCGGTCCGTTAGGGCGAGTTTGTAGCAACAGGTGCGGTCCGTTAGGGCGAGTTTGTAGCAACAGGTGCGGTCCGTTAGGGCGAGTTTGTAGCAACAGGTGCGGTCCGTTAGGGCGAGTTTGTAGCAACAGGTGCGGTCCGTTAGGGCGAGTTTGTAGCAACAGGTGCGGTCCGTTAGGGCGAGTTTGTAGCAACAGGTGCGCTACACCTGTTCCTGCGAGTGCGAAAGCCGTGCGTGGTGGGGAGGCGCCAGTCTCAGATGTCAGGGAGGTGGTCGTGGGCGTGGTCCGTGTGGTAGGGTCGTTTGCCAACAGGTGTGATCCATGGTTAATTGTATCATTAGTACTGACATGGGAGGGCGGGTTTGCAACAGCAGCATGGGAGGGCGGGTTTGCAACAGCAACATGGGAGGGCAGGTTTGCAACAGCAGCATGGGAGGGCGGGTTTGCAACAGCAACATGGGAGGGCAGGTTTGCAACAGCAACATGGGAGGGCAGGTTTGCAACAGCAACATGGGAGGGCAGGTTTGCAACAGCAACATAGGAGGGCGGGTTTGCAACAGCAGCATGGGAGGGCGGGTTTGCAACAGCAGCATGGGAGGGCGGGTTTGCAACAGCAGCATGGGAGGGCAGGTTTGCAACAGCAACATGGGAGGGCGGGTTTGCAACAGCAGCATGGGAGGGCGGGTTTGCAACAGCAGCATGGGAGGGCGGGTTTGCAACAGCAGCATGGGAGGGCAGGTTTGCAACAGCAGCATGGGAGGGCAGGTTTGCAACAGCAGCATGGGAGGGCAGGTTTGCAACAGCAGCATGGGAGGGCAGGTTTGCAACAGCAGCATGGGAGGGCTGGTTTGCAACAGCAGCATGGGAGGCGGGTTGCAGTAGCAACATGGGCGAGACAGTCTTGTGTTATCCATGACGTAATAAGTTATTTGCGATACCGAAGCCCGTCGCGACCTAGTGGTGTTGCTTGCACCATAATGCATTTATCAAATTAAAGTGACAGTGGCGATTATGGTGAAAGCTGGCAACCCTCGCAGCAACCCGCCCAGTCCACGTGGTGTGCCCAACCACGTGGGCTGGACGGAAGAGCGACGCTCTCTCTTCATGCAGGTCGGCGTTCAATCCCCGACCGTCCAAGTGGTTGGGCACCATGCCTTTCCACCAATCACCGTCCCATCCCTAAAACTCTTACCCTGATCCCTTCTAAGTGATATAGTCGTAATGGCTTGACGCTTTATCTTGATAGTGCCTTTCCTTACTTTGTCTTCAGTCAGCATTATTACGTAAGTTCCACGCAGGCCTGTATGTGATATTTCAGTGACATTCAATGTTTACAGTGGCTGCAGCAGGGGGCACTATTATATAAAGAGAAATCCTAAAAGCAGATGAGCATAGCGGGCCTTGAAGACTGGAGGGAAGGATACAATGAGGTGTAAAGAAAAAGTTGTATTATCCAGGTCAACTTGGCTAAGGCAGTATAAACAAATTAAATTGTATTTGCTAAATATGATCAAGTCTTTGCACCGCTACTCTTCCTCGCCTTATAGAGGGACAGAGACAGACCACAGAAATACAATCGACATAGTGTGTCATTCTTTGTCCGGCGATGCCTTAAATAATAAATCGTTCAACTGACAATTTAGACACACCACACATTAGTAGCTTTTTACAACTTTTCAGCTTCGTTTTTTATATAACTTTTATATACTTTTTCCGTTTTAGACCTGTCAATAAATTGAATACATTAAATGCAGAAGTTTTGAAGATGATTAGATGATGTAGATGTATTTTTACTGAAATAAATACCCCACGTCAAGACTTTCCTTGCGGTTACTTTGCGTTGATTCCAGGGGTCAAGGTCCCCGCGGCCCGTTCTCTGACCAGGGCCTCCTCAAAGTATAGGCACCTTTTTGATAATCGCAGGGGGTCGCTAGAGATTCCGATATTTCACAAAAGGAGGTACTGTGGGTGACCCTGACTGTGGCCTATTGTTGTGTATCTAGGAAAGTTTGGTGAGGTAGCCCCAATCGTCTGGCCTACTCTGGACACTCACCACGTGCAGGCACGCTTCAGCCCAGCCTAATGAGTCATGTGGTGCGTTGCGTGGAGGGACGAGAGGCAAGGCTGTAGGTGGCGTGGGTGAATGCATCAAAGGCCAAACTGACGATGGACGCAGTGTAAATATTTTTGTATTGTATTTTGGTAAGGAGGTGAGGGTTGCGTGTCGTGCATGTGCGGGAAGTGGTGTGGAATACAGTACACCTTTACGGCAGGCCAAGAGGTGGTAAGGATAATGGTTGTGTATGGGTAAATATTGTTAAGGAGGAAGTGTTGTGGCGGCGTGTGGTCCTGGGTGGAGTGAGGGCAGACGCAGCCATTGATCGTGGGGGCCCAACAAGTGTTCCCCTGGCGAACTGGCGGCCTCCCCGCTCTGCCGCACTACACCGCCACCCTGCCGCAGTGCTAGCACCACCCCGCACCTACCTTGCCTCGCTCCTCCCGTTAATGTGTGTCTTACTATGTAGTTAACCTCGCGCTTCACTACACCTCATTCCTAGCTGGACTTATCCAAGTGTACAGCAAGCAGTGCCCAGTCTTGCCCGCAACCTTCGCCAGTTACTTACTGCATGCTTGTCATTGTACATCACAGGCACTGCAGTTTGTACTCCCTTTCGACACCATTCGTTTAGTGTCAGTTTCTCGTATTCCTCGCCACGCCCTGTTGTGTCCACGGTGGTGGTAGGCACTGTGACTCCCTGGCGACAAGGCCTCTACCACTTTAATATTGAAAGTGGCGTGGAGCGTCCTTTTATGATTACTTTTTATCGTTCTGTAATTATGCAGTCTTGTAACTTGCAGTTCCGAATGTGCCCATCGATCTTGGTCCAGGTATAGGGTGGTTTGTATTATAGGGTTGTAGACAGCGTTTGTGCTCAGTACTTTGTGTGGATTCCTCTTGACCTGGTTCTTTCCATTTCACCCCTTTTGATTCTGTTGTGGTTTTAAGAGAGAGCACAGAACCATTGTTTATGACCAGTGTCACCTAATATGTGTAGCCCCAAGCTCGTCTCCACCCACAACCTAGGTATTTTCCTTGTCAATCCTGCCCTCCTGGCTCTAGCAGTACGGTGCACCCCTCGCCAAATGAGTCTGGGTCTGCACCCACCCCTTTCTCGGGTCCTGAGCTCGCTTCCCCACAGTGGGGCTCTAGGATCCTGCTCTCGGTCGCCCCAATGGGGCTCTGGAGTCTCACGCTGGCCCTCTCCCATCCCGTCCGGTGGGGTCCTTGGAGCGCCCCCCCCCACCAACGTGTATGGCTCTGGGTGCTCGGCATCCCCCCCCCCCCTCCCCCCAGTGTATGGCTCTGGGAGCTCGGCCCCCCCCCCCCCCGGCCCGTGTATGACTGGGAGCTTCGCCCCCCCCCCGTGTATGACTGGGAGCTTCGCCCCCCCCCCCGTGTATGACTGGGAGCTTCCCCCCCCCCCCCCGTGTATGACTGGGAGCTTCCCCCCCCCCGTGTATGACTGGGAGCTCGACCCCCCCCCCCTCCCGTGTAATTCTGGGAGCTTGGCCCCCCTTCCCGTGTATGGCTCTGGGAGCTCCCCCCCCCCCCCCGTGTATGGCTCTGGGAGCTCGCCCCCCCCCCCCCCGGTGCATGGCTCTGGGAGATCTTTTCCCCCCCCCCCCGTGTATGGCTCTGGGAGATCTTTTCCCCCCCCCCCCCGTGTATGGCTCTGGGAGCTACCCCCCTTCCCCCTTCCCCGTGTATGGCCCTGGGAGCTCCCCCCTCCCTCATATACTGGGAGCTTGTCCCCCTTCCCAGTGGGGCACGTGCTAGCCCACGTCCCCTCTTATGGGGAGGGGATGTTGAGCAGAGATAGTAAACTTTGATCTCGTTATACGCCGCCCCGAGATTCCTAGGCAAAAATTTTATACTATACTAGTGTTTACTCTACAAGGCCGAGGAAATAGAAGTGCACATAGGCCGAGGAAATAGAAGTGCACATTGACCTTTGCGGGTACAAGTCTTGTGTTTTAATCCATTGTACAGTGTATACATTTTTTGGGTTGGATCACACGATGACCATGCCTGTTGGCGTTAACGTGGCAGTGAATAGTTTGTCGCGTGAAACTTTGGTGTTACATTGTCAGGAGACACGGTCCTATTATTCTCACAGAGCGCCCCCAAGCTCTGGAGGTGCTGGACTTGACGGTGTCTATGGGTGGCAATGTCCAGGATGCGACCCATAATCTTTCATGTCACTATCATGGTGTTAGATTGATTGATGAAGATTAAGCCACCCAAGAGGTGACTTTTCACGAGCATGATTTTTTGGAGTGAATGTGATCTGTGGTCGTGATATTAAAATTACAGCGAATCAAATCATTTAAAGTGACCGCCGCCATCCACCTGATCACTGCAAGACTTGTTAATACATCATACACCCGATTATACTTCGTTACCTCCACTAATCGTCCTTGTAGCTTCATCAATTTTGTTCTGTGTCGTATACGTTAGACAGGCTATGAGTCACAGTAACGTGGCTAAAGTATGTTGACCAGACCACACACTAGAAGGTGAAGGGACGACGACGTTTCGGTCCGTCCTGGACCATTCTCAAGTCGACCCTTCACCTTCTAGTGTGTGGACTGGTCAACTATACGTTAGGGTCTGTTTACAGTACAAGATACCGCTCAGTTCGTCTACGTGTTGACGTTGTAAAGTGAACGGTTGCGGTAGTTTCCTCCAGGTGTCTTCACTCTCAAACCTGGTCTTGGTCTGAGCTTGAAGTAAAAGACCTCTCAGAACCCGCTTACTCCGGTTGTACTGCACTCTCTAACCTCAACCACTCCATCATATACAAAGCTATGGTCAAATTAGGCCAGGATTGTTATGGCATGATATAGATACGCGATTGTTCACGTCAGTGTATTGTATGACATCTTACTATAAATTACCCGAGTACCGCTGCAGGTACTCGGGTACTTGCAGCAGGTACGCTATGTGGCTGAACCTGTGCCACACAGCGTGTTAGCACATATTCAATAATGGCTTAGTAACCTGAGGAAACAAATAAATTGTCCTTGCGATCTATTACGCTTTCTTTCACAATTTTAAGTCAATCTCTGGTCCGGATTATTGATCTTTCAAGCATTGATTTAAACAGAATTATCATTCAACCTACTGCTTCTGCCCTTTCCTCATATTTTATCGAAGTGTTGCGTAGTCATCCCGGTTTAGCGATTTTTTTTCTTCACAAATTACCTTTTCAACAAGAGATTTCAAGGAGAAAGGAACAGCACGTCCAACGTACTTTGGCTGGCCAAGTCATGTGTTTTTACTCGAAATGAACCTGAAATGAATGTGGTGGTGGCAGTAGAGCTTATTGTTTCCTAGTTGTATTGGTTCATAGTTTGGTGGTGGAGAGAAAGGAGGGTCAGTGTAGTGGGGAAGGATGGTTGGGGAGGGGGATGGGTCGGTAATCACGTGGTGGCAAGGTGGTGTTTGTAGTGCAACACAGCCACCTGGCTGCCACCATGCCAAGGCTTCTCCGGCTGGGGGAGGAGGCAACCAGCCCCCCCTCCCCCTGCCTCCTGTGTGACGCGGCACATCGTCTATTTGTAAATGCATTATGGCTCGCATAATGTGATGGTAATGGTGGCAGTTATGCAAAGTTTGTTGTGATATGGGAGTGAAGTTAAAGGGTGGTAAGAGAGAGAGGCGCGTCGTGCGGCAGCTGGTGTGTGTCAACACGAGTCTGACCTGGTGGATCAATGACTGCACCAGTTGGCTTCTGGATTCCCCACATTGACTACATGCGAACCGCTGCCTGGGCCACCCACCTGGTCAACCACCTGGCGTTACCAGGCTTGCCTCTCAGCGTTCCCAACCTCTTATTTTCCTCCTACCCTCTTATCCAAGGTTTGTTTCCAGTTCATCTACAGCGACACGTTTTTTATTTTATATATTTTACTGTGGTGTTGTCCAGCCTGATAACGTGACCGTCGTTAACTTATTTCTTCCGCTAATGGGTAATATTTCAACCTTTATTTTCCAATAGCTTCACTGAGGTCTTCCCCCCCCCCTCCCCTCACATCATCTCCTTTTCTCCCATTCATTGCTGGGCGGCAGCATTTCCTGAACTTGTATTGGTCTCTATATCTCTTGCACCGATTTCCTTTGCCAATATGCAGATGTTCTTCGGTTGCATAGTTATGTCTTATCATTCTCTACTCCTTTGCTATTTCGGGAGTTGCTGCATAATGCGCCCGCCCAAGTTAGGCGTGCCAAAGTCGGCAGAGGAAAGGTATGCAGTAATCGAATGTGATTTTGTTTAATTCAGAATAGTGTATTAATTTTAAATATGACTAGCTTTTGCTATCGGCTATTTTTTTGACATCACTTTGCTGTTTTTAGTTTACGCTGTTACGTAAGAGCTCTGCTTCGTAGAGGTTGTTTGTGTTTCTAGTACTGTTAGATGTGCCACAAGGGTGGGGGGGTAACGCAACCCCTCCCCCTTCCCTCCCGCTCGGTGACTGACTAGTCCTCTTAGTTGAGGCTCTTAACCAGTCAATCTTTTGATGCTAATGTGAAATATTTTTACTAATCCATTGACTGTCTACAATATCGGGTATACGTGATAATATTGGTCAATAGAAAATACATTTAAACTCCAAGCCCCTTGTGGCAAATTGTTTAAGGCACACCGGATACAGCCTGGACTTGTATGGCGCGTTTTGTGTTTCCTTCGTTAGTTGCCGGTGCCGGGTGCAATTAGCCTCCTGCTTGGCTTCACCTCATTTGACGTGATTCCGGTAGTTCCCAAATACAATTTCCTTGCTTTACCACGAAGAAATATCCTGGCTGAACACGTCTCATCTAGTTGGCAAGTTGAAGTTGGAAAGGGCCTACTTGTCCCTTCCAAATCCCCCCTACGTGCAGCAACAGCCTGTTGGTCCAAGTTATCACAAGTCAAGCCTCGCCCGAGGCCGGGCTGTGGGAATACAACTCCCGAGACCCTGTCCAGATTTATAAGGGAAGGCTGCTACGTTAAAGATGAGGGATGGGGTGGATGAGCTGGCGTGGTCGGCTGTGGGAGTTGAAGGGTTGTAGGGTACGAAAGTTGTTTGAGCACCCAGATGTGTGATTTTTTTTTATTTAGAAAAGTGTGTTAATTTTTAATATGACTAGCTTTTGCTATCGGCTACATATATGGATATTTTTTTTACATCACTTTGCTGTTTTTAGTTTACGCTGTTACGTAAGAGCTCTGCTTCGTAGAGGTTGTATCTGAGGTTGCCTCTCGCCCGGTCCCAGGACCGGGCGAGAGGCTCCCGGGGGCTGCCAGGACCGGGCGAGGGGCTCCCGGGGGCTGCCAGGACCGGGCGAGGGGCTCCCGGGGGCTGCCAGGACCGGGCGAGGGGCTCCCGGGGGCTGCCAGGACCAAGTTTCTAAATGTCCTAAACTCTCGGTAATGAGTAGATAGATCTACAGGTGTAGTGATGCTGAAAAGTGAAACACAGGTGTGTTGAGAGCAGGTCATGGTACAGCCCTCCCAGAGTGGGATACGGTGTTGTATGATCCCTCAGCTCACCGACACGTCTGGAAGGTGAAGCTTCACTGTCGTGAAGGTCACGACAGCGAAGGTGGTTGGTGGTGAGAGATGGGTCAGATAGTAGAGAGCATCTCGCCTTCATCCGCCAGCCAGCTCGTATGCTGATTATGTAGACTTGTCATTTCTCGCCTGGCCCACCAGTCCAACTCCTGATAGCAGGCGTATTCAAGTGTTGCCACTAAGACATAATTGCCGGCCACGTGAAGGAAATTCACAATACAGCGGGGCGCCTGACAGCTGGGTGGACAGCGCTTCGGATTCGTAGTCCTGAGGTTCCGGGTTCGATCCCCGGTGGAGGCAGAGACAAATGGAGCCGGTCGGCCGAGCGGACAGCACGCGGGACTTGTGATCCTGTGCTCCCGGGTTCGATCCCAGGCGCCGGCGAGAAACAATGGGCAGAGTTTCTTTCACCCTATGCCCCTGTTACCTAGCAGTAAAATAGGTACCTGGGTGTTAGTCAGCTGTCACGGGCTTCTTCCTGGGGGTGGAGGCCTGGTCGAGGACCGGGCCGCGGGGACACTAAAAGCCCCGAAATCATCTCAAGATAACCTCAAGAAATGGGAAAAAATGTTTCTTTCGCCCTGATGCCCCTGTTACCTAGCAGTAAATACCTGAGAGTTAGACAGCTGCTACGGCTGCTTCCTGGGGGGGGGGGTGTAACAAAAAGGAGGCCCGGTCCAGGACCGGGCCGCGGGGACGCTAAGCCCCGAAATCATCTCAAGATAACGTGTTCTTCATCTTTAATATTCAGATACGTCAGATGTTATATATATATATTCGCAGGTGTCGTTTAGTCCTATGAATATTTATGGCATAGCTTCTGCCTTAAGTAACCCATTACTGGCACAAACGCTACTTTCCCACATCTTCTCAATCCCTGTGCTTGCACCTGGGCGGACAAAGGGCTGGGCTTCCTAGGCTACTCCTCTGATTTAAATCGAAAGCTGCCTACACTGTGAAATAGGAACACATACAAAAGGATTGGGTGAGATGTTGAATGGGTATACAGTAGGGGATATTAAGCGGCCATTTACGCTACCGCATGGTCCAGCAGGTGGAATGATTTCTCCAGGCAGTGGCTGAACATTGTCGTGGTTGGTACTCCACATGAGTATAGGGGCACATTCCCTCACGTCCGACAGTGAGTGGGAGGCAGAGAGAGCCTTTGAAAGTTTCAAGCAAGAATTGAACAAGTTTCTGCTGGAATTTTCAGATCAACCAGTCTGTTATGGCTACGGGCGCAGTCTTTAGGAGGGGGGTAACTTGTCATACTGTCGTTATATTTTGGAAGTTTCCATCTGGTATGAGGCTGGTTAATCATCAGTTTGGTGCGACATCAGTCCTCGACCAGGAGGCCTGATGTCCGGGCCGCGGGGACGCTATGCCCTACATCCAAGGTAACCTCTCAAGGTGCTCACACCTAGCAATTTAAGTATTTATTACTAGTAGAAAACAATAATACTTTGGTACAGAACACATTACAAATACTGTAATTGGATACGTTGTTTGTCTGCCCCACTACTGAGCACGAGACTGAGTTGTAGAGTGTATACAGTACGAGGGTCTGCCGGCCACTTTAAGCAACAACCCAGAATCCACTCTAGATATACAGGTACTCCCGGTAAACTGAATGGATACAGTGGGTCATTAAGCCGCGATGTGCCGGTTGGGCAGGTGCTAAATTAACAAGCACTGTACCCATACCGCCTCCGGCGGCAACAATCAAGACATAGGTCGTCTGGAAAAGTTCTTTATCCTAAGTCTGGTAGTTAAAGTGTCAGATATTCGTGGTAGTAGTTACGCACTCTTGCGTAACTACTTGGGCCTTTATTCGTGGTTCCTGTCAACCATCCCTCTCGGGGAAGGTTTGTGCCCTACCTCCATCCCCCATATACGTCTTTCCACTCTCTCCCTCTATGCTTCTTCTTTCCCCCGCCTATGCCTCTTCCCTCCCCCATATGCCTCTTCCCTCCCCCTTATGCCTCTTCCCTCCCCCATATGCCTCTTCCTCCCCCCCCCCCCCTTCCCCCCATGCTTTTTTTCCCCTCCCCCCATGCTTTTTTCCCCTCCCCCCATGCTTTTTTCCCCTCCCCCCATGCTTTTTTCCCCTCCCCCCATGCTTTTTTCCCCTCCCCCCCATGCTTTTTTCCCCTCCCCCCATGCTTTTTTCCCCTCCCCCCATGCTTTTTTCCCCTCCCCCCATGCTTTTTTCCCCTCCCCCCATGCTTTTTTTCCCCTCCCCCCATGCTTCTTCCCCCTCCCCCCATGCTTCTTCCGTGCTAAGAACACATCTTTGACCTTTGCGCATCGTAACATGTTCTCGTGTAGAAGCAAGAGAGGAGGAAAATACTGTAGTTTTTTTCCTTGCGAGGATGTGGGGTGGGACGGCGGTGCAGGTTGTCAAGACTATAATGATGGGTGGGACCCAGCCCTCCCCGACAGTGCGCCAGCCTGTGTTCCGGGAACAACACACCCAGCCTAGAATTAGCATAGCTAGAAAAAGTGTTGGCGTGGTTTAGTCGAGAGTTTATATGCTTCTTATAAATAACTTAATTGAAGTTCGGGTACATTAAGGTCAAACGCGGCAGCAATTTCTCCATTCATTGTGATGTTGGCGGGGCGGGGCGGTTGGGCAGGGGTAGAAGTTGTTGCCATGTGTATGTAGCCAAGGTTATGCAGGACTTGTTGAGGCTGGCGGGGAGTGATCACCGGGGTGGCAGTACTGCAGCCGTGGTGCTGGCAGGCCATGTGTACATTTTCACCTGTGTGTAATGTATTATATGGTGGTGTAAGGGTTAATGTAGGTAAGAGGAGACGGCGTTCACCGTGCCGGCGGTGCCGGCTGTGAGTAATTTGCCGTTTCCGCGGCCCCCGGGCCTCTCCTCCAGCCACTCACTACCTACCACAGCTACACCACTCTTCTCCACCACCTTCCTATATATATTCCTCCACCTGTTAATCCCACCATTATCTGGCCTTACCATCACACCCAATGACTTTGGCGTGCACTCCTCATTTATTCACTTATTCAAGTCACTTGTTATATGTGACTTTGCCCTTTGGGATTCACGGTTATTTTGGCTAACTTACCCGTGCTATAACCATTCCATTTAGGATACTTTCAGGAATAGACGAGCAGACGTAATTTAGAATAAGGTGGTAAAGTTAATTAAAGATCTAGATTCCCAAATGTTAGGAAACTTACTTGCTGTCTATTTTCAGCCATGATGTGATTTAGGTATGTGAATGCGCATTCACACCCTATTATTATTATTAGTTCTTATTTTATTTATTTGGAATTGGTGTTATTACAATTTAAATTTTTGTATGAAACTGCTTTGACGGGTTTATTATATGGTGGTGTAAGGCTTTAATGTAGGTAACAGGCGAATACCTTTTCTGCAAGTTTTGGTATTTCTCATTATTTTACACTTATGTCGTGTTGATAACACTCTCCAAAGCATAAACGTAGCTTAGTGTGTCCTCTGTAACCTCGTCTTACCAGACAGCTGATAGGGTCATGTTACAGGGGAGCCGTAGCGACACTGCCTGGTTCTTGTGTGTGTTTTAATGGTTGCTACTTCCTTCGCCGCGGGGAAGACATTAAGTGATAATTATGGTGAAGTGTTCTTTAAATGTTGAGAGGGCGTAGGAATGTTGCAGTGAGATGTGTGGGATAGACAGTAACCATGGTGCTAGTAGAAGTGCTTCACTGACGGCGCGGATTTTTTGGGCCTCAGTTGCTGCCGGTAGCAAATATTTTGTGAAGAATGGCAAGAGTTGCCTATGTCTAGTGTACCTTGCGTGACCCTGACCTAGTGAGCTCACCCTCATCCGTGTTGTAAGCTGGAGCATCTAGTTATGCCCATGAGAGTTTCTGCTCTTTGATCCCGCCTATCAAACATCAGAGCATAGTAATGGTCCAGGACAGACCGAAATGTTGTCTCATTTTCTGGTGTGTCTGGTTCAGTCTTAATCAGAAGGCTTATTGGAATGTCATGCGGTTTCCCGTTATTTGGGACAAGAAGCTATTAGGCTTATTGAAGCTCTCCTAGTCAAGTGCAAAGAATTTTCAGTAATAGTGTCTTCTGCATTCTATGATTTGTCCGTGCGAGTGCATCCTAGCACTTAACCTGCAGGTAAAGTCTGCAACTCTGGACAGTGACGTCCTGCATCCTGAGTAGTATTTGTTATTCAATATCCACTTCTCCCCTCCACATCCACTCCGTTGTCTCTCACCAACGTTGTGGATAGGCAACGTGGAACTTGGTTTGGGAGAGACGGTCGGCGCAACGAATTTAAACAAAACGCCCCCAAAAATGAATTCGTTATGTGTGGGTGCATGTAGCCTTCCTCCCTGGCTCAATTGATAATTGTACATTCTTTACCTCTCAAATTCTTTACCTGTTGACTGCTGCATTTCCAGTTCCTACTTGTTCCTTTTCAAATGAGCTTGTGTTGGCTTCATTTCTTAGTTCTGCAACCACTCATTTATTAGCTCGCATATTTCGTGAAGGAACGGTATGATTGTGGGATGGGGGTCTGTCCTCCCAGCCTAGGGGGTTTAAAAGCCTGTCTGTTCGCCGGACGTTGGACACGTGTGAGAGGGGGCACGGGGAGGCTTGGCGGGTGTTGCGTGACGGGAGGGCGTTGCCTCTTTGGATCACTACCTGGTTCCCTCCGTGAGAGCTCCACCCCCCTCACGCTCCCCCCTCCCTCCCCACGCTTCCCTCTCCTTCCCCACGCTTCCCTCTCCTTCCCCCCACGCTTCCCTCTCCTTCCCCCCACGCTTCCCTCTCCTTCCCCCCACGCTTCCCTCCTTCCCCCCACGCTTCCCCCTCCTTCCCCCCACGCTTCCCTCTCCTTCCCCCCACGCTTCCCTCTCCTTCCCCCCACGCTTCCCTCTCCTTCCCCCCACGCTTCCCTCTCCTTCCCCCCACCCTCCACCCCCACCCTCCCACGCTCCACCCCCACCATCACTTCCACCCCCACCCTCCCACGCTCCACCCCCACTATCACTTCCACCCATACCCAACCACTCACACGAAAACTGCGAGTTTGTAGGTTATAGTTTCTAATAAATTATTTTCTGGATGTTAAAAAACCAAACTGTTATTTTTGTCTATCTTTAGTTTGTTGAGCAAAGAATTAAGACGATCAGAAGAGTATATAGCAATTAGCAGTATTTACCAGTTGTAATGGGAGTGGTGAGTGGTAGTTAATTGTTGGGGAGGGGAGGATGGGGGGGTGGGGGTGTCTGGAGGAGGAAGGGTGAGTGAAGCCGCCGGCAGCGACACGGCGAGGTGCCCTACAACAGGTGGTGTTGCCCAGACAACTGACGCTAGACCACCCCCGCTCTCCTCCCTACACCCAACCTACTCCCCCACCGGACCAAAGCTAACTGTCCCGTCTAACCGGGACCAAAGAGCCGAAGCTCAACCCTTGCAGCAAGCACAACTAGGCGAGACGTCCACTCCCCCTCCCTCCCTCCACTCACTCCTGGTTGATACCTGGTTGAACTCCCCTCCCCCTTCTTCCTCCCCTCCCCCTTCTTCCTCCCCTCCCCCTTCTTCCTCCCCTCCCCCTTCTTCCTCCCCTACCCCTTCTTCCTCCTCTCACTCCTCCCCCTCCCTCCTTCCTCCCCTCCCTTCTTCCTCCCCCTCCCTCCTTCCTCCCCTCCCCTTCTTCCTCCCCCTCCCTCCTTCCCCCCTCTCACTCCTCCCCCCACAACTAAATGTTCATCTCTAGTGGGGTGGGTGAGTGAGGTGCATCTTGGTGGGCTTGTCTGGACCACTGTGGTGCACTGTTACAATGGCTGGGAGGGGAGGCGTCTTTGTCAAACATAATTAAATTGATCACGTTTTGTAAATCATAACGCCTGCTAATGAAATAATGATTGCATTTTACGGTCATGATCTTAGTGTTATAGAATGCAACTTTGTTCATTTTATATTGTTGGAAGGATTGCATCCCCTCCACTTCCCTGCCCCGAGATTATATACAAAGTTTTGCGGTGGCGCGTCCATAAGATGAGTGGCACTGCCCACAGGGCAGAGTGAAAGTATTGATTTAACAACTTGAGTGTAGAAACTAAACACGAAAATGGTCCCCAAACACTTCCCAACTCTGACTTGACCAGGGTTCGAACCTGCTTTCCTAGGGATCACCATCTGGCTTACAAAGTCCCGTAACCAATTCGCCAGCGAGGAGTGGTTCGAACCCTGGTCGGGTCATAGAGTTCTTAAGTGATTTATTCTAGTAATGTATTTTCGCCGGCAGCCACGGGTGTGATAGTGGCAGTGAATAAAGTGTGGGTTATTGTGGTTAACACTTCCCCATGCAGCTCAAATTGGCGAGAAAATAAACCACTTACCAACACTGTTTTTATATGTCCGTGTTACTGCAGTTATATCGAGGCGTATACTATCAAGGTTGAAATGGTAGGCTAATTACAAGATTTTTAAATATTTAAACAGTTATATTTGACATGTTGACTTTAATGGTTATAACTTGTGTTGGCTTTTTTCTGAAATTGTTAAAGTAGAGAGTGAGTGAGTGCGGGCGGGATGAGGCGGGACCATCCGGTTAATGATCGAACCATCTGTTGAACACGAGCTGCGTGAGCGTCATTTGCCTGGCTAGCTTCTGGCTCTCCGGTCCTTGCCTCCCTGTAGCTGTACACTAATTCTTTCCACGCCCAGTTTCTCTTTACTTTCCTATCTCTCCGTCCCTCCCTATCTGCTCGCTTGAAAGCTTTGTTAGGATACGTACTTTAGGTAATATTAATGGAAACATATATTGTTGGCAGATAATAAGTGATCCAGGTGTGTAACATGTTTGGGCACGAGGTGGGGGGAAATAAGCGTGGAAGAAGGCGAGAAATCGGTGGGTTGTGAAGGTGGCCGGGGAGGTGGAACGGAGAGTGGGTCAAGTTCAAGGTAGACCGTCCGGTGAGCCAGCCACTCGTATGACCCGCTTTTCTCCTCCACCAGGATGAGCGACTGTCTGGGGGAGTTGTCGTCTCTATCCAGACCAGATCTTATTTTCCATTATAAGGGGGGTGCTAAAACAGTTCTCGGTAGACACTGCATACACCATTACTAGTCGTAGGCGATTCCTGTAAGTTTGCAGAGGTTCGTGGATATGAAAGACTGGGTAGGCTGTTTAAAAAAATGAATCGTGATTACCTAAGGGTGTTGGCAGAGTTCCACCCGCGCCTTGCCGGTGGTGCGAGCCGGCATTCTCGCATTGGTGCGAGAATTACACTGCTTGAAGACTATTTTTTTTTACTAGTGTATTTGCAATGTAAACTGCGGCATGCTTTATTTTGTTTTTAAAATGAAAGCGTATAGAGGGTGGTGAAAGACTGGATGTTGGTTATTAGTGATCCGTTGTGGCGGGGGTGGTAGCTGGTGGTGGTGGTGGTGCAGGTAGGTGGTGGCGTGCATGTGTGCGTGCAGGCAGGCAAGGGTCGTTGACAGCAGCAGGGAGGGTACTGGCGGCTGTCTTCCACAGTCACCTCCTGCTTCCCACTTCCGCCACTGGGCTCCATCTACTCCTGCTCCACGTTTATTTATATAGAATTGTAAACTTTGTGTTGCTGTTTATCATGAAGGGCTTTGAAGTTTACAATTATTATTATATCATTCAATTATTTTTTATCGATGGACTTATCAAAAACAGGTGTTCTTGAAGTCATCAGTAGAAGGGTTTGGATGCCACCATTGACATACCGAGACGGTAATGGACCCCTCTAGTAATTACTCAGGCCTCTAAAATTAATGTGGTGGGTGCTCTGTGGCAGTTTGTGGTAATCGTGCACAACATTGTTTCGCGAGAGATGTTGACGTGACAGTTCAATTTGTAGGCATGGGACTGGACGCGAGTTTACTTAAGGTTGACTTTTCATTACTCGTCGCAATTCACGTCCCTCCCTCCCCCTGTCGGCTAAATATAAATTGGAGTTATATTTCCTGTATTTGTTGGTGTGTTGACCCCCTGCCAGCATGGACGTCGCCCTGAAGAGAAGCGACGAGTTGTGGGCGACAGCTTGTTGTCCCTGAATGACCTTTGTCTTCCTACAACACATTCACACTTTCGATGGCAGGCACTTTTACCTCCACCGGTGCTTCCTTTTTATTATATGTTTGAGTTGTATACTCAGGAAGTCAGTGGACACATCAGCCTGTATTGGCACTTTAGTTTTTCATCTTGATTGCCCTTTTCGCTACTGTTTAAGGGAATTCGTGCTTTGTTTGTCTTAAAATGTAAGATGGACCAAAATGTGTTCCCACGTGTATTGGACAGAATGTTAAAAGTTACATCAGGGAAAGACGTACGAATTGATTTTTTGATTTCAGTGGAATGCCTGTGATTATGGTGAAGGTTATGTTAATTGTGGAAGTGTGGTAGTGGTGGTGGTAGTTAAGGGTCTGGTGGAAGCCGTGAGGGAGGGTTGTGGTGGAGCAGAGTGAAGCTCGTTCAAGGTTACGGGAAGTGGAGGGGGGTGGGGAAGGGGGTTGGGAGAACAGTCCCACACAATACGCCTTCCTTCTCCCACCACACCAGCTCTCACCACCACAGCTTTTCCTGCCTCACTCTTATATCATTACTTCTCTAGTCTTGTGCTCTTTAACTGTGGGTTTCATTTACACGAGGCAGTTTCAATGCCTTGTGTGAGGCTGACGGCTTTCACTTTATCCCACCGGAACCCTTCCCCTTTTCACTCCCGCCCCCACCTCCTTTGGATTCACTTGCCTGTGAAAGAAGGTGCAAGCTCTTTAACACGCATTCCAACTAGCCATTTGCTCAGGTTGAGTGCTGAGAGTACGTGGACTGCAGTTGTATACAGTAGTTATTTTCACAGTATCTAATCAATTGTATTTGTCCAAATCTGTTATGTGACTTTCTGCCGAATTTTAATTCGGATAATTCTACTTTCCGCCGATTT
This sequence comes from Procambarus clarkii, assembly GCF_040958095.1. NCBI lineage: Eukaryota > Metazoa > Arthropoda > Malacostraca > Decapoda > Cambaridae > Procambarus > Procambarus clarkii. The sequence goes on from NC_091172.1 coordinate 27,941,246, forward strand.
TTTTAATTCGAATTTTAATTTATCACTAAACATGGGTGACGAAAGTAGGACACTGGCAGCTGGCCCTCTAATTTGGGTAGATTACCAGAGGTGTAAGAAACAGTTGAGCTGACCTGTAAAGTGGCGTGGGGGCGGATGTGGAGATCCGAGGAATAAGCCAATGTTAGTGACCTCTGGGGCGGGGTGTGTGGAATTTTATGCAATCGTCTGCTCGTCTGTTGGTAGTTTGTAGTGTCTGTCCATGCAGCCGCACTGCCCATCACTATGCTACGCCCCTTTCCTGAGAACCCGCTGCTCATTCTCTCCCGGTAGAAGTCTCTAGTCGTCTCATTTACTTCATCTAGGAACCAAATGGTAACACAACAAGTTTGTATTTAAACTTAAAAAAGTTCAGGACCAAAGGCAGGACCTCTTGGAGAAGCGAGTTTCTGGCTATAGTTTATGGCGCGAATGGTGGTGGGTGCGGTAAGACGCCTTGAACCGGATGAACGACCAGAGTTGTGACAGGAAGTGTTAGTGATGATACGAAGTTGGAGCTAATAATTAGTTTGCACTTTTTCTATCGGTAGGTTAGTTTAGACAAGAATTGCTGTGATGTATGGTTGCTAGATTTTACGAGTTTGACGCAGATAGTATCGTGATGTTTGTAATTGTGATGGTAGTGTGGATAACATGGTGGTTGTGGTGGAGAGTAGAGGTGGGGTTGGGAGTTTGGATAGCGTGGTGGTTGGTTGTGTGAGCTGAATCAATAGAAAGCGTAGGTAGTACTCGGCACCTCCACTACAGCCCGACGCACCCCCACACCTGGCCCGGCCGGCCCGCTCGCCCGCACCTCAATACTGCAGACCAGGCTCTCTGCTCCATCATCCACTCCGCCACCCTGCACTGTCCTCTCCCTCCACATCACGCTCTACCCTGCCCAGCTATCCCGCCGCGCCACGAGCCACCCTGCCCAGCTATCTCACCACATCACGCTCTACCCTGCCCAGCTATCTCACCACATCACGCTCTACCCTGCCCAGCTATCTCACCACATCACGCTCTACCCTGCCCAGCTATCCCGCCGGGCTACGAGCCATCCTACCCAGCTATCCCGCCGGGCTACAAGCCACCCTACCCAGCTGTCCCGCCGGGCCATGAACTCCTAAATCCCAAGACTTAACACTGCACATAATGACCGACCTCTTACGGAGTTCAAAAGATAACATTATATGCTCCTATGGAGGGTACCTATCAACCAGGTTGTAATATGTCAAGACTGCTAGGAGCTGCTGTAACACTGTAAAAGTGTTTGAGTTAGTTTATTTAAAAATATACATAGAGTACATGAGTCACAGACAAGGATCGGAGAGGCGCCAGTTGTCTGCCTGAGATCTCACACCTCTAACCGTTAACGACCCCAAGTGACCTGAGGTCAGATCATGAGAATTTCACCTTGCTTCCGCTAAGCGTATAATTGGAGCCGGGTAGCCTTCAAACATGCAGACGTTTAAGGAGTGGCTTGGTAGTGCCGGAGGCTATCTACTTGTGGGCGGAGTTAGCTACTAGGTTCCCCAATATAAACTCGGAGAGCTATCGAGCAGAGGCATTAACAGACAGAACGGCAGTCAGGATTGCAGAAGAGACGGCCTAGCAGGAAGGCTGTCGGCCGGCAGGGCGGTAGTCTCTGTCAACTACAGCCCCCCCCCCCCCCCCCCTCTATCCAGCTATAGGCAGAGACACTTGGTGAGTGAACAGTAAGGTGACTTGGTCGTGTTTACATATGTTGTGTGATGATCAGGGGCAGTCAAGTTGTAGGGTTCTCGAATTCTTGGATGATGACTCACTTTGCATATTAAACTGGAACATTTTAATTGAATTGCTAAATTATGATACTTCATGTGAAATATAATTATGAATTTATTATTTAAATTGTGTTTAACTTTGTTCCCTAGAGATTTTGAGTTGAGATGAGAAAGCCTCTGTAGTTACTGGTTTCATGGTTTAGAATGAGTACATGATAAAGATGGGACCATACTAATAATGATCTCTTGATAACATCTTTTGAGAATATTGGGATACAGACAAGTTCCATTCCTTGTCTTGTATGTAATGATCATGAATGGATGGTGGCAGCATTTCGTCTTCTACTATCTACTTTCTACTTCTACTATCTACTCTTCTACTTCTACCTATCTACACCTCTCCCTCCACCCTTCTCTAAACTCTCACTTTCAACTAATGACCCTCCTCGCTCCTCCCACCTCTCTACCTCTCACCCCAAACCCTCACTAATTACTTCACTATTCATTTCTTTCCTTTCGTTTTCTCTTATACGTTTGTGGCAATGATCCTGTATTCTAGAGTTCTCTCTGGAGTTTCGGGTAACTGATCAAGTGACGGCGCCTTGTAGTCTTAGCACCTAGGTAGTCAAATACCTAGGTTACAAGGTGTTGAACGAGAGAGGTTGCCTTAGGATCTCTGGGAGTGCTCTAGAATAGTTAGCTAACTGGGGACGGGATAACGGACTAGAGAGAGCTGTTTCCCCCGGCCTCGTTAGTTAACTGGGGGGGGTGGAATAATGGACAAGATAGAGCTATTTCCCCCACCCCCCGTTACACTGCCTCCAACAGTCTGGTTGACCAGGTTGACATAACCTTGCGATGATTTAGGGGCTCAACATCTCCGCGGCCCGGGCCCCCGACCAGCCCTCCTGATTGCTGGACTGGTCAACCAGGACACTGCTGCTCGCAGCCTGACGTATGAATCACAGTCTGGTTGATCAGGTATCCTTTGGAGGTGTCTTTTAATACAGAATGCTGAGGAGACGTAGCTAAATCTGAGAGAAATACACAACGGACCCATGAAAAGCCTTCCTCGCTAGAAACTAGCAGTGTATGCAAGCGTGTGCTTGTTGACAGATTAAGTTTACATGTTACATGTTTACAGTTTACATGAATAAGAGCAGTAGCTCTTATTCTCAACAGAACGACCTTTAGTTGTAACTTTCAAGTGACGATAGCTGAGAAAGTATTAAAGGTGTTTAGTGTTCTATATATTTTTATTTTGCCCTTCGCTTTTCCAAAAATCTCCAAAAACTCAAAATTAGCTCCCTTCGTTTTGGAGTTTGATTCGTTATGTTTTGGCGGTGAGGGCGTGGATGTAGTCAAGGTAGCTACCTGTTTGGATGACTTATGGTGGTTGATTGTTAAAATGTTTTGTATTTTTATTCTGCCAGATTTTCACTGCATGGGACTTTTGTCATTGAACACCAAAGTAACATGTTTTTGCGTCATGTGTCGACATAAATTACTTAAAACTGATAGCATTTATGATAAAGCAAGTTGAACCACAACTTTCTTACCAGGTTTACAATATATGGGCATTTAATATGATTGGATGGGAGAGTTAGTGAGTGGTTGGGTTGGAGAAGTGCTTCAACAAAGGCCTGAAGCAGCAGTAGCACACGAGAGACGATCGATAAGGGTGACGGGTGTTACGAGGGTAGAAATAGCCTAAGCTACTAAGCTGGCCTAAGGGAGCCGGTCGGCCGAGCGGACAGCACGCTGACTTGTGATCCTGTGGTCCCGGGTTCGATCCCGAGCGCCGGCGAGAAACAGTTTCTTTCACCCTATACCCCCTGTTACCTAGCAGTAAAATAGGTACCTGAGTGTTATTCAGCTGTCACGGGCTGCTTCCTGGGGGTGGAGGCCTGGTCGAGGACCGGGCCGCGGGGACACTGAAAGCCCCGAAATCATCTCTAAAGATAACCTCAAATCATCTCAAGACACACTATCCTTTTAAGATGTATTTTATTATTTCAATGAACTTTCTTGAATTTAAAGGGTTATAAGCGACTGATATTTGTACTAGTTATTATTTGGGCATTGTCTTGAAGGACGGCCGAAGACGATGACGGAGGCGGCAGCAATTATTGCTGGATTACCCGGATGTGAACTTGGGTTAGATGGAGAGGTGAGGGTGGCAATTACCTGCGGATTAGGCTGGTAGGGAGGAGCGATGGGGGAAGGGGGCCACTGTCTCCGTAACGAACCACAATGGTCCCCTCCATTGGCTTCAGACTCCTACCCATTCCACCGGCCCTACTTCATGCATGGTACTATATCATTTATTTTCAATAACCATACCTGGTGAATGACCATACCTGGCCTTGAATACTCGAAGCATGTTGGTATTGACCATGGGCTGTGACGACATCTGGTTGTTATTGTTTTAGATTCAGCTACTCTGAACGAAAAGTTACAAGTAGCACGGGCTATGGGGAGCCCGCAGTAGACTTACCTGGCTCAGGAGCGGGGCTGCAACTGAAGGACATCTGGTGCCGTGTGTTCCTGATATAGACTGTGTGACTTGCTTGCCCCCCCACTCTCTTACATTCCTGACTCGAGTTCCTTGCCCTTCGCAACCCATTAGCTCGCAATTTGTGCTGCGAACATGTGATTTGCGGCACCTCAACTGATGTACACTTCCTCTCACTGCATGCCAATCAAGTGACGGCGGTTCACTAGTGCCTTAATTGGTGGTCTGCAGTGTCGTGTATCGATGTTTGTAGGCTTGTGTGTGCTACCGGGTTTAGGGTCCAGTAAATTCTTGTAACTTATTCAGCCCGGCTGTTCGATACTGACTACACGTGCTTCAATGGTCTTGAAATTCAAGAATACTATTTTAATTAAAATGTAGTCCCTTATCCATGTGTTTTTTTGTGAGACTTTTTTTTACAAGGCCAGCCAACTTGTACAAATGTACAGGCATGCACACATGCACTCTTTGAAGTTGTAACCTACACGAATGAGAGGTAATGATGAATCACTAAGCTAATCCTATATTTACTGTAAACGAGTCAACCGGGAAGTCCCAAAGAGTGAGTGAAGGGACCAGAAAGCGAAAGGGGGAGATCTATGGAGATCTAAAAGTTCGTAAATACAGATACAATGGGAAAAGTACCAAGAAGTTCCAGGATGCAGGAAGCCGTGGTTACATCTGGAATGCAAGGAAATATTGCAGTTAAGTACCCAGGGCATAGTCAAACTACCGGAATGACATAACAGAGCAGAGGAAGGTATCAGAGGAACATGATCTTAGATCTCCACTTGGCTATCAGGAAAGGGCCCTAGCAGCTGAGTGGACAGCGCTTCGGATTCGTAGTTCTGAGGTTCCAGATTCTATCCCCGATGGAGGCGGAAATAAATGGGCAGTTTCTTTCATCCAGATTATTTCATTTCATCTTTCATCCTGAGTTATAGTACATCATATTTAGTCCGTTGCCGATTTTGACGTCAAAATTCCATGTACTATTAATTAAGAAGACAGGTTGGACCTTCAGTAGTTCCCTAACTTTCACACCGCGCAATATCGAAAGAAAGAGACTAAAAGAGACTGGTCCTGATAGGACCAGCACAAGTTCAGTGATGATCAATATTTACTCTTAGATTTAATAAAATTCTACGGTCGACAGACTTAATTTTTTTCAGAAAGACTTTTGACAAGCCCGCGTGTCCTTGGGTGGACACAGTACCCAATTGGATTACCAATTGTGTAACCAATTAGGTTAATGATTATTAAATTAACAGTGCAGAAATTGGAGAAGCAGCCTGCCTGCTGCTCATCTTAAACAACAGAAATTAAGAAATGCATATACCTGTATTTCAGTCTTTAGGACACGGGTTTGATGTCTAGTTAGGATTCCATTTTGTATTTTGTGTACTCTTGGGGCATTTTGGTGTTAGGCTGTTTAATTGCTTGTTCTTTAATATTGTTTTTTGTTTAATTGCTTGTTCATATATATTGTTTTTAGTAGTGAAGATGAAGTTTATTGTATATGTGACAATTCATACATGCAACTAATTATTGTTTTACCCTTGCAGGTAAGCCAGAGGAGCGTGAGCCAGACGGTGCCCAAGCGGCGGGCCGTGAGTATGTGCAGTCTAGGTAACAGTTTCACACACATCACAATAGCGTGATGCATCAAATGAACAAATCGCGAACGGCGAAGAGGTAGAACGGCCTATTGACATAGCTCGAGTGCATGGGGGGAGTTGTGTAAAACCCTGGTTTGTGTCTCGGAGAGACTGCAGGATCCGTTGGTAAATCAGGATGATTTCCCGGTTGCAATTATTTTACCATGTTGTAGCTCAGTCGATTGAGGCAGCGTCTGGGATCCTCTCAGACACGTTGGAGGGGATCGGTAGAAAGGTTGTAGGGAAGTGAAGGAGATGGTGGGAAGAAGCTATATATGTAAGTGGGTAAAACGTGCTTAATTACACAGGTGTGTGTGTATATATATATATATATATATATATATATATATATATATATATATATATATATATATATATATATATATATATATATATATATATATATATAATATGTATATGTATGTATGTAATATGGGATCCTCTCAGACGTAGGTTCGAACCCTCGCCACTGCCCTTGTGGATTTGTTCATTTAGGTAACAGTTGGTGTTGCATGCTCGGAGTGGCCGTGCGTGTGTCCGTCGTGACACCTCCAGAGGACGGGCTGGTGAGTACAACCCGCGGGGATTGCTGTCTTTACTGACCACACCATAAAATTGTCTGTGGGTTGAGGAAATGAAAACCACAGCAGTGTTGAAGTTTATTGAGACTAATGAGTATAGGTTCTGGTACGTTATTTTAAGTTGCTTAGGTTCTGATGCTCCTGGTTAGGCAAAACTTCTACATTTTTTACGGATTAGTAATCGAGCAACGCGTCATCTCAACTTAGTCGAGTCATCTCTCCCTTAGTCGAGAGTCCCTTGGTATGTTATACAAATTCCATAATTCTATAAAAAAGAATAGCAAAATATATCCAGGAACCAGGAAATTTATCAGGAAATAACTAAGCACAGGTCAGAGAACTGGGAAAAGTTCTTTTATCTTTCTGAAAGAGGTTATCTTCAGATGAATTTGGGGCTTGGTCCTCAGCCCGGCCTTCTTTTTTGTTACCCCATTCCCAGGAAGCAGCCCGTAGCAGGTACCTGTTTACTGCTAGGTGAACAGGGGCTTCAGGGTGAAAGAAACTGCCCATTTGTTTCCGCCTCCACCGGGTATCGAACCCGGAACATCAGGACTACGTATCCGAAGCGCTGTCCACTCACCTGTCGGGCTCCTATTCTTCAAGCTTTTTGCAAGAAGTGCCGGATCAACCGGGCTGTAGTTGCAGCTACGGGCAGCTGCAAGCAACAGCCAGTTGCCTGTTGGAACAAGTTATCACAAGTCCAACCTGGCCCCAGGCCAGGCTTGGGGAATAGAACTTCCGAAATCCTTTCCAGGTTTTGCTCCAGGCAAAATCTACTCTGTAGTAAGGAGACGAAAGAGGTATCAAACATACCTCTTTCGAAAGAGGTATACATGGAAAATACTGGAGGGGCCAGGTTCCAAATTTGCACAGTGAAATACCAGCATACGTTAGTGAACGACATGGAAGGAAATACGGAATAGAACCAGTGAACAGTAGAGGTGCCATAGGTATAATCAGGGAACTATGATGAGCCGAGATAACTGTTGTTCACTATCATTCCAGGTGATAATGAACAGGCCAGGGAAATAGAGGGAGTACAGAGAACACAGTACTCGCTAGAAAGGAGACGAGAGGTATCAAATAATATACACGTGGAAAATACTGGAGGGGCAGGTCCCAAATCTACACAGTAAAATAACAACGTACTGGAGTGAGCGATATGGAAGGAAATGCAGAATAGAACCATTGTATAGGAGGGGTGCCATCGACACAAGAGACCACTATATAAACTTCAGTGGTCCGCGGTTGTTCAACACCCTCCCAGCCAGTATAAGAAATATTGCCGGAACAACCGTGGCCATCTTCAAGAGAAAACTAGATAGTTTTCTTCAAGGAGAGTCTGACCAACGGGGCTGTTGTATGTGGGCCTGTAGGCCGCTCCAAGCTCTCACAAGTCCGGGCCGGGCTTGGGGAGTAAAACAACTTCCTGAACCCCATAAGCAGACCGGTAGTATCAAGCAGACCGGGCTTAGGGAGTAGAACTCCTAGAACCCCATCCAGGTACTGTCCAGGAAACTTTTAAAAAGAGTGGAAATGCCTATATTGAGTTTCTAGGACAAACGGGGAGAATTGGAGAGAAGCATTGCTGAAAATTGTTGGGAAGAAGATGAGAATCAATTGGGGAAAAAAGGGGTAAATGCTGACATGAGGCGTGGAAATTGCTAACAATCTAGTAGAAAGTCTAGAGGTACCTGGGAAAGTGTAACCTAAATATATACCGTACTAGCCTACGTCCGGCGGATTAATTCCGTCTCGAGAGGGAAATGCCTTATCATGGGCTTTTGTGTGTGATCTTGTGACTGCTCAAGACATGTTGGGTGGAGGCTGCCTGGACCAGCGGGTGGTGTGCTTTGTGATCTGTTGACTGCTGTTTTTGTATTATTAATATCCTTAAAGGATAATCCCGGGAGCTATGGCTTATGCATGTGTGTGTGTGTGTGTATTTTAGTACAGGTGGCGTTAACATTGATAGACGAAGCCCTTTAGCCACTATTGTGTTTATATTTAGTCAGCTCTTAAACATTCACGACTTACTGTTTTGTTTTAAGGCTTTAAATAATTTATATTGGTAATAAGACTATCCCTTTCACGCCCTTTAGAAAGATACACAATACTGACTTTTGTGCCAAACAAAATGTCCCAACATTTTTGCCATTCAAAGCTAGGCTAGCTACCACCAACCTGAGCCTACACTCAGCCCTTAAGATTACATTGAGATGTTTTCGGGGCTTAGCGTCCCCGCGGCCCGGTTGTCGACCAGGCTTCCTGGTTAATGGGCTAGTCAACTAGACTATACAATATAAAATATATGCAGTACCATGTAATGACTTCCTTGCATCAGTAAAGAAATGATTCTTACCAACAAAGCATTGTTGTGTATTTATATGTAGTGTATATATTATATATAGTATGTGTAATACGTACATATAAATTGTAAATGTTAATGCTCTGCACTGATACAGCAGCTTGTATTGTGTAGCTTCTATCTTAGCAAAACTAGTTGTGTGGCAAAGATAGAAGCATATTGTATTGGTTAAAATACAGTATATAACCATTCCAGTTGAAATTGAAAAAAATAAATATCTAGAAGTTTATATATCTAGAATGTAATAATTAATATTGACCTGTCTCGCATTACGCGAGGCGCCTGTAGGCAAGGAATCCAGTTGCTTATTGTGCTAATAGGGGGTCTTGTATTACCGGAGGCCGCGGGGATACACGCATACAGGTCATCGTTACGGGGCCCTGCTGCGCTGGGTGAAACGGGCTGCGAGAAGACGGGTTTGGAGAAGGGAAGCAAGAGGTTTGGATAGTGGCGGGGGCGAATGGGAGGCAGAAAAGGGAAAGGTGAAGATGGACCTGTGGAGTGGAACGATGTAGGGCGACGATGCTGTGATTGTGATTTGCACAGGTGGCTGTTGTTGTTGCTGTTATAGATTCAGCTATTCGAAACAAGTTCCAAGTAGCACGGGCTATGGTGAGCCCGTAACTTACCTGGCACAGGAGCGGGGCAAGAAGCACGGGCTATGGTGAGCCCCTGCACAGGTGGCGTGGCGTCTTGTATTCATAGCTCCTCCACTCGGAAGCTGGTCTGGTGCTTAGGGTGTTGCGCGCGCGTTTACGATTCCCTGTTTGTAGAAGAGCAGCGCAACATTGAGGTTGAACTTGGACGCCTTCCCTCTTCCTTACCACGTCGTCGAATCTGCTGGTTGAATTTTACGTATAATAATCCCGGTCTGGGACATGTTTAAAAAAAAAAATTCTCCTTGGAACTATATTTTCTTGATGTCGCTTCAATACAAGCGTATATTTGCTTCAAATGATGGGTAGTGTAGGTCAAATGGCCACATAAGGCGAACAGGATGTTCTACCTGACGCGTTATCCAATTATTACAAGTTGCAGAAAGGTTAAAGTAGGAAATCTGTGCTCCAACATAATCAGGTCAGAAACAGTTTTATAAGTAGTATAAAGAAAGTAAGAGGAAGTCTGTAATTGCCCATGGAATTATTAGGAAAGTTGGGAGGCGACGCTTCTGTAGTTAGGTATGCAAACAGGTATTGGATTAAAGTTGATTTTGCTTTTGTCATCTTAAACGCATGATAACGTTTCAAGTCTTCATTGTTAAGCAACCCTGTATTAATTCCTTTCAATATGCCAAAATGTCCGTGCGATAATTTGAGAACGCCTTAGCGTATTAACTTGGTTCCTGGTTGCTAAAATGGTTCTTGTTGTTAGTGAACCATGGAATCTTGCTAATAGAATTTCGAATCTTACAAATATTCGAGCGGCGAAAGACATAATTTTAAGCAAATATAAGACCTTCAAACTTTGTACATGTGCACTGAAACCTGGCCAGCACAATGGTTTCCATCCAAACTTTAACCAAGGACGTTTTGTAGGTTAGGTTCCTATTTATCACAAAACTTACCAAATGAGTACTGTAGTTAAAAAAAATTATTCGAGAATGGATTATGTATTGTTAACATACTTAACATACATATGTTCATGTGTGTAAATCACGAAAATTAACACGTGATGAAAAATGTGACGGTGTCAGATCTCGAAGGAAGAATTGACACAGGAGTTTCCTTAAGTAGAAGCATGATCATCTTGCTGAAGATGTATTATTAACTATGAAAGTACTTAAGGAAATTCCAGTTTCAATTCTTCCTTCGTGGTCTGACATTCACGTTCATATATGAACAATGGATTCGGTTCCGTCTTTCAACCACAGGGAAATTCCAACCAACCACAGGGTTGGTTGGACAACACCAACCTATGGTCCCTGTGGTCCAACCACAGGGAAATTCAGCAGATTCGACGATTCAGCGATTCGAGTATATATGAGCATGCATATATACTCCTTACAAATTATCCTCGGCTCTCTCTCATGCCTGTTTAGGATGCCACTGTAGATAGCTTGGATGTGGAGGGGGTGGCACTAGATGGCATGAGCATGGAGAGTGCCACCTTAATATAGCTTGTACAAATTCCTCATCATTCACTAGGTGTCCAAGCCGATCAGCCAAGCGCTCCGCCCAATATATGTTGCATATCCCCCCCCCCTTTCATACAACAGGTTTTCGTTCAATATATTCAAAAGTATTTTGTTAAGACACTGCCAAGTTTTAAATTTTAGGTGACTGATAAAGTTATAGGTAACTGGAAGTGGTAGCAGCAGCCTCAGCCAGGCATCCTGGTGAGCCCGCCGTTCTTGTTCACTTCTTGTACAACCTGTTGATTATCGATTATGGGCCAGCTGTCACGGCCCCGCTCCTGCCTCCCCCTGCTACGTCCACCACATTGTTGTGCCCCTTGTCCCCCTCCCCCTCGTCAGCCTCCCTCACCTCTTCATCGTAATAATAATATTCCTATCCGATCGTACCGGTGAATGAAGGACGGTCTCGTGTAACACATCCTTCTCTCTCTACACTATATCCCTCTTGGCGGCCTCTCCTTTTCACGTGTATCTTCAGCAACACACTTTCTCAGATCTCATATCTTTCATATCCCCTCCCACTCTCTTCCCATCCCCACCCCTGTATTTATTTCCTCTCTCTTCCCTTACCCCGCCTTTTCTTTTATCTGTCCCTCTTTCTTTTCTCTTCCCTTCCGGCTTTCTCCCTCTTGTCGATAAAAACCTTTTTTGCACTATACTAAATGCTTTCCATTCCACGCACCCTTCAAGCTGGCACTTCTTTTCCTCGGGTAATCCACCCCTTTTCTCGGTACCAAACACTTTTGACGGTTTCCCTTCTCTCCTTGCTTTGTGCTGCCTCTGAATGTGTCGTGCACCTCCCCCTTGTGGTTAAAGGGAGGAGGCAGAGATATATTGGCATTCTCTGGTTATTGTCGCCCAGCAGAATGGGTCCCGAAGAGGGAGGGAAGGGGGTCTTGTGGTCAATACTGCGCACTGCTACACCTTCTCTGATCACTTCTCACTTTGTCATAACTCCTTCCTACTCCTAAAAAGTATCCCGTGATGGTCGTCATTCTTCACGCCGCTTTCACCCAACAATAATTATATACTATATAATTGTCAGACCTCGAAGGAAGGAAGTAATGAAACTGGAAATTTCTTGAGTACTTTCGTGTTTATCGATACATCTTCAGAAGGATCCTTTGGAAGATGTATTGGTAAATTATGAAAGTTCGTGAGGAATTTCCCTGTTTCATTCCTCACTTCGTGGTCAGTTACATTGTTCATCACGTTAATTTCTTCCTGATTTACACAAGTTATATATAATTATATATAATTATAGTTATAATTATATATGATTTATATATATCATTATAAATAAAATTGTGATTTATATATATATATATATATAATTATATAATTCATATATTATATATAATTATTTTATAATATATACATATAATATATAATTATATAATAATTATGTATATATCACCACAGGTATATATTTTATCTAATTATTTGATAACATTCAATTCATTTTCTTTCACTCACTTCCTCTCACTCACTTCTCGCTCTCTCTCGCTCTCTCTCGCTCTCTCTCTCTCTCTCTCGCTCGCTCTCTTGCTCTCTCACACACAGGAATTCCCAGAACTTGAAAACAATTGTTTTACAACTTGACAAAAGTAGAGAAGAACATGTTTTTAACGCGTTATAAATTAAGACTATGGAACTTCTTATTTTGTTTCTAAATATTAGTATGAGAGTACCTGGGAACACTGCTAGCGGGGAGTGTTCTACCTGGGAACACTGGACGAGGCCGGGGCTGTGTTGAAGAGGGAAGACGGGTGTCCATTGGGACAATTACTGGAGCGGAGATTGTGCCAATAATGGCCAAGTCAGCGTGGACAGATTATTCTGGTGCGTTAACGAGGGTGCTGACGGCGGTGAAAGGAGGTGGAGGGCAAGACCTTGACTGGTGGTGGACAGATACCGCTCGCGTATTGTGGCCCCTGACGCCAGCAGCCTCTGTCACCCTCCGGCTCCACTGTCTGTGTCTGTGTGTGAGGGGGGGGGGTGTACAATCGACTCGAGAATGGTCCAGGACAGACCGAAACGTCGTCGTCCCGTAGTGTGTGGCTTGGTCAACAACAATATATATATACAGTACATGTACAGTTTTAAAATATGATAAATAGAAAACTCATTGCATTTATAAAGTACCTTACTGTGCTGGCCAGTAAACACAGTCCTAGACCACTTAGGTCACATCTCAACCTGTTAATTTAATAAACACCAAGCGTCAAGTTATGTTGACCGTTACTTGTATTATAAGTGTGTCATTGTAAAAATGTTGCTGGACACGAAATAATTATTAGAAGAAACGTATTTGGAAAGTAAACGGCCACTGGTAAATCTATCTATCATCCCCCGGGGTTTGAAGTGGACGACAAAACTTCGACTTCTCCCTGGCGCTTCCCCAAAAGGCAGTGTAGTGTGTGTGAAGACTGAGTGTTTGACATTCATTTGCACTTTAAAATATTTAAGAAATAAAACCCAAGTAGGTTGATAATTAGCCGTTGTGAGTGAGGACCGCACAGACGACTCTTCCGTTTGTTTCCGTTGATCGCATATTATTAAGTTCACGGGGAGTGGAAGACAATTAACGCGCGATTGAAATTGGAGGTGTGAGTGGTAGGGAGGGAGCTCTCGAACTTTGTGAGTTGGCGAGGAGGGTGGCAGCGTAGTGCTCTCTTCTCCTGTTGCCGGCCTTTGGTTCACAGGAGCCCCCTCCACCTTCACTTAGCGTGGCATCCTTGTTGTTCACCCGTACCCCCATTGCCTCTTAGCATTCTCTGCCTGTTGCACGCTCTCAACCTCCACACCTAGTAAGGACCCATCGTAGTCACTTTTATCTTATCACCCCTTTCTCACATCCTATCCCCCTATTCAACTCCTTGTACATATTACATCCCCCCCTGCCATCGTACTACCTACCTTTCATTGTATTCCATTCCTTCCCCTCTCATATCCCATCACTTAACAGATACCCCTCTCAGCTCATTCTCCCCTTTTATTCTTCACTTTCCAATCCGTCTTTCCCCACCTACACTCCTTCCCTAACCTTCCCTCCCTCTCACTCTCTCGTTCTTTGTTATCCGATATTGAGCCTCAGTCACCTTTGTCATCTGGCTCACAGCGTCCACACCTTTGTTACCTGATACTGCTGAGCTCCTGCCTTTTATTGCTGCCTCCTGCCCGCCTACCTTGAATTCCCCTGAAGCGCGACTCCATTGGCGGGGGTAGTGTCCCTGGCAAGAGTGGTGAGGGGGTGGTAGTGTCCCTGGCAGTAGTGGTGAGGGGGTGGTAGTGTCCCCTGGCAGGAGAGGGGGTGGTAGTGTCCCTGGCAGTAGTGGTGAGGGGGTGGTAGTGTCCCCTGGCAGGTGAGGGGGGGTGGTAGTGTCCCTGGCAGTAGTGGTGAGGGGGTGGTAGTGTCCCTGGCAGTAGTGGTGAGGGGGTGGTAGTGTCCCTGGCAGTAGTGTCCCTGGCAGTAGTGGTGAGGGGGTGGTAGTGTCCCCTGGCAGGAGAGGGGGTGGTAGTGTCCCTGGCAGTAGTGGTGAGGGGGTGGTAGTGTCCCCTGGCAGGTGAGGGGGGGTGGTAGTGTCCCTGGCAGTAGTGGTGAGGGGGTGGTAGTGTCCCCTGGCAGGTGAGGGGGTGGTAGTGTCCCCTGGCAGTAGTGGTGAGGGGGTGGTAGTGTCCCCTGGCAGTAGTGGTGAGGGGGTGGTAGTGTCCCCTGGCAGTAGTGGTGAGGGGGTGGTAGTGTCCCCTGGCAGGAGTGGTGAGGGGGTGGTAGTGTCCCTGACAGGAGTGGTGAGGGGGTGGTAGTGTCCCCTGGCAGGAGTGGTGAGGGGGTGGTAGTGTCCCCTGGCAGGAGTGGTGAGGGGGTGGCAGTGTCCCTGGCAAGAGTGGTGAGGTGTCAAGGAGGAGACGGTGTCAAGGAGGGGCGCAGGGTAAAGGTAGTCAGTCAGTCAGCAGGTGCCAGGGGAATATGGGCACCAGTGTCACGTGACATGTCAGACAGCCTCGTAATGAACTAGTCAGGTGTGTGCTTGTTTGGAGGCCTTGAGGCGCTTTGTGCCCTCTTCCTTAATGAACTCGTCTTTCATTGAAACTGGTTTAATCCCTCGTTAATATTTTGTTTAATTAATTGCGCATGTAATTGCATTTGTGACTAAGAGGGTAAAATTGCTTCGTCGTTGCCCTTTGACATTTTCATATTTAGAAATTTCCCTTCGTTATTATTCTAGGACGAGTGGTGTATCTCGACATTTTCAGTAATTAGATAGAAAAGCGAGCGCCGAAATAGGGAAGGTCGTTGAAAATGTCAGGAATACGCGCTGAATAGTACTATTATATATATTGTAGAGTTAAAACATATTTATTTTTCACCGTATCTTGTGACTGCTACTAATGTACTTCCTTTTTCTCTTTTTGCAGCGTGGCTCCGACGAGCTGCTGTCGCAGACCGGGGCGGTGAGCAATGGGTCAGTCATGAGCCCGGCGCCCAACCACGCCGATAACAACAATGACGCCAAAAAGGTAAGTTTCGGACGCGGGCGTGAGGCCACTTTCACAGGCTTAGTAGGGTTCCACTGTTCCACAAGCTTAGTAGGGTTCCACTGTTCCTCAGTTATCATATACCTCATTCCAGTATACAATATATGGTGTGCATTTTAGCAAGCCTGTAAGTTTTACTAATTCAGATTAAAAATGGAAGGTATCGTTAATATTAGTCGTATCGTAACATCAGAGGCCCGAGACTGTTCAACACGCTTCCACTACACATAAGGGGCATAACTGGCCGACCCCTCA
Source organism: Procambarus clarkii (assembly GCF_040958095.1). NCBI lineage: Eukaryota > Metazoa > Arthropoda > Malacostraca > Decapoda > Cambaridae > Procambarus > Procambarus clarkii. The sequence continues at coordinate 27,957,080 of NC_091172.1, forward strand.
CAGTGTTCAAGAGTGAACTTTATAAACACCTCCAAAGGATACCTGATCAACCAGGTAGTGAGCAGCCGCATCCAACAGCCTGGTTGACCAGTCCAGCGGCCAGGAGTCTGGTTGATCAGTCCAGCTGATCAACCGAAAGTCCAGTTGATGAACTGGGACGTTCATCCCCGAAATCAACTCCTGGTATACAAGGATTTATATAAGGAAACCAGGATTAAGGATCCTGGTTTATAAGAATACAAAGTTGGAATCAACCGCGGTGATGTCTCATCGTTCACTTGTTTAGTTTTGACGAGCGAAGCCCAGCATTGCTGAAGGGGAAGGAACGCTAGGGGCTTGATGCTGTTGGTGCATGTGTGCAGGATATTGGCTGGTAGTACAGGTTCCTCCCCAACGCTAGACAGGATAGGTTTCGCAGTGACTAAAGAAACCACATATGGTTTGGCCTAAGAAAATTTTGATTGAATTTTTAAGGGCTTGAGAATTCATTTAGCTATTTGCATTTGAGAGGCTTGTCCTCTCCCTCTACCTGGGCGCGCAGACACATCCCCGCCAAACTATCCTTGCCCCCCCCCCATATCCACACCAATCCCCCCCCCCCCCCCCCCCTTCGTAGCCACACCTATCTCCCCATTCCACAGCCACACCCTCCATACCCCCCAACCCCCTCCCTTACAAAGTTTAGTGACTGGAGATTCAGTAACGTAATGTTCGAGATTATCGGGAGTGTTCAGGGAGACTAAAGTTGCTAGGGTTATCCTCTCTTTTATTTACTTCTTATACGACATAGTTTTACTCCCTAAAAAAATGCCGACGGTGTAAAGTCGATGCTGGCGGGAGGTGAAGAGCCTTCTTCCTTGCTGTCTTAATCTTTTGTCCAGGTACAACCTGTAGGAGTTGTTTTTTATAGAACTGAATAACTAAATATATAAACAAATATATATTTTTACTGAATAATTACGACTTAAGCCAAAATGTATTTAGCTATGTCTTCTTATGTTCTTGTCCTCTCCTTAATTTATGAGCCTTGTCCCTTTCCACTCATCTTTCTTGCCCTTCTTCCTGCCCCACCTTCATCTGTCATTCTTGCCTTCCTTTCCATCCCATCTTTTTTATTGCCTTTCCTTGCCACCCCACATTTCACTCTTGCCCTCTTCCACTGAGTGCCACGTAGCTTCCCTTCGCCAGAATAAGGTATTCTTATGCTGTGGCATGCAAAGGAAGTTCACTTTTTTACTTGTGGAGCGGAGGAAGCTTGGTGCAATATGTTGATAGCAACCCCGGTCTGTCCTGTGCCACTTTTCTGGCCCTGAGGAGGGAAGGTTCCGAGAGATCTCCCTCCCGCACATTCCTTTTTATACTGCTGATTTTCCTACCGTTGTTCGGTTTAACTTCTCACCCTATTCCTCTTCCCCATCACCCATGCTGGCATGGGCAGATCTGTCATACGTTGCATAGATATTGTAAGCTCCGACTAAGACCATTGAAGGAGAAGTGTGTTTATCCTTGTAGCACAGCGTGAGATTAGCTTTCCTGGGGAATCTGAACATAGTCACCTTGCCAAATCTTCGAGCCCTGGGAAGCCTCCCCTATTGCATTGTTAAGTTCCATTCAGTAATTAATGGAAGAAACAGCCGCAGCAGCATCCATGCAACCGATATCCTGTGCGTTATTATGGTTGTTATAATGTTACAAACTGTGCACAAGTACATATTTTGTATTTGTATGTGAGAAAAATTGGTTAATTACTTTAAGTCCTAAACTCTTTGTGCACTATAGGCGAGCGGCAAAATCACGCTTTCTGCTTTATTGAGAGCAGTTTTTTTATTATACACTCATGTTGAATTTAAACATTGTGGCTTTGAGTGGTAAAATATAATCAAGGAAGTATTCAAATGCAGAGCTCCTTAGAAAGATTTACCGACTGGAATAAGAATTATCTAGGAACAATATTGAATCAAAGTTTAAAACTTGATGCGTCCAAACGGACAATGGGGGATTGTTCAGTAAATAAATCTAACTAAAGCAATAAAAGTATTGACTTGTAAATAACCTCCCAGAGGTTTATCCAAGGCTTTGAAAATTTTAACTCTGAAACTAACCAAAATAAAAAAAATTCACATGCAAGATTAGAATAAAACTTTAACTGCCAGTATTGGTCCTCTATTGGTACTGTGCAATGCTCAAAACTTGAGTCGTGTAAAAAAAAAATTAAAAAAAAAAAGTGACAAGCGTCACCTGAAATTCATTTGTCAGATTAGAGCCTAACTGGCAGTTAAGAGGTGGGGTGGAATGTACTGCTGTGGTGGTAGTTGGTGGTGAAGCATGGCTGACGTGGTCAACCCTGAGTTGCTGGACAAATTTCTAATCGTTCCGTCTCCCATACGCATGCGTCCGCGAGCATTCATGGTTGCCACCAACTCTTCTGTTATTCCCACCTCTCACGCTTGCTACTTCCGTTCCACTTGATAGTTCTTATCTAGGAATCCACGGTTGATAAAATGATTCCGGGGAATGTGAAGGTACTCTAGAAAATGCTGCATCTGCGTCAGTGGCGCTACTTTCGCAGTGTTCCAATAAACGTCAGTGATCACCCTTTGTTGTCTTAGATGTAGGGTACATACAGTTGCTGGCCAAGCGCAAATTCAGCAAATTGTTTGTTAATCGGTAGGTTAATCGGTTAATCGTGGAGCCGGTGGCTGAGCGGACAGAACACTGGGCGCATGATCCTGTGGTCCCGGGTTCGATTCCGGCCGCCGGCGAGAAACAATGGGCAGAGTTTCTTTCACCCTATGCCTCTGTTACCTAGCAGTAAAATAGGTACCTGGGAGTTAGTCAGCTGTCACGGGCTGCTTCCTGGGGGTGGAGGCCTGGTCGAGGACCGGGCCGCGGGGACACTTAACAGCCCCGAAATCATCTCAAGATAGGTAAAGTTGTATTAATGCCAGCCAAGTTTTACTCAGTTTTTGAACAGTTGGTTTGTAAATATTTTAAGTTTCCAGCACGTGAATCTTGGTCACGTGACTGTCAGTCTTAGCCAAAAGAGACCTTTCTTCTAACAAGATTAGTGGTTTTCTGGCCGGCGGCGTGTTAGTCTGGGTGGATGGGAGGGATAGCCAGGACGCAACTGGAAATGGGTTTGTAGTTTGTGGAGGAAATGCCGGATCAGCTGGGTTGTGGGTCGCTCCAAGCACGATGCCAAGCAAGACAGGGCCTGACAGCTGAGTGGACAGCGCCTCTGATTCGTAGTCCTGAGGTTCTAGGTTCGATTCCCGGTGGAGGTGGAAACAAATGGGCAGTTTCTTTAACCCTGATGCCCCTGTTACCTGGCAGTTAATAGGTATCTGGGAGTTACAGCTGCTACGGGTTGCTTCCTGGGGGTGTGTAAAAACAGGAGGCCTGGTCGAGGACCGGGCCGCGGGGACGCTAAGTCCTGAAATCATGTCAAGATAATCTCAAGGAGGAAGCAACAGCCATGCCGATGAAGTCTCAAAACCCGCTGCACATAAATATAGTGGCAGGTTGTAGCGAGGGGTAAGGTCATGGTGGCAGGTTGTGGCGAGGGCTAGGGTCATGGTGGCAGGTTGTGGCGAGGGGTAAGGTCATGGTGGCAGGTTGTAGCGAGGGGTAAGGTCATGGTGGCAGGTTGTGGCGAGGGCTAAGGTCATGGTGGCAGGTTGTGGCGAGGGGTAAGGTCATGGTGGCAGGTTGTGGCGAGGGGTAAGGTCATGGTGGCAGGTTGTAGCGAGGGGTAAGGTCATGGTGGCAGGTTGTGGCGAGGGGTGAGGTCATGGTGGCAGGTTGTGGCGAGGGGTAAGGTCATGGTGGCAGGTTGTGGCGAGGGGTAAGGTCATGGTGGCAGGTTGTGGCGAGGGGTAAGGTCATGGTGGCAGGTTGTGGCGAGGGGTAAGGTCATGGTGGCAGGTTGTGGCGAGGGTAAGGTCATGGTGGCAGGTTGTGGCGAGGGCTAAGGTCATGGTGGCAGGTTGTAGCGAGGGGTAAGGTCATGGTGGCAGGTTGTGGCGAGGGGTAAGGTCATGGTGGCAGGTTGTGGCGAGGGGTAAGGTCATGGTGGCAGGTTGTGGCGAGGGGTAAGGTCATGGTGGCAGGTTGTAGCGAGGGGTAAGGTCATGGTGGCAGGTTGTGGCGAGGGGTAAGGTCATGGTGGCAGGTTGTGGCGAGGGGTAAGGTCATGGTGGCAGGTTGTGGCGAGGGGTAAGGTCATGGTGGCAGGTTGTGGCGAGGGGTAAGGTCATGGTGGCAGGTTGTAGCGAGGGGTAAGGTCATGGTGGCAGGTAGTAATGTCGAACATGTCTGTAGCACCAAGGTTGATCTGAGAACCACCAGCTGACACTGGCGCTCTACCAGTTTCCCTTCCCCCGCCTTTCATTTTCCTCCCCTGGCCTAGTATTTGCTCTTGTGCCTATTCTTTCCCCGTCCCTTCTTGTTTTTTGTATCGTCTAACTTCGTCTTCAAACTTAAGATAATCTGCTTTCTGCATATCTTCTCATTGTGTACACCCAACAAGCTTTCTTAAGCATTATGTCTGCGAATAATATGGGCCTCGACACAATTGTTTGTGTTGTAATACAGTACAAGGTCCCGAGGTTGTCATCAGACCATGTGCTCATCTAAAGTAGGCCAAGAGCACAGTGCTTGGAGAAAAGAAAATGTTTGTAAAATAACTATTTATAATATTTCATCGGTTCATCGGCCAATATTGGTTAAGGTCCCCAGGTGTGACATCCAGGACCCAGGTGGACCTGAGGTCTGCCTGGGCTGCTCACGCTCCCCAAAGTTGTGTCCTGCACAAGACTGATTATACCAGCGGAAGGTATTGGCTGAAAATAGTGAACCTTTGTGCCGCTTTCGTTAAAAATATTTTATTTTATTATGTATATACATAGTATTGTAAGCAAGATGCTACAGTGAGCATCTAGGCTTACCACCATGGCTGCGAATGAAACGCGGCTGCGATGAAGCATTGTGAAATTGTGTGAGGTTACTGTGCGAGGACGAAGGGAGGCGGAAGGTAAAGACAAAGACAGGGTGAGGACGGCCCCCCTTCGCCTCGTTAGGGACAAGAGTGGAGGGGGGCGGGAGCTCCGACCCGTGACCTCCTGATGAAGTACCGGCCAGGCGGAGCACGGCACTCGTGACTCGTCCTTCTTACAATCACCTGCACCACCTATTCATGGTGGCGTGTTCAAACAGCTACGTTTGTCACTCAAAAAGCTGTGAGGTTGACTTTTGACTGTCATTTAGAACTCCACAGTGAACAAGTTGGTTGGGAGCAGGCGGGTGAATCGGATTAGTCATTTACATGGCGTCGTAGTTATGAGGCTCTGGGGCCAGTGGGTCTCTAGCTCTGACCAGTGAGCATTACTAATGAAGTGTCGCTTCCTTACCTCTAGGGAAACCTGCTAGAAACCACTGCCTTCACGCTCAACACCGTGAATTGTGGATAGGCCATCACATTAACTCTTTAAGACTGCTAATGGCATCATAACGCTTGCATGGTCCGGGAAAGGCTGTACTCTTGGAGGTGGCTACATACAAGGTTCTGTACTTTTGATGTACACAAAAATTGCCGCTTGGTGGCCTGGAAAATTCTTAGTAGGGACTGGGATGTGAAGTGACTACTGGCAAGGTAACAATTTTTGATGTTGGTTGAGAGAGGTCGGGAAAGCCGTCAGTGATGGCGAGGCTATACCAATCAATCTCGTCAAATATGGCCCTGGCCAGGACGTGAGATGGCGGGATCCTCCCAGCTCTCCTGCTTACAAGCCAGCTTTCCCCGCCTTGCACAATTACTACCAAGTTTTGTTTCAATTCTCTCTTACTAGTCGGTCTGTCAGTCTAACTACCTTCCTACCTTGTGGTGATCCGACGATTAGTGTTCCCGCCTCCTGGTTGGTCGGGGGGGAGGGGGAATGGTCTAGTCAACCAGACTGTTGGTATTCAACAAAAATAAAGTACGAATCGTTTAATAAAAGTATGAATCAGCCTGGTTGATCAGGTATCCTTTGAAGGTGTTTATAGAGTTCGCTCTTGAACACTTAAGACGCCGGCCATTTATGTGTGTAGCGGGAATGTTGAAGTCTTTGGCCTTTTGATATAGTATATATTGCACCTCATATCAATGGGGCTATTTTGCACATGGCTCCTAGTTCCTGGTGATAGTTGTTCGTGTGCAGTTCGGAACCCACAAAACCAGTCCCTCCCCACCATGTTTCCCCACGTTTAAATTGTGCCTCGCCTGTGTTCAAGATAATGCAGTTTTAATCAGCATTTTAATCGGGTCCAATAATTTAGATTATTAGAGCCAGGGGCCTGACAGCTGAGTGGACAGCCCTTCGGATTCGTAGTCCTGAGGTTCCGGGTTCGATCCCCGGTGGAGGGGGAAACAAATGGGCAGAGTTTCTTTCACCTTGATGCCCCTGTCACCTAGCAGTAAATAGGTACCTGGGAGTTAGACAGCTGCTACAGGTTGCTTCCTGGTGATATGTAACCAAAAGGGGGCCTGGTCGAAGACCGGGCCGCGGGGACGCTAAGCCCCGAAATGACCAAGATAACCTCAAGATAGGCACACAACAATAATAAATTCACCAAAAATGGTTTGACTCCAGGGTCTCCTCCCTCCCTCCCTCCATCCCCACGTACCCCTCGCACCCCTCGCTTCCCGTCATTCCCGTCGTCTCATGTGTCGTCTTGGAAACTTGGCCTCCTATTTTGGAAGAAGACACATTATTTTGATACATATATAATCATGTATGTGAAACAATGCTATTATGTTTAATCTTCTTTTTCAGGTGAAATTAGACACGAAGAACCCTGGGGCCCCGTCCCGCGTGATCCACATCCGCAACATCCCCAACGAGGTTACTGAAGCCGAGATCGTCCACTTGGGTATCCCATTCGGCAAGGTCACCAATGTCCTCGTCCTTAAGGGCAAGAACCAGGTATGTATTCAGCAGTCCACACCATCCTGTTTCCATACCATAAACCCTTTGCATTCTCCTTTCATGGTAGCTACGCTCTTTCCCTTTACCTTTAGCCGCATTTGCTTGATGAGCATTTAGGATTGGACAAAAACGTTTAAAAAGCACATCATCGAAGGAGTCCAGGAGCATTGATCATACTTTTTATCACTAATGTTTAATACGTGTTTAGGCCGTAAGATTTGTACTTTAATAATCAAGTTATATGTACACCGTAGTGACGTTAGATTAGCAAAATTTAACGTTAGGTTGCCAAGATGGTAAAGTGGACATCTTGGGATGGTTCATTTGAGAAATGGTAAATGATGAATCCTTTCATACATCACCTTAACTTGTTACCCGTTTGCCTCCTGGGAGAAAGTTCCGCTAATATTAAGTTGTGGAGGAAAAAATTACCTTTTAAAAGTTGTGAAGTGTTGGGCAAGTTTCCTAGGGGGAATGTTTTGTGGTGTAGATGACAAGGATTTTTGGCTTAGAAGGTTAAAAGTTATTAGAAATGGTTTGAGGTGTACTCACATGGTGTGTTTCCGTAGCTGATGGGATTCTTGTAGTTTGGATATTACATGAGAGTATCCGAGTATCCGTCTCATGATATATTTGTCTTGGTGAAAAGCTGAGTCATTTGTCAAAGGTTTGGTAAACTAGTCATATTGCTTTGACAAATAAGATTGTGCTGCGATTTTAAGTACTCGTTCCTTACTTCCCTCACTTCACCAGCGCTTAACCATGGTGCCTTGTTTCCAATTGTGCTCTTTTAGCTGTTTTGCCACGTTTACATTACCTTGTAACAGTTTCGGGGCTTGGCGTCCCCGCGGCCCGGTCATCGCCGCGGGGGCGCTAAGCCTGGAAACAAGCAAGAACCAGGTATGCGCTTTATTACACATGCTGGTTCTTCTACCAAAAATGAGGTGCTCTCCCGTGTTTGTTAAATTAATGCAGTCGAAAAATGTTTTTTGCAGTCTCTTGTTCTTGGCCATAGTGTTGGAAAATCTCCTTTTCCACACTTTCAGTTCTTCTTGGTTATGCCCCAGCTAGCGCTAGTAATGGTTTAAAAGCACATAACCTGAGGCCCCTTATGATAGCAACCTGAAGGTCCCTATCAGGACAGCATAACTATCACTACCTGATTTGTCGGATCAAGACCTTCGCCATCTCTTCCCGGGAACTTTACAATATTGCCTGTTTAGTACTATATGAACGGAATTCTTCTGGTAACAACTGTAAATTAATGGCGAAGATATTGTCAACAGTTCTAGTTTCGTGTGATTAGGTGCTTCTAAAGTAGTGTACTTGTCGTTATATTTGCGCTTACATAATCCCACACCGAGGTGTTTTTGTTTTCAGCATTCTTCGCTTTCGTTGCCTTTAAATTCGGATTAAATGTTTATTTGAAAAATAAATGTTCGTCTAATTTTCAATCTCTTATCCTAAATAATTTCCCTCGTTTACCTTTTGTCTTAAATTGATAAGAAATATTGTTTGTTTTATTCTCAGTTTCTGGCTTATTTACTATATATGGAACTATATACCTCATAGTTCATCAAGATTAGTTTATATATTTTGCTTGTCTCCTTCATAAGGCATTTGGTAATTGATTATTGACAAATTGATTTCCTTTTATTGCAGGCGTTCTTGGAAATGTCCGACGAAGTGTGCGCCACCACAATGGTTAACTACTTCACCAACTGTACCGCCCAGCTGCGTGGCCGCGCCGTCTACGTCCAGTTCTCTAATCACAAGGAGCTAAAGACCGACCAGACTCACTCCAACGCGGTGAGTCCTGACGCACAGCTGATGCTCTCCTTCCAGCTCTTACTGGTGGAGGGTGAAGCTTGCTGTTGGTGGGAGCTGTGATACGCGTAAGATTTAGGTTCCACTCCACGGCTGAAGCTTGACGCCTGAGCGTTATTGTAAACTTAGTTATTGAGCTTGATTATTCAATGATTAATGCCGTAATTTAATCAGGCTGTGCGAGTCTGCTGCCCACCATCACGCAAGTTAAATTCATTTTAGTTTATCCATCTATGTTAGCTAGCTAAAGTTATCTATTTTCGGAATTTTAAATGTTGTTTCTTCTAACTATGATATTTAATGTAGATTTGATCAGATCACAAAAGTTGATCAAAATGTCTTCAAAGTTGGGTTAAACGGAACAATAAAATGTAATGGCTGTACTTATTATTCGAGCAGAGCACCAGTGCCTGTTGTAAGAGTTGAGATATGTTGCATTAACCATACAAGCCAACATGCTCAAAGAAAGATAAAGTAAGAAATTAACATTTCTGCATCATGATCGCTGTCGCTCGAACACAATATATGTACTAGTTATAATTTGCCAGTTTTTTTAGGCTAGTATAGTTTTCCTGCTGTTCAGAAAGTTTTCATTCCATTCATCAGGCATTTACAGCCTCGCATAGTGATTTCTGGCATCAAGCAGTGAAAGTATTTATGTTTATTCTCCAGCAGAATCCTAGTGCACAGGCGGCGCTACAGGCAGCCCAGGCCCTGGTCAATCAGACGGATACTCAGGGTGGCCCCAACACTGTTCTGCGCGTCATTGTCGAGCACATGATCTACCCAGTCACCCTTGATGTTCTCTATCAGGTAAGATATATCTTGATGCCTTTGTGCCTTTCTGTGTGCTGTACTCGTACTATATTGTGTGTATTTTCAAGACCAGCTGGAACTTTATTCTCGTATGTAGAGCTCATTAGCTTCTCAGTTGATGCGCTGCGCTCTTCGGGTAAGTGTAGTTAGTGAGTTCTTGCCTCTTTAACATCTCTCCTCGTAGTACTCACAAAGCCTTTGTTAGTGTACCATCCCCACGCAGTATCTTGGTTCGTTGACATGACATGTTAAAGAATTTCAGATATACAGATACGTCTTTACAAAAAGTGTTTTTGTGGGTTTATTCAGGAGGTAAGTTTACGTTCGAAGGTCGCCTAAATGGTTAGGATTGTGTATCTTTGACAGTGATAGATGCGTAGGGTTTGACCTTTGATCTTGGTCTCATGATCCAGAGAAGTCTATACTCTGTGCCCGCCATCCTTATACTGTATGTACAGATGTGGATGGTTTGCGTGAGATTCCAGATTGACGCTTCAATATTAAAGTTAAACCGAACACAAGGCAATAATAAACGTAAATACATAACCCTGTACCGCGGTTTTCAAGAACAATAATGTATACACAATTTGAAAAACGTAAAATATTAACAGTTTGGCTTGTTTCTTTTCTGACAAATAACGTGTGTACATGTAATTAGTGGCCCTCGCTACTGGTTAAGTGCAGTGTAATTTTTGTAATTTATCTCTCTCAATTGTTATTTAAAGACGCGAGATAAATGCCAGCAAATAAAAATAACTTCATAAGTAATTGAACGTTTATAATTGAAAACAATTTCAGATACGTTAGACAAGAAATAACTAACAATAGTTTATCACTTAGTATAATTATACCTAGCAATGTAGTTTGCACAAATCTTAAGTACAGAACATGACAGCATTCAATTGCAGCAGTATATAAAAGGTAGAAAATAATAGTATACCACTAATACCTTGAGGTTACCTTGAGGTGCTTCCGGGGCTTAGTGTCCCCGCGGCCCGGTCGTCGACCAGGCCTCCT